>NC_051310.1:112041980-112342003 GCF_015220235.1 Choloepus didactylus | reverse complement strand
ACCATTTGGTTAATTATGAACACCAGTAGTACTGTATTGTATTTTTTGATATATAAGTCCACTTCTTGCTTTCTACCGCTAAGATGAAAATGCATGGAAAGTAATGATAAATCTATGGTCTCAGACATCCATTGTACAAAGATGTAATTTGTAACAAGTTCAGAAAAAGGGGGGGATAAAGGGTTATAGGAACAGTGTATGTGTATGCTATTGAAGTCAAGTTGGTATCAAAACAAATATGACTGTTACATATTTAGGATGTTAAACTTTAACCCCACGGCTAACCACAAGAAAAATATATAAAAAATATATCCAGATAGAAATGAGAAGGGACTCAATATGGTACAATACAAAAATATCAAATAAATATGAAAGTAGGCACTGACAGAAGAATAGAGGGATAGAAAAAGTGTAAGACTTAAAGAGACCAAATAGCAAAATGGCAGAAGAAAGTCTGCCTTATCAGTGGTGTTTTTAAATATAGACTGAATTCTGCAGTCAAAGGGCAGAGATCATCAGAATGGATAAAATAGCATGATCTAACTATATGGTGTTTACAAGAAATTCACCTTAAATTCAAAGACATAAGTAGGTTGAAAGTGAAAGCTGGGGAAAAAATACACCATGCAAGTAGTAATCAAAAGAGAGCTGGGGTGGCTACACTAGTATCAGATAAAGTAGACTTTAAGTCAAAAACAATTTTGAGGACAAAGACAGTCATTATATAATGATACAGGGGTCAATTCAACAAATAAGTATACATACACCTAATACTAGAAGTCTGAAAATATATGGAGCAAAATTTTTGACAGATTTGAAGGGTGAAATAGACAGGTCAACATTAACAGTAGGAGACTTATAACACACCACCTTTTTTTTTTTTTTGGTTTTAATTTTTTATTTATTTTTTCACTTATCTACTTTTTTTTTTTAGTTCCATTTTATTGAGATATATTCACATACCATGCATTCATACAAAGCATACATTCAGTTGTTCACAGTACCATTATATAGTTGTGCATTCATCACCAAAATTAATTTTTGAACATTTTCATTACCACATACACACAAATAATAAGAATAAAAATTAAAGTGAAAAAAAAAAAAGTAAAAAAAAGAACACTGGGTGCCTTTTTTTTTTTTTTTCCTTTCCCCATTTTTCTACTCATCCATCCATACACTGGACAAAGGTGAGTGTGGTCCATTTGGCTTTCCCAATCACATTGTCACCCCTCATAAGCTACATTTTTATACAATCATCTTCAAGATTCATGGGTTCTGGGTTGCAGTTTGATAGTTTCAGGCATTTGCTGCTAGCTTTTCCAATTCATTAGAACCTAAAATAGGTTGTCTATATTGTGTATTAAGAGTGCCCACCAGAGTGATCTCTCGGCTCCTTTTGGAATCTCTCTGCCACTGAAGCTTATTTCATTTCTTTTCACATCCCCCTTTTGGTCAAGAAGATGTTCTCCATCCCATGATGCCGGGTCTAGATTCCTCCCCAGGAGTCATATTCCACGTTGCCAGGGAGATTTACTCCCCTGGGTAATACACCACTCTTAATAATGAACAGACAATCAAGAAGGAAATACAAGACATGAACGGTGCTCTAAACCAACTAAATCTAACAGACATCTGTAGAACACTTCACCCAACAACAATAGAAGATCTTCTCAAGTAACTGTGGATCATTCTCCAGGATGGACTATATCTTAGTGTTCCACAAAACAAGTCTCATTAAATTAAAAAATACTGAAATCATACAGTGTATTTTCCCTGACCACAATGGAATGAAGCCTAAAAACAGAGGGAGAATTGAAAAATACAATACACTCAAACAACTAGTGGTTAAAAACAGACATGAAAACTAAAATGCAACCTACCAAAACTTACGGGATGCAGCAAAGGCAGTGCGGAGAGGGAAAATCATAAGTGTAATTGCTTACATTCAAAAAGAAGAAAGATTTCAAATCAGAGACCTAACCTCAAAACTGGAAGAACTAGGGAAAGAAGAACAAACTAAACCCAAAGCAAGTAGAAAGAAGAACATAAAGATAGAGCAGAGCAAATGAAATAGAGAAAAAAAAAACAATAGAGAGAATCAGCAAAACCAAAAGTTGATTTTGTTCTTGAAAAGATGAATAAAATGGACAAACCTTTAGCTAGACTGACAAAAAAAGAGGACACAAATAATGAAAATTAAAAATGTAAAGGGGGAGATTACTACTGACACTGCTGAAATTAAATGGACTGTAAGAGGATACTGTGAACAACTGTACACCAGCAAATTAAATAACCTTGATGAAAAGGACAAATTCCTAGAAACACACAAACTGTCTACACTGACTCAAGAAGAAATAGAACATGTCACACAAAAGACATTGAATCAATAACCTCCCAACAAAGAAAAGCCCAGGATTAGATGGCTTCACAGGGGAATTTTACCAAACATTCCAAGAAAAATTAACATCAGTCCTGTGCAAACTCTTCCAAATAATTGGAAGAGGAGGAAACACTCCCCAATTCATTCTGTGAGGCCAACATCACCCTCATACCAAAGTCAGATAAAGATACCAGAAGAAAAAAAAAAATAGACCAATATCTCTTATGATTATGGATATAAAAATTCTCAACAAAATACTAGCTAACCAAATCCAACAGCATATTAAACGAACTGTACACTGTGATCAAGGGGGATTTATCCCAGTTATGGAAGACTGGTTCAACATCAGAAAATCAATGAATGTAATATACCCCATTGAAATTATTCAAAGCACATCTCTGACCACAATGGAATACAATTAGAAGTCAATAACCATCAGAGACTTAGAAAATTTACAAACACCTGGAGGTAAAACAACACACTCCTAAAATAAATGGTTTATAATGTAGAATATAGGGGAACTAGCAAAAGAGAGCAATTGGTGAAGGGGGAATGATAACACAATAAGAACAGATAAGCTATTGTGGGTGAGTTTAACGTTCTGGGAATGCCCAGGAATGACTATGGTTTGTTAATTTCTGGTGGGTGTGGTGGGAACAAGTTCACAGAAATGTTGCTATATTGGGTTATTTCCTTGAGGTAGAGTAGGAACATGTTGGACTCCCTTGTTACGGTTTGTTTGAAAAAAAATTTTTTATTGTATGTTTTTTTAATTTTTTTTTGATGTAGTTGATTTTTTTTAAAAAAAGACTTAATTGAAAAAAAAAAAAAACGAAAAAATATGCAGAGCTCCCTTGAGGAGCTGGTAGAGAATGCAGGGGTGTTGGGCTCCCCCACCTCGATGGTTGCCAATGTGCTCACAGACATAGGGTACTTATGGTTTGATGGGCTGAGCCCTCTACCACAGGACTTGTCCTTGGGAAGACTGTTGCTGCAAAGGAGAGGCTAGGCCTCCCTACAGTTGTGCCTAAGAGCCTCCTCCCGAATGCCCCTCTGTTGCTCAGATGTGGCCCTCTCTCTGTAGCTAAGCCAACTTGGCATGTGAAATCACTGCCCTCCCCTCTATGTGGGATCGGACACCTAGGGGAGTGAATCCCCCTGGCAACATGGAATATGACTCCCGGGGAGGAATCCAGACCCAGCATCGTGGGATGGAGAACATCTTCTTGACCAAAAGGGGGATGTGAAAGGAAATGAAATAAGCTTCAGTGGCAGAGAGATTCCAAAAGGAGCCGAGAGGTCACTCTGGTGGGCACTCTTACACACAATATAGACAACCCTTTTTAGTTTCTAATGAATTGGAATAGCTAGCAGTAAATACCTGAAACTATGAAACTACAACCCAGAATTCATGAATCTTGAAGACGATGATGTAAAAATGTAGCTTATGAGGGGTGACAGTGTGATTGGGAAAGCCATATGGACCACACTCCCCTTTGTCTCGTTGGTGGATGGATGAGTAGAAAAATGGGGGAAGGAAAAAGAAAAAGAAAAAGGCACCCAGTGTTCTTTTTTACTTTAATTATTCTTTTTACTCTTTTTCACTTTAATTTTTATTCTTATTATTTTTGTGTGTGTAGTAATGAAAATGTCAGAAATTAGAAAAAAAAAATACCACATTAACAGTATGAAGATAAAAACCCTACATGATCATCTCAATTGACACAGAAAAGGCATTAGACAAAATCCAGCAACACTTCTTGATAAAAACCCACAGTAAACTAGGAGTAGAAGTAAACTTCCTCAATATTATAAAGGACACTTATATGAAACCCACAGTGAATAGCATATTTAAGGGTAAAAGTCTTGACAGCTTTTGCTGTAAGACCAGAAATAAGACAAAGATGCCTACTGTCACCACTGTTACTTAATATTCTAGCTAGAGTAATTATGCTAGAAAAAGAAATTTAAAGCGTCCACATTGGAAAGGAAGAAGGAAAACTTTCTGTGTTTGCAGATGACATGATCCTATGTACAGAAAATCCTGAAAAGTCCACAAAAAAAAGCTCCTAGAGCTAATAAATGAATTCAACAAAGTGGCAGGGTACAAGATCAACACCCTCAAATTAGTAGTTTTTCTATAAGCTAGCAGTGAACAATTGGAAGAAGAAATCAAGGAAAAAATTCCATTTATAATAGCAACTAAAAGAATCAGATATCCAGGAATAAATCTAACCAGGCAGGGATGTAAAGAATATGTACATAGAGAACTACAAAACATTGCTAAAAGAAATCAAAGAAGACCTAAATAAATGGAAAGAAATTCCATGTTCATCGATTGGAAGACTCTTAGTTTCCTGGGCTGCTCAAGCAAATACCGTGCAGTGGTTCGTCTTAAACAATGGACATTCATTCATGGTTTGAGGCTGGGAAAAAGTCCAAATCAAGGAATCATCAAGGTGATGCTTTCTTCCCAAAGACTGGTGTTCTGGGACTGGCTGCGGGTGATCCTTGGTTCCTAGTTTGTCACATGGCAAAGTATATGGTGGCATCTCTGGGTCTCTCTCTTCTCTTTTGGATTCTGTTGATGTTCAGCTTCACACACAGAGGGTGTGGCTTTCTATCTCTGTCTGAATTTCATTTGACTTATAAAGAACTCCAGTAATAAGATTAAGACCCTTCCTGATTGAGGCAGGTCACACCTTAACTGAAGTAACCTCATCAAAATGTCCTATTTACAGTTGGTTCACATGCACAGGAATGGATTAGGATTAAGAACATGTTTTTTTCTGGGGTACATACAGCTTCAAACATTCACAGAAGACTAAATATTTTTAATATGTCAATTCAATCCAAAGTGATTTACAGATTCAATGCAATCCCAATAAAAATTCTAACAGCCTTCTTTGCAGAAAGGGAAAAACAAACATCAAATCTGTATAGAAGGATAGGGGACCTCGAATAGCCAAAGCCATCTTGAAAAAGAACAAAGTTGGAAGACTCACACTTTCCATTCTTAAAACTTATAGCAAAGCCACAGTAATCAAAACAGTATGGTACTGGCACCAAGGACAGACATAATAAACCTAGTGGAATTGAACTGAGAGTTTAGAAATGTTTATGCCCACCTGATTTTTGATAAGGGGGCTGTTGCTGGTTTCCTAATGCTGCCTTTATGCAAAATACCAGAAATTGATTGGCTTATAATCAATTTTATTAGGTTACAAAGTTATATTTCTAAGGCCATAGAAGTCCAAAGTAAGGTGTCTACAAGGTGATACCTTCACTGAAAAACAGCGAGTGATGTCCAGAACACCTCTTTCATCTGGGAAGACATGTGGCTGGTGTCTGCTGGTCCTTTGCTCCTAGGTTGTATTCGAAAATGGCTTTCTCCAAAATGTCTCTGGGCTTCTATCTTTGTTCCTCTCTCTCTCAGCTCCTGTGTGTCCTTGCTTCATTCTCCCATGGCATTTCTCTTTAAGCATCTGGGGGTCCTCTCTTAGCTTTTCTAGGGCAAACTCTGGGCTTCATCTCTTCACTTAGCATCTCCAAATGTCCTTCTGTCTGCATCTCCAAGTGTCTCCAAGTGTCAGTGTCTGTGTTGGCTCGAGTTCTCCTAAGTACTCCAGTGAACTAATCAAGACCTACCCTGAATGGCTGGGGCCACACCTCCATGGAAAATAATCTACTCAAAAGTTCTCTCCCACAGTTGGGTGAATCACATCTCCATGGAAACACTTAGTCAAAGTTTCCACCCTAATCAAAAGACTAACAAGTCTGCCGCCACAAGATTGCATTAAAGAACATGGCTTTTCTGGGGGACATAATATATCCAAACCAACAGGGGGCAAAGACCACTCAATTGGGTAAGAATAGTTTCTTCTACAAATAGTGCTGGGAAACTGGATCTCCATTTGCAAAAAAATGAAGACCTAAATATAAGAGCCAGAACTATCAAACTCCTAGAAGAAAATGTAGGTGTAGGGAAGCATCTTCAGGACTGTTCTGGTTTGTTAAGCTGCCAAAATGTAATATACCAGAAATTGGATTGACTTTTACAATGGGGGTTTATTAATTCACAAATTTACAGTTCTAAGGAAGGCCATGAAAATTTCCAAACTAAGGCATCGAGGCAGATACCTTCTCTGAGGAAAAGCCTGACGTCATCCAGGACACCTCTGTCAGCTGGGAAGGCACATTGCTGGCGCCTGCTGGTCCTTTGCAGTTGTGTTGCTTTCAGCTTCTGATTCCAGATGCCCTGGGTAGGGGGAGGGGTGTGGGTGTGTGGATGGGGTGTTACTGCTTAATGGGTGCAGAATATTTATGTTACCACAATAAAAAGTTTAAAACAGAAAGATGAAAAGGATTGGAAAGATGTACCATGGAAACACTAATGTAAAGTGGTGTGGTTAAATTAATTTTAGACAAAGCAATCATAAGGACAAAGGATATTACTGAAGATAAATGTATATGTTTTATAATGATTGAAAGGTTCATTTATCAAGAGGATGCAGTAATCCAAAATGAGTATGCACCTAATAACAGAACTTCAAAATATAGAAAACAAAAGTTGACAAAACCTCAAGAAGAAATGGATAAATTGACAATAATAGTTGGAGTTTTTAATACTCTCCCTGAGTAATTGATAGAGCAAATAGCAGGAAATCTGTAAGGATGTAGAAGACTTGAGCAATACTGTCAACCAACATGACCTAATTGGCATTTATGGCACACACTACCCAACAACAGCAGAATACATAGTCTTTTCAAGTGCACATGGAATATTCACTGAGATAGTCAATTTATTTTAGACCATAAAACAGCTGCATGAATTTAAAAGATTTAAAATCATACAGATCATATTTTCTGAGCACATCAGAACTATATTTGGATTTAATAACAAAGTGGTATCTGGAAAATCTTCCTAAATAACCATTCTATAAAAGAGGACATCACAAGACAAATTAGAAATATTTTTAATTGAATAATAATGAAAACATAGCATATCAAAATTGATGGTATTCCGCTCAAGAAGTACATAGAAATTTATAGCTTTAAAAGCCTATATTAGAAAAAAGGATTAAAATCAATTAAAGTTTCCAGCATAAGAAGTTACAAAAAAAAATAAAATGCAAAGTAGAAAGAAGGAAATAGTAAAGATAAGAACAGAAATTGATTAAATAAAAACTCAGTATAAAATAGAGAAATTTAATGAAATCAAAAGCTGGTTCTTTTTACAAAATGTTCAATAAAATCAATAAACCTTAGGTAGATTAGTCAAGGAAAAAAGATGCAAATTAACGATAGTAGGAATCAAAATGTATATCTCTACAGATCCTACAGACATTAAAATGATAATAGAATATTCTGATCAGTAATATGCCAGTAAATTCAGTAATTTCAAGAAGTTGATAGATTCCTTGAAAGGGATAAATTACCAACATTGACAAGAAGAAATAGAGAATCTGAGTAGCCCTATATCTAGTAAGCGAATTAAATTTGTAATTAACCTCATCCCCAAAATAAGTTTCCAGAATCAGATTCCTTTACTTTTTTTTTTTTTTTTTTTTTTTTAAATACAAGAATTTTATTAAGTTGTAAATGAGGAAACTAAACATAGGGAAATGTAAAAATGTTCCAACAACTTAAGCTTCTACTTTATCACAAGGAGTTTGAAAAAAAAAATTTAATCACTTTGATCCCAATTACAGAACCCCTTTTCTTTTTAAGATAAAAAATTCTGCAGCAGAATTTTACTAATTAAATCACATTTAGCACAGTATAATTCTATGTGCCACACAGCCCTTTTAGATGATGGGACAAATACTGGACAAAAGGTTCTGTAGTTCACAAGAGTAAAGTACTAGAAGAGTAAATCCTTAATAAAAACTGTGGAACCATGAGTATATTTATGCCTTATAATCTTATGCACAGAAATTTATTTAACAAAGAGAAAGACAGAAACCATTATCAGGATTAAAACCAAAAAGAACTGAAAGAAAAATTCAGGAGTGAAAACAAATTTTGCTTATTTGTTTTCCTACAAATTTATTCAGTTTACTGAGTCCAGAGAAATTCTATTAAGAATATTAGGGTGAGATCCCCATTTAACCACCCCATCTCAGCTACACTGTATTATATACTAAGAACCAGAGAGACCCCCCCCCTCAACTGTACAGGTACTGCCATCTAGTGGCAATTTTTTCCCTGCAATTTCAAAAAGATACATGGCCCAGATTTGGTAACAAATAGTAGGCGCTGATGGTTTGTCAAATAATAATTCTGTCAAGGAAGCAAATGTATTTTATACACAAACTCCATACCACCAGTCGAACTACTGGCCAGTTATTTATCAAAAGAAAAGTTAAAAAATTAAATAAATCTCTTGGGAGTTTCTCTAACTGTACTTAACAGTTAATCTCTTCTGACTTCCCCATTCATTCCATGATACCTGGAGATGGCACTCAGATAATCATGCATCAAAGAAAAGCAAAGAATTGCAAACTTCTGGAAGCAATGATAAAACATAATCTTCAACTGCAATGATCTGGGTCACCTATGAAAATGGGCTCCTGACCTGTCTTACTTCCAACTCCTTTGACATGGCCCACCAAAACAGCCAATGTCATGGAACTAGAAGATGAACTCCTAATGAATACCTTTTTTATAAAGATATAAATAAGAAAACCAATGTAACTTATAACATTCATCTTAAATTTAGAAGTGGAAACTAAAGATTAGGAATAAGCTATTCTTTGTGAGGTATTGCCTTGCAGAAATTACTGGATATGGTCACAAGCTAATAGGAAACCGTTATCACCTGTGATTCCATAGCCTTTTAAGTGATATAGGTTAAAGTAAACCTTCGTGAGCTTTTTCAAGTCAGGCCACATGCAGAAAATATCTGTACACACACTGGTAAAAATGCAACAGCCTGCTCTCAGCTGGACTGAAACCAATATTTGGTTCATAACTGATGGGAACCTATGGGATAAATGGTTAAATTTATGAAAGTACTAATGGAAACATGCAGACAAGCACTAAAACCACTATTCCTTCCTTTCAAGAGTTCTCAGAATTCTGGAAATAAGGTTACAAAAATTACTTTGGTTTTTTACGTATCAATATTTAGGAAAGAAGTTCTCTCCCTTACTTAACATTCCTCCAGTGGTGTGAGACCATGGTCAAAGAAAACAATGATTCTGGTCTCTTACAGGTCAAACCAACATGGCAGGGTCAAGGTGACCTCCCTGGCCACCCAGGGCCCAAGGCATATAGCCGAACAGTGTGTGCTTTAAGACCACAGGACAACTTCCATATGCTTGGGCACTATTTTTAGGTATTACATTGGCTGCTTTTTTTAAAAAAAACAAAACAAAACAAAAAAACTTTTCTAAAATTTCTCATCCCTGAGTTGGAGAAACCATGTTTTTAAATTTAATTGAGTTATTTCAAATCACAAATTCAGAAACTTGTAAACATGAGGCTTCTGTTCAACACCCCAGGGGAGAAGACTCATTCTGATATTGGTTCAAAAAAAGTTATAATATTGTGCTTGGAACACAGAGGACCAGTTATTAACTTCTTGCTACTATTATAAATAATAACAGCTCAGCCAAGGTTACTGTGACCTCTGAAAGATCAAAGAAACAAGTTATTTTCTCTTTTTATGACTATAACACATTTGAAGACACTTTTTGCCTTTTAATAAATGTCCTAGTACTCTGCGTTTCTCTTTCAGTTCATTTAATTTCAACAATCTGTCAAAAAGAGCCAATAAACAAATACTGAATTACATTTTGTTGGTTTTTTTTAAATCCTTGAATTCCAGACTACAAAAACATCTGGTGTGTCTCCCACCCTGACCATCCTGCTACTTTTCCATATACCACAGGCCACCCATAAATACAAAGTCAGGGGGAAAGCTGACATGGTCTACTTGGAGCCAGTAGACAGGAGGGCGATGAGTCCTGATGAAGCACTTATGGACAAAATATAGTTCACTGTAGGGTTGAAGTTCTTCAATATAAAGAAGGAAGCAACAATGACCAAGACCAGGAATAGAGTGTTGTTATAAAAGATGGAAAATGTTGTAGCTTCATAATCAGCGACTTCATTCTTCTTCCATAAGATTCTTTCATCTTTCTCCTTTCGAGACATCTTTCGATTGTCAGCTTCAGAAAGTTTTCGAGTTACTTCTTTGGAAACAGCATCCTCCCTCTTCTGTGCTACTTTGTGTTTGAGAACAAATTTTACATTCTTGTATGCAAAGGCTACCAAATAGGTGCTTACTAGGGTCATCACACTATACAGAACAGCCGACTGAATAAGATCCATATGCCATATTCGCCAATATAACCAAATGGGGATGGCAGACACGATGAAGGCATTCCCGAAGAAAAGCGCGGAGGACTTGGCCGAGAGGTTGCGGCTGAAATCCTGCAAGAGCAGGTCCTCCTCGGACTGCTGCTTGGAGCCACCCTTAGGAGCCATGGCGAGAAAAGCAGATTCCTTTACTTTTATCAAATGATTTGGAGAGAACAGTTTCCAAATCATTTTGAGTCTAGCATTACACTGATACCAGAATGAAAGATACTCAAGAAAAGTATAAATCAACATCCCTCATGCACATTGATACAGAATCCTTAACAAAATATTAACAAATTGTATCCAGCAGTCTGTAAGGAGGCTGGCATTTTATGACTGAATGAGCTTAATCCCAGGAATTTAAAGTGGGTTCAGCATTTAGAAAGCTAGCTACATTATTCACCATAGGAACAGAATAAAGGAAAAACTGTGTGATGATTTCAATAGATGCAGGAAAAGCATTTGACAAAACATCCTCCCTCCTCCCTCCTCTGCCACATCATATCTTTGCAAGACTAAGTTTTTCTGCTTATCTTTTTAAGTACAGCATTGAGTCTTAGGAATTAGCTCACTAACTTTCAAATCCTAACTCGTAACACACAGAGTGTGTATGACTTACCTGAGTTTATTTACTCTTCTATAAAATGGGGATGATCATGATAATAGTTCTTACTCATATAGTTGGGGGAATAAATACTCTCACTTATGAAGTCATTAATAAATGCTAGCTAATAGTAATAATGTTAATATTTAGCTGAGACTTCATGAACCCACCCCTTCCCCAAAAGGATTAAATGCTCTGCTTCTGTGTTCCTTACGCTCAGAATCCATCCCTTTCTTATTATAAAAAATAATGATCATTATTTACTGAGGGCCTGTCATGTACCAGTGCTGTGCTATGTGCTTTATATCCCTTATCTCATTTACTACTCACAGCAACCTTGTGAAATAGGTACATTATTCCTGTTTTACAACGTAGAAACCAAAGGTCAGAAAGCTTATATGCTTGTCTCGCCCACTTCTTCAAATCTGAGAACCTGTCAAATACATCTTTGTATCCCTGGTCCCTAATAGAGTAGCAGAAAATCTCGTCAAAGATTTGTTGGATGGGTGAATGTGTGGTTGACTTGTGCCAGAAAACACAGCGAGTCAATCGTGAAACTGAGCCAAGAGCACATGTCTCTTAATTGTTAATGCAGTGATTAATCCACAGGCTGTCCAGTGAGTCCTTCATCTTTGTCTACCATTTGCCTTCCCTTTGCCAAGCCTCATGTTTATCAACAGAGGGTTCTGATTTATTTTCTGTTCCAAAGGAAGGAAGGTTCCAACTCATTCCTGGAATAACCAACTTGCTTTCCCCTGTCTAATGCTTCCACCACCTTCACAGGACTCTGTTCTGGCTTCACCAGTGGCTGCTGCTGTTTGGCATGAAGAGCTGCTTTGTGAGTGAGATGGGTCTCTAGACTGATGTCTTTGGTGGAGGGTTCCCCAAGAAGAGGGAAGTCCCGTAGGGGGAATATTGCCACAGTGAGCCTGGTCTGGCTGCTCAGTTTTTCAGACTCCTGCTGTTTGTGAGGTTTCTCCAGAAAACCTGAAAAAATTAACTGTAAGGCCTGGGCTGTGAAAGGGTGCTCTTGCCCAACTTGATTCCTGAACAAGACAGTGAGTGGATAATTCCTGGAGTCCTGAATTAGGGTGAGAATGAGAGAGGGCTGGTCTCTTTGCACCTGTCTTAAGTCTTCCTTGCTGCCATTGAGTTCTTCCTTTGCTCTGAATATGTTCTTTCCTGAAGAAATGTAAATGTCATTTCATGTCATTCTGCCCTTAAGGAAAAACTTGGAATAGTAAAGAGGCTTTTTCTCTGTCTCAAATTTTAAGTTATTCTTATTTTTTGATATTTATTTGCTGGAGATAGCTTAGTGATTATTTCAGTTAACCTTTGCATTGTAACAAACCATCCCAAAGCATAGTAAACAACAATGTATTACTCTTTATGATTGGGTTGGCTAGGCCTCTCTCTTCACCTGGTCTCTTATCCTCATGGAGGTGAAAGCTCTGGCTTCTTCCCATAATGGTTTTAGTATTCCCAGTAGCAAGAGACGGCAAATCCCAGTGCTCATGCACCTTTTAAGCCTCTGCTTATGTCAGGTTTGCTAATGTCCCATTAGCTAAAGCAGGTCATCTAGTCAAGCCAAGATTTAACAAGTGAGAGATATACCCAGCCTCTTGTTGGGAGGAACTACAGGGTATTGTAGACAATTTTTTCACTCTATCACAGTGGTGAAAATTCAGGGTTTAGATCCTGACTGTGCTTACTGTGTAACCTTGAACAAGTTATTTAATTTTTGAACCTCAGGAAAATGGAGAAAAGAGAACCTACTTCTGGGGTTGTGAGGATTAATTGAGATAGTCATAGAAAACACTTAGAATACTGACACATAGTAAGCATTTAATAAATGTCAGCTGCTGTTTGGCAAAGAATTAGTGTAGGTTTTTAGTGATTGCCGGCAACAGAAACCAGTCTGACTTAGTTTAAGTTCCCCAAACTTACTCATTATAGAAGAATTTTAGGTAAGCTCAGGGAATCCTTTGAGAGGTTGAACCCACAATTCTTGGTAGGGCAGGAACCAAGGCTACTGTCGGGATCTTGGCTGGGTCACTCAAGTAGAAAAGGAGCTGCCTGAGTCCACTGCTGCCACAGTGTTGCTGACGGTGGGCCAGTTGGCCCTTCTGAGCCTCTCTGGGAGGTGGGCTGCAGTCTTAGTCACCTGCCAGAGGGGCCCAGGGACAGTGCCTCTGAAGCATACACTCCCACAGCAATCCATTCAGGAATTAAGGGACACCATCCTCTCCAGCTGAGGCTTGGGGGCAGGTTGGCACCCCTGTTACCTGGTCTAGCATGCAGAGGTGACATGGGATTTTAAATTACTGAATTATCAGAAGTGGTCTCTAGGTATGCCCAGCTTTGAGTAAAACTTTAATGCACAATAAGAACTTATAACACAACTTACTCTGGTAGCAATTCACTGTATGATCCTTCAGATATAAATTCTCATGGGATCTTCAAAAGGCAAGCAAATGACATCAATCTGATAAAAACATTTCTTTTTAGTAATAAGTCAGTGATATGAAGCTGAGTATACATTATTTTAAGTAAGAGGAAATGCTATAATGTATTTGGGGAAGGACACCTGTTTTCAGGTGCCATTTAGGTACTGTTTTCCCAGATGGGTAAGTGACCTCTTGAAAGTCTTGGTCGTGGTGAGGTACACAGCCTTAGTGTATATGTGCCTAGCTTTCCTGCATTCTTAATGTATCCATGCTGGGTGGGAACATAGAGATAAGCAGGTTTCACCCTAATTCCTGAATTGATTTGTCTCTGCCAACATGAAATGAGACTTATTGGGCAGGACAAATATAGCTAATATTCCTGATGACTGAGGCTCTGGGCAGGTATTCTGGGTTTCACCCATGGTGAGCAGGTCCACTGTGATCTGTCTTGGTGTTGGTCCAGAATGTTGTAGTCTGTTTCCCCTGGGTTTTGACAGGGAAAAGCAGTCTGGGTTGCTCAGCCTGTTGTCTATGGCTTACGGGCTGTTGATTTTTTGACCTTGCTGGGAATATGTTTTCTCTGAAATCTCTGGTGACATTCTGGTAGGTAGTTACATGTTTCTCCATGTTTCTTCACCACCCTCCTCAAACTCTTTTTTTCTAAGACAAGTAATTCCTATTTGTAAAATATTCATTGACTACCTCTCCAAGTCCAAGGTACTGGGTGAATTGCTCTGGAGGGCATAAAGATGGCTCAGAGGAGCTTCAAGTCTAAAAGAGAAAGGAAACATATCTGTAAACGACTCTAGAACATGGGGGAACACAGCCACTGTCATTAGTTTATGTCTGCATTGTTTTATGCCAACTTTGAAGTAGAATCTGATGTGCCATTATTTATTGGTCAGGACCCTTTGGTTGTGTCAAAAACCAACTCAACATTACTCACACAAAAGAGGGAATGTGTTGGCTCAGGTAACCAGGGGGTCCAGGCAGGCATTAATCTGGGGTTGAAAAGACAGCCTCAGTATTCTGGTCACCTTTTGGCTTTGTTGTCCTTGTGTGGGCTTTCTTTTCTGTCAGGGACCCTTTGCTGGGGCACAGTGGACCTCAAAGACATACCTATCTGGTCCTTAGTACTCCCAATCCAGGGGGAAGAGCCCCTCTTTCTTTCCCCAGGATGCAGATCAGTGCTCAGAGTACACATTGGGTCTGGTTGACTCTGCTTGGAGCACCTGCCCACTTCTGGATCAATCGCTGTGTCAGGGGACTAAGAGTCCTCTGGTTGCCGCCTTGGATCATATGCCCACCCCTGGTAGGGAAGACGGATCCCCTTGATTGACGTCCTAGCAGAAATACTTGATGTTTGAGGAGGAGCATATACTAAATGAAAAATTGGGGTTTGTTACTAGAAGATGGGGAGAAAGAATGTATTCTGGACAAGCAAATTAAAAGAAAAGTTTTTTCTCCGCAAATGCTATTAATATTAAACATGGGGTCAGAAAGACAAAACACGATTAACATGGGTTCCAAACAATAATCAAGCAGTTAAGGCAGGAGAGGGCAAACTACCTATGTTTGTATGGCCTGCAAGCTAAGAAATTCAAATTTCAGTGTCCATAAATGAAGTTTTATTGGAACACAGCCACGCTTACTGGTTTATGTGTTGCTTATGGCTGTCTTTGTCCTGCAATGGCAGAGTTGAGTAGTTTGTGAAATAGAATGTGTGACCCTCAAAGCCTAAAATACATACTGTCTGGTCCTTTACAAAAAAAGTTTGCTGGCCCCTGAGTTAAGGGGCAGAACAAGAATCCCCTGATTGGAAGCTTCAGAATTTAAACACAAAACTCAGCTTTAGGTTTGTCAGCTTTAAGTTCTTGGGGAGAACATGACCGATGATGATGCTAAGAAGAGAGGATTTTTTTTCCTGACCCTGACGCTCTGAAAGGAATTAACCACGGAGGTTTCTATTTAGTCTTTCCACTTACTATGACAGGTGGTCATAGGTACAGTTCATCCAAAGCTGAACCAAGGAGTTTGACTCAGAGATGAAGGATTAAAGGGGCTGGGGGCAGGGAAGTAGGGGGAGCTAGGGTGCGGCTCCATTTCATGCCATTTAAAGCAGTAATTTGCATTGCCAGTCCACAATTCTTCACCCACGGTAATTACTAAGGTCTGTTTTTGATCAGGGCCTTCAAGAAGCATTACGTGATTTAGATCGATATGGAGTTCTTACAACTTAGCCTGTAAATTATTTATGCCTTGGAGTTGCTGGGTGTTGAAGATAATAAATATTATGAACAATTTTAAATTATGCCTCAACTTGTTTTTCTTTTCTTTCTATCAGATGAAAAAGTGTGTGGCCTGCCTGATCTCTATGCCTAGTATTGAATTCATAGCTGAGTCCTCCTGTGTACTGAGAAAACAGCCTAGATTTTTGAGGGGACATGTAATAGACTATAATTTGAGTAAGCCATGACAGGTCTCTTCTGAGCAAGTATAGCTTGTACCTTGGGGCCATCCTGCTTGGAGAGTGCCTCCAAAAGAGTTTTCCTGATTGCCCAGAGTGAAGAGTTTTATAAAAATTGGGCCCTTCAGAATGAGATTTAAGGTCCCCCCTAGGGGCTTATGTTTAGCCTTTATGAAAGTATTTTTGGATTCCAGTCCTAGGAAGAGCTGAGGTCTCCAAAGCACTACTCAGGTGTCCCAGCAGCAGCCTCCGGAGGAACTGGGTCTTCAGCAAAAGTCAAGATTTAAGCTCTAAATTATTCTTCTCACTTTAGTCATATCAGAGTTTGGTCTTGTTGTCACTGATAAGTAAGATCTGAGGTGGCCTGAGTTCATTTTTGTTTTCTTGTTATTGTTTTACAACAATGTAATGGTGGGTTTCTGGGTGGCTTCTTCAGCCCCTTGCAAGGCTCTGCCTTGCTCACCGGGATTTTCTGGCATCCTGCTAGGCTTCCCTGAGCATCAAGTCAGGGTATCTCTCCATCCCCCAGCACTCCCCAGCTTGAGGCTGTACACGGGGTTCCAGCCTGGGCACAGTCCCCATCTGTGTTTGCCCTGGGGAGCATCATCTGCTCCTCGGACCTGGAAGATTGCCCATGGCTGCATCTCTGCTTCCTTTGCCCACCAATCTTGTCTGCTAGCTGCATGGGCAACAACCTTGAGGGGACAGTGAATTTACAGGGAGAAGTGATTCCTTTTGACACTTTCAAGACTGTCGTGCCTTACAGAAGGAGAGAAACGGAGTGGATAATCAGTAGCTGGAATCCAGTATTCTGTCCTCTTGGTTAGAAATGGGAGTCATATTTTCTCTAGAATTATCTCATCTGCTATACACACAAGCAGTGGATTATGGCTCAAGTGGATTTGTCTCTAAGTTCCACGAGAGAGGAAGAAAGGATGTTGGAGTAGGGAGAGTGTTTCCTTGGATCCCTTTAGGGAAGTATCTTGGAGGAGGTGGGAAAGGAATTCCAGGTTGAGGGAAACACATGAATTATGACACAGACAGGAAAGCATAGCCATGTCATTATAGGAAATAGCAAAAGTAGTTCAAGTTGTTTGATGGCGAGTGGTGGGAATTAAAGTAAGGAAGATAAGTTGAAGCTATTGAGGAGAGTCTTCAGTGCCGTGCTCAGGAACTGGATTTTATCACGTGCAGTAAGGAGCAGTAGAACATTCTTGCACAAGGAAGCCAGGTGGGCAAGGCTGTTCATTAAGGAAGAGGACTCTGGCTGCTGTGGCTAATTGAGCTGGAGAAGGGAGAGAAGTCAATCTGAAGGTCATTGCTATGGTTTGAGCAAGAGACTGAGATAATGTGGGTTTGAGTTAGGATAGTCACAGAGGAGAGGAGGGGACAGATGGGAGAGAGGTAGTCAGGGTTTATTCTAGGCGGTCCCTGGAAAGCAAGGTGGTCCTCCCTGGAAAGCAAAGGGCAGATACTGGGTTGAGAAGATGGGATGGGGAAGGGAGCTGGAAAACTTGCCCCTTGCCCTTCCCAAGATGGTTGTGGTGGGAGGGAGCCTGAGGCCCTAGTCTGTGCCCCAAAATTGCACCTATACCTTTGGAAAGGCCCTTTACTCCTGGATAGCCATGTCCTGCTCCTTCTCATGTCACAAAGCCTCATTTTTAATGGAAAGCTGTGGCTGAGACTGCCCTTCTCCTCAGTTACGGGTAATTTCCTGAAGAAGACCATCAGCCCCAGGTGAGGTGGAACCTGGGTGACATTGCAGAATCCACATGGTGCATCTCATTTTGAGGGTGGAGCCAGTCAAGAACCAAATTAATTAGAAACAAGAGTAGTGGGATTTTCTTTTTTAATTTTGAAACACAACTCAAAGTTTATCTCCTGTTGGAGGTGAGTGCTTAGAGCCCTGTGAAGTGTGCGCAATGCTATTAGTAGGTGGTTAGATGGCAGGCACTGAATCAGAAAACTGCTGCCCACCACACAGCCTCAGAGCCACAGCATCCTCTCTCTTTAGCACTCTTTTGTGCCACTCAGCACTGTAGCTGCAGACTGCTGGAAGGTTCCCTCCAGCTTGCCTGCTGGCTCCCTGAGGGATCCTGGCAGAGTTGCCCACCATCTCTGAGGCTCACCTCACTCCCAGCAGTAAACATAATGAGCCCACTGAACATATAATGCTGGGCTCCTAAAAAGCAGAAGATACGGTCCCTGTCCCCGTAGATCTTCTAGTCCTAGTTGGAGAAGCAAGACTATACCTTAAAAGTCAGCTGAAACTTCATGAGTGAATGGATGTGATGTCTGAGATTTGCCTTAAAATATACCCCCTTCCCTTGCAAAATAAAGCTGGGGTTTATAGATGAAACAAGATTGACAGTGGGTGGATAATTGTTGAACCTGGCTGATAGGTACATGATTAGACTACTATCTACTCAACAGTGTTTGGATTTTTTTCAAGGAAAAAAAAAAAAACTAAAAGAATGTGACGTATGCTACTGACATGACAGATGGCATCCATGGTAGAGCACCAGTGTTCCATGGAGAAGGAGCCTTGTCAGCAGACAGCAGTCAGGGGAGGCTTCTTGGAAGAGGTGGCAACTGGGCTTTTGTATTAGTGAAACTCTTGGCTGCAAGTAATAGAAATTAAGTGAGCCATTGTAAATGGAACAGGAGACTTCTTATAAGGACTCAGTGGGGAGCTCAGGGAGCTCAGGTCTGGGATGTAGGCAGGGCCCAGGAAGGAAAGGATAGGGACTGGAAGGCCATTGGGGTCCCAGGCAGCCTCTCTCCACCCTCTCTACTTCACCCTCTACTCTCAGCAGCTCAACTTTCTCTGCTTCTCTGACTGGCAAGGAGGAGGAAAATGGCCACCTCTCAGCTCCCATTGTACATCATCTTCATCCCAAACACAGCCCCAACTCAGCCTGACCCTCTTAGTCCAGTTCCCAAGTCCCTGAGGCTACCAGTGATCCATACTATAAGAAGTTGGTGAGCTCCCTTCTGTAGGTGAAGGAAGTAATTAAGAGTTATTTTTGAGTTAGGCTGCCTTCTCCCCACCTCTCTCCTGAAATAAAAAGGCTTGAGATGGTAGGACACATATGAGCAGAGAAGACATCTGGATTAGAGACCAGCAAGAGCAAATGGTTCAGAAACAAACATGCAGGGGAGACTTTTAGGGAGCAGCGTGGGACCTCTTGCACCTATGGGGCTTGTTCTTTATATCACTTGTGTTTTTCTTCAGATAAACATTGGCTTTTGTTTTCCCTCCAGGCTTCAGGAGCAATTGATCTCTAATTCTCTGCTTTTCACATTAACATCTGCTATTTGTTGAGGACCTGGGCTCTGTCAGGCACTATGAAGTTGGATTTACTATTCCCTCCTGATAGCCGAGGAAACAGACACAGAGAAGTCTTATAATGTGGTCCAGGTCTCACAGCCAGTAAATGGTAGATCTAGGGCTAGGATTCAAACCCGGGTCTGCCTGACTAGAGAGTTGGTGGTGCTGCTTCCACACCACACCATATGGCCTACTTAATAATGTAATTTATGTTGCCAATTGGTAAGAATCACTGGGTGTTTAGATTCCTGGTTGTTATTGACAGTCCAACTCAAATTAACTCAAACAATAAAGGGGACTTTTTTGGTGGGGGGCGGACGGCGGTGTTCAGCTAACCAAAATCCCAGGCTGGCCTAAGGGGTAATTGTGTCCAGAAACTAACCTGCCATTAGATCTTAAACTTCAATGTAAAAATGTACTTATAAAGATGCTATTAGCTCTCTCTCTCTCTGATTTGTTTCTATGTTGGCTTGATTCTCTCAGGCCAGCTGTCTCTACCAGACTGGACCTGTATGGCCCTCTGGCTTCCTAGTCTCGTTATCAGAGAGGAAAGAGCTTTTTCCTGACTTCGGCTAGAAAAATCCTTGGACTAATATGGGTCCCGTGACCTGACGAGAGCACCATGGCCGGTGGGGGGGGGGGGGGCGGTGCGCCTTCCTTGTCCCAGGGGACAGGGTTCTCTCATTGTCCGTCTCCACCTGAACCAGTTGGTTGGAGTGTGAGAGAGGAGTACCTCCCCCAGAGAAGTATGTGTGGTGGGGAGGGGAGTCTCTTCTTAGTAGACTCAACAATGAATGCTCATTATATTTGGCTTACATTTGTCTTTAAATTGTCATCTGTTCTCAGTGCTGTCCTTCAGAGGTCTGTCCCAAGCTAAGCTAGGAATGACTGGTGCCCTCCTTTCCAGACTTTTCTCTGGAATCATGCTGAGCAGTGACCCAGGCACAAATGGTGACTCCTTTTTTTGGTAGCTCCTGAGTCACCATAACTGTAGAGATGTTGCTTGAAATTCTCTCCCACTCTCCACCCTTTCCCTTTTGTCTTTTTCCCCTCTCCTCCTGCTGAGCAAAATTAGCCTTCAACAGGTCAAAACAGGTTTTTAGCTAATTTCCCTTTCTTGAATAGCCTGTGAAAAGTGTCCAGATTAAACAGTATTGTTTTTCTGCCTGTGGGTGGTTGATTGGTTTTCTGATAGATCTCAGATCCACTTGTTTCTGAAGTAACCCAAATAGTCTAGAAGGGGAAAATGCTCCTTTAAATCACTTTCTTTTGATGGAAAGGTTACTTTGTGACCTTGGGCAAGGGACTTTATCCTTGAGCTTCCATTTCCATATCTGTAAAATGGAGCTGCCCTTCTGAATATAGCCAAATATTATAATTATGGAGTCATTAGAAATGAGAGATGAGGGAATCCAGGATCCATAAGCTTTCAAGCCCTTTCCTTTTTTTTCCTTTATCTCCTTCTCTTATTTCGTTCTCTCTCAGCCCCTATGCTTTTTGCTCTGGCTTTTGTTACTTCCTGTTTTAAAAATTTAGACCATTTTTTGAAATGGTGTGTTCAAGTGAAAACTAAACCCTGTACTCTTGCAACATCATATAATATTTAATTGTCCGAGTTTGTGTGCTTTTTGGATCAGGGAATGAGCAGTGAATTGGCAGAGAGGGGTGCAAGAGGGTGGAGAATGAAAGCATTTCAAAACTAATAAATCTTGGGAGGGAAGCTAAAAACTTAAAATATCTTGCTGGGCTTGGCAGCAAAAATATGCAAAGTGGAGGGAGAATCTTGCCGTGTTTTGACTTGGCTTCAGTGCTCCAGAAGCTCTCTGTTTGAAATCAATTGTTAAGCAAAAGAAGGTGAGAAACACAATCTTGAGTTCCTGCTGTCAGCATGTTTCTAGCAGTTGTCCAGAGGGATAATGGATTGCAGCCGAGAAGGAATAATCAAGCTCAGTTGCTAACCCAGAGTGGAAAATTATTTTCTCTCACAACCCGAATTTCATCCTACCTTGACAGGGGATGCCCCCTCTCTGGGCCTCAGCTTTCCTTGTCTGGGGTTTGTAATGCTTACTTCATTATTATGAGGATTAGAGAAGATACTGTATTGTAAAGGCCTGGCCATAGTAGTAGGTGCTCCTAAAGCAGAGCTGTTGTGGATTCTTTCTAGTTCTGCTGTCTCTTCTCCATCCCTCCCTCCCCAGATATTTAAGCTGCATCTATTCTCCTCCTCCTCCTCCCTCCTCCTCTTCTTTTTCCTCCCCCTCTTCTTCCTCCTCCTCCTCTTCTTTCTCTTCATCTTATTTTTAAAAATTTTTGTTGTGGTAATATATATATACAACATAAAATTTCCCATTTTAACCACTTTCAAGCGTACAATTTGTAGCCTTAATTACACTCACAATATGGCACTACCATCACAACCATCCATTACCAAAACTTGTCCGTCACCCCAAACAGAAACTCTCTACCCATTGAACACTGATTCCCCATTCCCCTTCCTTGCCTCCCCCAACCTATAATCTGTTTTCTGTCTCCATGAATTTGTATATTCTAGTTATTTCATAAGTGAAATCATGCAATGTCTATCCCTTTGTCATCCATTCTTGTTGGGGGGGCTGGATCCTCTTTTTTTCAAAGCTCTTGGGGAAGGTTGGGTGGGAAAAAGAGGTTACAGATAACGGCTGATTGAAGTGTTTGGGATTTACTCTGGGTTGATTATCTTTCCTATTTAGCTCCCTGAGGCTATGGATAAGTGTAAGGCTATTATTTGACCCTCAGGGTCAGCTGCCTTCCCTCTCCTGTTTCCTCATCTTTAGAGAAGGTTATTAGGGCTGTTGGGGTTGCTAAGAAAAGGTCATTTGAAGTCTAAAGTCACCATTTAAAAAATCTCATTTGCCTTCTCCCCCACCCCCCACCTTTAACTCTCTCTTATCCAATGTGATCTCAGGTTTGGATTCAGCCTTTGTTAGCCAGAGTCTGGCTTCCATTTGTCACTTGGCTTGCTTTTTTTGTGGGCCTCTGCCTCTTCCCTGCGCCTCTTCTTTTTCTCTTGTGCTCTCCACTCCCACCCCTGCTTTTCTGGCCTTCCATTCCTCCACGTCCCACCTTCTTTCACCTTGCCTTCCTTCCCCCACCCTCCAGTAGGACTTAAGTTCTTTTTTTAATTTTTTAATCATATTTTTTATTGTAGATTATAACATATATACATAGAAGTGATAACTTTCCAAGTGAAATTTGTCAAGTAGTTAGAGAACAAATTTCAAAGAATATTATAAGTTACAATTCCAGTTTCAGTCATTTCCTTATTATGAAATGTATATACAAAAAGGGAATATCTTTCAAAGTATTCTTTAACAAGTAGTTATATAGGAAATTTCCAAAGTTGTTGAGTTATAGTATCATAGTTTCAGTTATTTCTTTATTGTGAAATATAACATATACAGAAAAAGGTAATAGCTTTCAAATTATAATTTCACAAGTAGCTATAGAACAAATTTCAAAGGATGCTGTATGCTACAGTTCCACAATTTCAGTTCTTTCTTTCTAGCTATTCTAATACCCCAGCAACTAAGAAAAAGCAAATTATATAAAGATTCAGTATTCATAATCCGTTGTTAAATTCCATCTTGTCTGTTGCTACCCCTTCCTCTAGCTTAATCATTTTCTTGATCTTCAGGGATGTCTAGACAGTGACCATCCTAACTTGTTCGTGTTGTAAAGGGGTGTCGACACTATGGGAAAAGGGGACACATATGGTTGATGTTCTTGAAGAGGCTGTTGCCTCTGGGTTTTGGAACTTAGCTGGCATAGGAGTTCTTGGAAGAATTTAACTTTCTGAAGAATAAACTTAGTAAGTGAAACCTTTATAGAGTCTCAGGAATCGGGGTATTCTTTAAAGTTTTTGGGTCAACTGTTGACTTGGGCTTATCATACTGTGGTCATTTGGCATATCTACATGAAGCTTGCATAGGAGTAACCTCCAGGACAGCCTCTTGACTGTATTTGAATTCTCGTAGCCACTGAAACCTTATTTTGTTGCCTTTCTTTTCCCCCTTTTGGTCAAAAAGGTACTCTCAATCCCTTGATGCCAGGGTCAGGCTCATTCGTGGAATCTGTGTCCACGTCACCAGGAAAACTCATTCATCTGGGGGGTTCCTGTCCCACATTGGGGGAAGGGTGATGAATTTATTTGCAGAGTTATGCTTAGAGAGAAAGTTCACATTTGAGCAACAAAAGAGGTTCTCTGGAGGTGTCAAGTTCTTTTAATGATAACCTAAGCCAAAAAATGAAGGTGCTTTACCATGGAATATCCTAGAGAGCCAATATTAGCTTCAGTATGCATGCCTGGTGGTCAGGCTGGCACCAGATGGATGGAGTGGACACAAACTGGTTTGGAGAATTGTCGACTCTCCAGGCCACAGTGCCCTGACTGTGTCTGTCTCTGCCCTTACCAGCACGCATGTGTGCATGTGCCGTTGTCTGTTTGAGTCTGTCTCTCTTAGTGGTAACAGCCTTGAGCACAGGGACTATGCCCTTTCTACTCATAGCACTCCATACATGCTTATGGAATAAACAAATGACCCACTGGATGATTTAATCCAAACCTTTGTTTTAGAGAGGCAGAAAATAATCAGAAGTTAACTTTAAAATGTGTGTTCTTTGCATAACTATGTTATCATACTGTGGACAGTGGATTGTATACCATGGATGATTGTATGGTGTGTGAATGTATTTCAATAAAACTGAATTTAATTAAAAAAAAAAATGTGTGTTCTTGGAAAAATCAGGAGGCTTTGAACAGTGCTTATTTCTGGGGCAGAAAATTTCAGAGCTGGTACTTTCTTCCACTGACCTCTGTTCATTTCTGAGGAAGGAAGGGTTGCCCGCCCTCATTGTTCCAGAGGCCAAGCAGAATTGGAGTATCAAATCTTAGCATCATGTGGGTTTCCCTTGGGAAGCTTGTCAATCTGGGAACTTCATTGGTTGGTTATGCTTCCTCCAGAATGCAGTCTGGCCCCCAGAGGTGCTGGGACTCTTTCTAGCATTGCCCTGTTGATATTGAAGGGTCAGTAAAAGAACTTGAGGTATGTAGGAGGCCTCAGGAATTAGAGAGGGATTGAGCTCTTTGCACAGTGTTTGAAGGCTCTGATAGGAAGGATGTGGGAAGGAAGCCCAGTGAACCTTCCTAGGACTCTAGGAGCTGGGCAGTATCCCCAAGTTGGGAATGGGACTTAGAAGTAGAGGTGGGATGGTGAATAGGAAGGGAGGATGTTCTAGATACAGGGACCAGCACAAGAGAAGGCCCAGAGGCCCAGACTCTTTACACAGTGCCAGGTAGGCAGGCCAGCCTGAACCGGGAGGAGGGTGACATGGAGACGTGTTGGGGCATGAAATTGGAGAGGTAAGGAGGAAATTAGTGGAGGGCTCAGAAAGCCAGGCTGAGAGGTGTAGGTTGTCCTCTAAGGCAGAAGGGAACCATCTCAGGCTCTGCAGGTGCTGTCCCACTCAATTCCTTGCAGGATGGGAGACAGGAACTGTGGTAGCTTGTGGGGATAGCTATGTGGGAAGCAAGTGCCGGGTGCCTATAACCTGGACATCAGGAAACTACTTCTCTGGCTTAGTCTAACACTGTACCTCTTCTGCCACCTGAGAAGAGCCTGGCTTGGCTGGGGTGGCCGGGGAAGAGCATGTCCTGGCCCTGGTCTTCATTCGCTTTCTCTGAGTTTAGTGGACTTAGGCTTCTGAGTGGCTTTTCCTTGTCAGGCCCCCAGGTCACCAGGATGGGCAGTGTGCAGTATATCTGGCTCCCAGAACTGGCACAGTCCAGGGCCCCCCCCCACTCAGGGCTTCCCTCCCATGGATCTCTGCAACCTCCAAGACAGTGTTATTGCCTGGGGCGGGTATGGGAAGACAGAGCTGACAGCTGGAGATAGAAGGAAAGAAATGTTATTTAAGTTTGGGGGAAAGGCTTGCTTGCTATGTGAACAGAAATCAGCTACAAGGACGGTTACAGCCATGGCCATGCAAATGGTTCTGTGCAGAAGCTGCAGCCTAGGGAGGAAGGCATTCCTGGGGCCCTGGGGAGGTGCTGCTCTCTGTTGGGGTGTGAGGGGTGTCTGGTACTATGAACTGCTGATCTTTGGGGACAGCCTGTATAATAACCAGTCATATCTCATATTCCTATAACTCGGTGTGCTGTTTAAATGCCCACCTTTATCACATCCTGGCCATCATGTAAGGTTTTGAGAGCTATGATTATTATTGCCCCTTTACCGTTGGGCAGACCAAGGCCCAGAGAAGCCAAGTGACCTGCTTGAGGCTGCATGGAGAGCAGGTGGCAAGGTCAGGTTTTCATACAGGCCTTCTGTCTCTTTAGCTAGTGCTGCTCTTTTGCTTTAAAACAAGGCCTGAGGAGAAACTAAGATGGCGGCTAGGTGAGACAGGGCAAAAAAACACCTCCATGAAAAACACTGGATAGAAACCAGAAAGCGACCCAGAATACCAGTTGCAGCGATGTGCCAGCTAGACGAGGTCTGCTAGTTCCACAAGGGCTGTATACTTGGTGAAACCGGGAGTCTGCATTCTGAAACGAGTGAGTAAGCTGGCTGGAGGACCTGCAGCCGCGCGGCAGTGTGGGGAAGCCAGGGTTCGGCATTTGGAGACTGACTGGCTCTTTAAAAAAAAAAAAGGCGGGGGGAGCCCAGGGGCGGCTGCAGTTGTGATGGTGGGACCCACGCAGTAAGACATAGCGAGAGGGGGCTGGGCCGGCCTCTCGGTGTCTGGCCTGGAAGATAGCCTGCTGCAGATACCGTCAGGGCCAGGGGAACGGAGGGGAGAACCAGAAGCTGAAAGAAACCCTGCAGCTAGCAGCTGGCTCCCCGGGGCTGGATAAACTCCTGCCAGGGGCTGTGCCCACAGCCCAGAGCCCCACCAGTTGTCCCGGAGCTGGGAAGGAGGAACTGTGTGAGGAGGGGGGTGTTGAGACGCCCCGTTCGGCCATCTTTGCATTAGGCTGAAAGTGCCCTGGCATGGCCTGGCGGACTGGGTCTTCCCTTGAGGGACGGTGCACACTGGTGACGTAGCACGGCATTCCTGTGGCAGAGGTCCTGGAGGATCGCGGCTGGGCAGGAGGACCCGCTCAGAGAACCCAGGGACACTACGCCAAGTCCGGTGGTTTGTGGGACAGCGCGAGAGAGGGTCTGGGGCTGAAATGAAATGAAGGCTTAGACTCTTACGGCAGCCTTGAATCTCTGGGAACTTGGGGGATTTGAATATTAAAGCTGTCCTTCCTCCCTGGCCACCCGTATACATGCCCCACATGCAGGGCAGACGGCTCCAGCAACACACCCAAACTGAGTTCTCCAACTGAACTCCACAAGAATCATTTCCTCACACACCACGGGGACAAGGCGGAGAACTGACTTGAGGGGTATAGGTGATGCACAGACGCCATCTGCTGGTTAGTTAGAGAAAGTGTACAGCACCAAACTGTGTTTCTGAAAAATTAGGTATTTTTTTTTACAACTTGAAAGAACCCTGTCAAGCAAAGCAAATGCCAAGAGGCAAAAAAACAACAGAAAATCTTAATGTATATGATAAAACCAGATGATATGGAGAATCCAACTGCAAACACACAAATCAAGATATCAGAAGAGACACAGTACCTCGCACAATTAATCAAAGAACTACAATCGAGGAACGAAAACATGGCAAAGGATTTAAAGGACATCAAGAAGACCATGGCCCAGGATATAAGCAACATAAAGAAGACCCTAGAAGAGCATAAAGAAGACATTGCAAGAGTAAATAAAAAAATAGAAGATTTTATGGAAATAAAAGAAACTGTTGGCCAAATTAAAAAGACTCTGGATATTCACAGTACAAGACTAGAGGAAGCTGAACAGTGTCTCAGTGTCCTAGAAGTCCACAGATCAGAAAATAAAAAAACAAAAGAAAGAATGGAGAAAAAAATCAAAAATCGAAATGGATCTCAGGGATATGATAGATAAAATAAAACGTCCAAACTTAAGACTCATTGGTGTCCCAGAAGGAGAAGAGAAGGGTAAAGGTCTAGAAAGAGTATTCAAAGAAATTGTTGGGGAAAGCTTCCCCAACCTTCTATACAATATAAATACATAAAGCATAAATGCCCAGCAAACTCCAAATAGAATAAATCCAAATAAACCCACTCCGAGACATATTCTGATCAGACTGTCAAATACTGAAGAGAAGGAGCAAGTTCTGAAAGCAGCAAGAGGAAAGCAATTCACCATATGCAAAGGAAACAACATAAGACTAAGTTGTGACTACTCAGTGGCCACCATGGAGGCGAGAAGGCAGTGGCATGACAAATTTAAAATTCTGAGAGAGAAAAATTTCCAACCAAGAATACTTTATCCAGCAAAACTCTCCTTTAGATTTGAGGGAGAGCTTAAAATTTTCACAGACAAACAAATGCTGAGAGAGTTTGCCAATAAAAGACCTGCCCTACTGGAGATACTAAAGGGAGCCCTACCAACAGAGAAACAAAGAAAGGAGAAAGAGATATAGAGAATTTTAACAGACATATATAGTACTTTACATCCCAAATCACCAGGACACTCATTTTTCTCTAGTGATCACGGATCTTTCTCCAGAAGGGACCATAAGCTGGGACATAAAACAAGCCTCAAGAAATTAAAAAAAAAAAAAAAAAAAATGAATATATTCAAAGCACATTCTCCAACCACAATGGAATACAAATAGAAGTCAATAATTTTTGAACTGTAACTCCACTGTTTACTTCCTACATGATATAAAATACACAAACTCTAATGACAAATCAGTGGTTTTGAACTTAATGTAAAAAATGTAATTTTAGACAACTATATAAAGGTGGGGGAATGGAGGAGTATAGGCACATAGTTTATGTGTCCTGTTGAAGTGAAGGTGGTATCAAACAAAAACAAGATTGTTACGGATTTAAGAGGTTAATTTTAAGCCTCACAGTAAACACAAAGAAATTATCAGAGAATATAACTATAGAGATGAAAAGTAGAGTATGGTTTAAGAGAAATGGGGGAAGGAGCAATGGGGAGTTAAGAAATGAGTGTAGGGTTGCTGTTTGAGGTGAAGGGAAATTTCTAGTAATGGATGATGGGAAAGAGCATTACAACATTCTAAATGTGATTAATCCCACTAACGGAAGGCTAAGGAGGGGGTGGAATGGGACGATTTAGGCTGTATATATGTTTCCACAACTGAAAAAAAAAAAAAACAAAGACAGTCTAAATAGATGACAATTGAATGCCAAGGATAAACTTGGATGGGATTGGAGGATAGAGGACAGGTGGCTCAAAGGGACACAGTTGAGACATAAGGAAAAGGAAATATAGAATGTAAGCTTTGTATCATTGTTGAATCTCTTGTACTTCTTAGCTGCATTTAATGGGATTGCATAAAAGAATGTTCTTGTTCATGGGAAGTGTATACGTGAATTATAGTGTATATTCAAGGAAGTGTGCAGCTAGCTCTCGTGTTCAGAAGACAGAGCAATAGATGATGGATGATAGATCGAGAGGGAAAGAAATAGTGATTGACAGCATGTTAAAGTTGGTGGATTGAGCTATCGGGGGAGGGGGGTCAGGGTATGTTGGAATTCTGTGTATGGGGTTAGTATTGTTTTTGCAACTTTCCTATAACTTTGAATTTATTTCAAAATTAAAAAAAGGTAAAGAGTGCTTAATACAAGAATTTAAATAAACAATCAAGGACATACTAATGTTAAAAAAAACAAACAAACAAAAAAAAACAAGGCCTAACAGGTAATACCTAAGATGCCAGATGCCCTGTAAGGCCACTTTTGGTATTCACATTCTGAAAGTCTTTATATTAGAGATGAAGAGGGGTTGCAGGTCAGCTGGGTCTCGTGTCCTATATTCCTTGCAGAAGAGCCTGGCCTGCATCCAGGTGGTAGTGGGGGTGACATGACTAGGGCACAGTCTTAGGAAAGACCACACCGATGGCTCTGTGTACCAGTGTGTATGTTGTACATAGACCTGCATGTATCCATGGTGAGTTTAGATCCATTTATGCAGTTAACATTTTTGGACACAGACTTTGTGCCAGGTACTGTTCTAGCCCTGGAGTTACAGTGATAAAGCAGACAAACCAGCATCCCTGCCCACATGGAGCTGATGTGTGGGTGGAAAGAGGCTACAGCTGTCTGGTGGCTGAGGTCACACTGGACTGGAGATGAAGAGGAGGGGCTGGGGAAGGTGCAGCAGAGGAAGGACTGACTGGTATACCAGAGGTTGATTTTTTTTTTTTTTTCAGTTTACCTTTTGAAGCATACTTAAATAGACCTGCTAGAGTCCGTTTTAGAATGAATAAATGCATTTATATAAGAAAGCACTGAAGGGAAAAATAACAAAGTGGTTCTAGTTGGTTAGAATCATAGGTGGCTTGGGTTTTTCTCTGATTTTCTAGATGTGTTCTGTATTGTGTTTTTATTCTTTCAAATATTCCCTGTCATGGCTTGTGGTTTTGCCCCTGGATGTGGCCTGCTCTTGAATAGGTCCCTCATTGTTTGCTGATGTCTATCCATAAAGCCTCCACCTCAGTTTCCTCACCTGTAAGTGAGGATAATCAATGCAACATACTTTGAAATGTTGAGTATTCGTGATAATTCCTTCCTGTGGATCACCTGGCCAGTCTGGATTCCCAAAGAGTGGAAATCCCCTGGCTGTCTATCTTACTTCTACCGACAAGCCTTCCTTGAACCCTGAATGAGGCAGGGTAAGGGACCCTAGTGTCCCTTTTTGTGTGTGTGTGTGTGTGTGTGTGTGTGTGTTTGTAAGCCTCAGACTGGCTGGGGGGTCCTGGGACCGATGGTCAGGCTACTTTGTCTGTGGAGTGTTGAACCTTCCCTTCTCCACCCAATCTGTGTTGATTCCCTACTTTTCTGTTTTCTCTTCCCTGCAGATGTCAAGCCCTCCAACATCTTGGTGAATTCCCGAGGGGAGATCAAGCTCTGTGACTTTGGGGTCAGCGGGCAGCTCATTGACTCCATGGCCAATTCCTTTGTGGGCACAAGGTCCTACATGTCGGTATGAGCAGCGGGTTCCATTTCTTGAGCATCTTGTCCAGTCAGATATAGGGGCCAAGTGGGCGCCTCCCCCTGTGGAATCAGAGCCTTATGCTGGGTGATGGGGTGGAGGGTAAAGAAATGAGGGATGAAGATGCACTGTGAGATCTCTAACGAGATCTCAGGCTAATGGGGAGATGGTCTCAGCCTTTCATAGGCCATGAAACATAATCGGGGTATTGGGGCCTTGACTCATGAAGCAAGAGTGTATGATCATAGCTCCACATAGCTCCACAAGATCTTTCCTTCCATTTTGAAGAGATTGTGAGCTCCAGCTACTTCTGGGCATCTCTATCTGATTGTCTTCAGACCCTCAAATCCAACATGCCCAAATGTGACCCTAACCCAAACTGTCCCACTTTCTCCCTTTTTATTAGCATAAATAACATCAAGGTAGAAACCTGAGCAATCAGCTTTTAATCTCTCTTCCTGGCCTCCCATTCTTTCAGCATCCAGTGGCCCCCAGCCTGTGAGTCTACCCAGAATTGTTTCCCCAGCCTAGCCTCTTCTCTCCCTCCTCTTGCATGTGTCCATCACCTACTCCTGCTTCTCACCTCACACGCCTGGTTTCCTGGCAGGACCCCCTGCTCTAGTTGAGCCGACACCTGTTCACCAGGGCTCCCCTGCCACCAGAGTGTTGTGTGTGGCTATCCCCATGTGCTCTTCCCTCCCTCACACAGCAAGCTCCTCATGGGTAGGGAGAAGACTGTAGGCATCTCTGCTGTCCCCAGGATCTGGTGTGGGGTCTAGCATGTGATAGGTGCTCAGGAAGTGCTTGGTGAGTGGGGGAATGTCTAATTGATGGAATGGGTGAGTGAATGGAACATGTTTCCAAAAATGATTTAGAAAAGCAGAAGCATGACTTTGGGCAGGTGCTGAAGGGGCACGGAGCAGAGGAGCTTTGGGTGAGTGGGAGGTCTTTATGGACATGGAGGTCATCCCAGGCACCAATTGGTGGGGGGACAGCCACAGAGACCCAGGGTGCCTTCAAAGAGTGTGTGTGTTCTCTTCTAAAGCACTTTCACATTCTTGAATGAACTCATTTGATCCGTGTGATTGTCCCATGAAATAAAGATTATTGCTCCCATATTAGAGATGAGGAAATCTAGACTTTGGGAGGAAAAGTGACTTGCTCACTTAACCTGGCAGAGCAAGGATTAAAAGCTGTCTCCTTGCCAGCACACCCCTACTTGCCTTTTAGGTGGGATTTTGGCAGCTGACCTCAGCTTCTGTGTGGAAGTTCAACACCTCCCCACCACCACCGATCAAGACTCCAGCCATGTCAACACCACTTACCCTCTCCACTACAGTGACCCCCACTGTTTAAGAAAGATTAGAACCCACACCTTCCCCTGCCACCCCCTCATCACTTCTCTAAATGTGTAATAGCCAAGCAAACACCCTGGGCAGTCAACTGCCAACTCTCAAGTTCAAAATCAATTAACAGGCCCTGGGACTTATTGATCCAGGGTTTAGTGCTTTGGGGTTTTGTGGTTATATGTTAGTTCCAAACTAGTCAAGTGTTGGAGTTAGTGAAAAATCCTGTGGGAGAAGTTAATTGATGTCTAAATAAATGTACACTGGTTAGAATAAAGATTTTTTTCCTGGGGCTCTTGAAACATACGTGATATTTCAAATAATGTTCCATAAAAATAATGCTTTTGTATAACACTATATACTTTTTTCTCTTTGACTCTTCCCACAAATTGGTATAGAATTTTGTAACACCTAATATACATTTTCATCTAATTTGACCTTCTCAGTAACCACGTGCATTAAGTGGAGCAAGTATTTTGTTATGTTGTTACTGTTATTCTTCATTATCAGCCCCATTTTACAGATGAGGGAATTGAGACTCAAGATCACATTGCTTGTAAGTCCCAGAGTTAGGACTTGAACCCTGGCTCCTGACCCCAAACCCTTGGCCCTTTCTACCCATTCCATGTTGACCAAGGACAGAGAGTATGTCAGTGGCTGAGCTGGTCTTAGAACTCAGCTTTCCTGACTCTCAGGCCAGTGCTCTCTCTATCACTGTACCTTCTTACTCGTGACCCATGTTCCAGAAGCTCCATATTTCAGACTTGTGAAAAGGTGAGCCTCTCATGCTGGGCTTTGGACATGCTGCCCCACATGTGCAAGACAGCGGTTGTCAGGGCAGCTGGGTTGGATGTCCAGGCTTAGCTCGGGAGATAGAGCAGTGAGGAGGGGTCAGAGTCAGGGGAGCCACCCAGGAGTAGATAAACACAGTTTTGGAGGGCAAGTGGGAGGCTAACTTCAGAGGTTAGTGGAGGTTCTGACCCAGGATGTCAGCTCTGGCCAGGAATGGACAGAAGAAGAAAAAAATCCATCAACAGACCCAGGGCCAGAAGCCAGCAGAGTACCTACTCTTCTGTAGTACAGAAAAGCATCAAAGGCCAATCCTGAGACCTCTTAGCATCCGTGGACACTTGCCTGTCCCTCCTCTGTGTGGGCCCAGGTTTTAGCTCACAGGTGATTGCAACTCTGTCTCTGTTTCTCCTGCAGCCAGAAAGACTCCAGGGAACTCATTATTCTGTGCAGTCGGACATCTGGAGCATGGGGCTCTCTCTGGTTGAGATGGCGGTGGGAAGGTATCCCATCCCTCCTCCAGATGCCAAGGAGTTGGAGCTGATGTTTGGGTGTCAGGTGGAGGGAGACGCAGCTGAGACACCACCCAGGCCAAGGACCCCTGGGAGGCCCCTCAGCTGTAAGTGGTCTGGTGTGTCCCTAGCTTGGACTGGTGGTTGGGGGTCCTCTTACTGTTGGGGGTTTCTGGAGAACTGATTGTGTACGCTCTACAGACTAGATTTCCCATTGCTGAATGTCAGGCTGGGGCTATGGGGGAGCAGAGCAGGGGTTTCCAGGTAGCTGCAGGAAATTTTTATATCAGGAGCTTCCTACCGTTTGTTGAGTATGTTCCTGGTACTGTGCTTAGCACTTTATATTCATTTTCTAATTTTAAGTCTTTTTTTTTTTTTTTTTGGAGATAAAATGCACATGACTTAAGATTCACCATTTTAAAGTATACAATTCAGTGGTGTTTAGTATATTCATAGTGTTATGCAACCATCACCACTAATTCCAGAACATTCCCATGACCCCAAAAAGAAACCCTGTACCCATTAGCAGTCACTCCCAATTTCCCCTCTCCCTTCATCTCTGGAAACCACTAATCTACTTTCTGTCTCTATAAATTTGCCTAGCATAATCTAATTTTAATACAGCAACCCTATGTGTGAGCACTATTGTAGTCTCATTTTACAGATGAGGAAACTGAGGCACAGTGCATTTAGCTTGCCAAGGCCTATAGAGGTTTGACTCCCAAGATAATAAATATTATGCAGTACCACCTGCCTCTCTGAACATGAATACTGTAAAGTAAACCTGATACCTCAGGGAAGATTCTGACCCAGCTATCATCACCTTCTGTAGTTACTGCCATGCAGTTCCTGTCTGAGCAGGGAGGCCTGATCTTTACCTCCATGAGGCCACATGGGAGAGAGAGTGTACAAAGGGAGCCGCAGAGGGGCTGGTGGTGGCTCATCACTGGAAGGGTTGGTGGCTGTGGCTTCTGAGGCTGGTCCATGATTTTAGGGCATGGAAGAAAGAAACCCAAGTTTAGGGACAATTAAAACTTAAGTCCTTTCGCATGATCTCATTAGCTCCTCTCAACAATATGAGGAAGAGCAGACATAATTATTACCCATCTCCACTATACAAAACTCAAAACTGAGGCTTAGCAGTCAACTGATTTGCCCAACATCACCGACCTAGGATGTAGCAACACTCAGACTTGTACCACTGCCTTTGCTGGTCCCATCTGTGTTCAGGGCTTAGCTGTGGCTCTTCTGCCTGTTTATTATCCACAAACCTATTCTGGTCCCCAGGATCAGGCCCCCATCCTCATACTGGCAGGTGACCTGTCTGTTTCTGATAAGTCTTTTCTTTTTCCTTTTTATAAAATCTGTAGCTTATGGAATGGACAGCCGACCGCCCATGGCAATTTTTGAGTTGTTGGATTACATAGTCAACGAGGTAAATACTGCATGGCTTTCTTGACCTTGGAACTGATTTACTCTTCTTAAGGTAAAAAACCATGACTGAGTGGACTGGGAAACCTGTGAGTTGTTCCCACAGTATGGGCTGCTGGGGTCCCAGGATTTACTTGCTCTGGTTCATACATCTTGCTCGTGGAATTGAGTGGCTAGTTCAGAGACACAGGAGTTCCTTCCGCAGGGGATGCCTTCACGTAGCAGAATCCCTCTTCCTTCCCCAGATTCAGGAGCCTCACCTTACCCACCTACATTCTTGTTCTTCATTAACCAAACACTTCTTGTGAACTTACTATGTGCTTAGCACTGTGTGGGGGGAGTAGGAGTGGGTGGGGCTCTAAACATGGAAAAAGAAAAGTCCCTACACTCAAAACTATTAGGTTGGTTGGTGGGGGCAGGGCAAATGCATTTATAACTGCAATATAGGGTTATCTCTTGTAAGGGCCATTAAAAAGCTATCAACATAAAAAGGAGAGTTCAGAAATAGAAATGGAAAGAATGATAAACTGTTGCATGAAAAAAGATTACAAAGTAGTATGTACAGTCTGATCAATTCTTTTAAGAAATCTATGCATATATATGTGTAGAAGGTCTGGAAAATAATATAATAAAATAAAGTTGTTATCTCTGAGTGATGAACTTTAAGTAATTAAAATTTTCTTTTTGCTTATTGTTATTGGCCAACATGTATTATTTGTGAAATAAATATACTATTATGTTCAAGTGATAAAAGATTCCAGGAAGGAAGAGACTGATAGTTATTTATCAAATTTGGGTTTGAGGGGAGTGGGAAACTGTGGACAAGACCATGGAAGCTCAGAGGAGGGTGGGCTCATGCCTGGCTGGCAGGGCTGCAGGACCTAAGCCAGGGGCCAGGACAGGGATTTGAGAGATGAGTCAGCCCTGCTGGCAGCAGGAGCAGCATAGGTAGTGGAAGAGAAGTGGACACGCTCTGGCAGGTTTGGGAAGCAGCTGGCAGCCTCCACTCAGCTGGGGTAAAAGGTATCTCTCAGTTCTTTTTTTCCTCAAAAGACCAGTGGAATGACTTTTCCCACTTTGTTACCTCAAAAGGCTCAAAAAAAAAAAAAATGGTGCCATTTTTCCATTGCAAACTCAGTAGGGAAAATCCTGGTTCACCCTAGCAGTTAGTGAAATCACTGTCACTAATTCACAGTCTACTAGGGAGGTTAATTTACCTGTTTACTGACTAGTCTGCACAGGCTTATGCTAAGTACCATGGCATGTAGAAAAATAGTTCGCAATCTAATCTGTGCTGCTTAAGAGTCAAAGAAGGCAAAGCCTGTTGCATTTGTGGTAGTCAGGAAAGCCGTCCTCTACTGCTTGGGACCTAAGCGGGGAGTTGCTGGGTGGGAGTCACATTAGGGAAGGCATGGCTGAGGATAAATGCAGTGGCCACTCTACTAGTGCCCAGTGCTTTCTCCTTTCTTATTTTCACATTCATCTTCCTATTCAGCTCTCCCAAGCACTGCTGAGGTAAGCCAAGTTGGTTTTGTTATCCTCTTCATACAGGTGAGGAAACTGAGGCTCCAAGATGAAAAGTGGCTCAGGTCTTTCCCACCTTTCCTCTTTCCCACCAACCATCCCCAACCCTTAGTGCCACCCCCACCCCCAACTCTCTCAGGAGGCTGGGCTGAGCGGTGATGAAGCCTTCTCAGACTCTTCTGGCACACTTGCCCAGCCATTCCCACTCAGAAGGAATGGATGCTGGCCTCTGAAGTTCTCCTTTTTCTCTTGAATGCCCCTCCGTTCCCTCAGCAGCAGGGACCCTCCGCAGGGAGGCGCTTGCTCTGGGCCCCTATTACGAAGAGCTGGGGTTTAGCAACCTTGACCTAGTTCAGATTTCTTCACTTGCTGTTCTAGTCAGGCATTCAGTGGGGAAGAGAGCTAGGCTGGACTTTTTGGTAGGGGTAGAGGGTCAGACTTGTTTTTATCTCATGAATCATCTGCTGATCTGAGCTTACACGTCAGAGCAATAACATCCTGGGCTTTGTGGCTGAGTTGCCTTCTCACAAGGACACTACATGCAATCCCCAGCACAGGTCACGTAAGGTGGGCTATTTCCTGGGTTTCATGTAAGTCCCGTGAGCCTAGTGCTCTGCAATGGGAGCTTACATGGAGCTGCCCTCTGTGATCCCGCCCACCAAACACATGTAGGAAAATGAAAGATGTTGCCAGAGTTCTTGGTCTGTGGCCTGAAAATGGCCTCATTCCCAGAGTGCACAAGTAATATTCTTCCAGACCTAGCCCTCTGCCAGTTAATGTTTCATTAACCTTTCTTAACCTTTCTCTGCCCCTCCAGGGTTCAAAAAATGGAGGATTTTAAGTATTTATTTATTTATTAATTATGTGCTGCCTTCTATGACTTGCAGGTGCTGGCCAGGGCTGGGCCATGCTGGGCAGTTTGCCTGTCCTCCTAGCTGTTGCTGCTAGTAATTTCTGGTTATGTTTCCATGCCACCCTCTAAGATTTACAAATGTAGTGTCAGAGTTGGAAAGGGTCCCAGAGATTATTTTGCCCAATTCTCTCATTTCACAGAAGGGTAAACTGAGGCCTGGAGAGGAACAGAGATATGTTTTTAAGTCCCTAGAGAACATGGACTTGGATCCAGTTCTAACTGTGGTATGTGTGAGATGAGTGGATTCAACAGGGTGATCTGTAGGCAGGTGCTGGCCTCCCACCCTCTGCCTTTCCTTGCCTGGCTATGGGCAGCAAAGGAGGGGGAGGAGGGGTGGGAGGAGATGGCTGCAACAGGGAACCAGGCTTTTCTCACATTTTGACATGTGTTTGCAGCCTCCTCCAAAACTGCCCAGTGGAGTATTCAGTCTGGAATTTCAAGATTTTGTGAATAAATGGTAAGTTGGCTTCTTGTTCTTTGGAAGGGTAGCCTGGCTTCTTAAGGCTCCCCATCCCATCTTTGGGAGCTCCAGCTTTGCTTTTGCTAGACACTTTGCTCTATTCCCTCCCTTTTGATTAGCCCTCAGCTGCTGCCCTAGGCCATTCTTCCAGAGTGCCACGACTTATATGACACATCTGACTACAGCAGTGAATAAAACAGTTGCTTGGCACCTGCTTTACAAAGACTGGCCTTAGTTGAATTCAGCAAGCATTTATTAACCTACTCTGGGCATGATGCTGTGCTAAGAACAAGAAGATCAATAAGGTTCAGACACTTCTCATAGGGCCCAGTGTGGGGACAGGCAAGCAAGCATAAGTAATAATGAGTCTGAACTTGTGCCAGGCAATAGCTCTTACATTATTTTTCTTCCTTTAAGCCTAATAAAAAACCCTGCTGAGAGAGCAGATTTGAAGCAGCTCATGGTAAGTCCATTTATTTCAGATTCTTACAGAGCCTGTTTATTCATTTGATGTCCTCCTTCAGTTATCCTTTCATCTGTCCGTCACTTCCTGAGCCCATTCCCTGCTCTGTCCTGACCGTTGTGATTGTCTCTCTGTCCTTCCATTAGCTTAAAAGAAAAGCTGGTATGACTCCACAGTCTCATGACTGTGCAGGAGTAAGAGCCCTAGGGGATCGAAGGAAAGGGCCACCCATCATCTTCACAGGAATGGATAGGGCCTTTTTCTAAGACTGACTTGCTCACCTTACACTTCCATCATCCACACTTTCCCCCAGTCACTCTACTTCCTACCTCTTGTTTGGGGAGGTGAGAAAGTAATCTTGTGAATAAATCTTAACTTATATGTCCCTTATATAGCCTGTACAGTGTAACATGCACTTCAAAGCTCATCATTCCTTTGTTCTGTATAGCAGGTCTATAAGGTGGGTAAAGCAGGGTTATTACCCCCATTTCATGAACTGGAGAGTAGGCTTAGGGAGGTGAGTGACTTGCCCAAGGCCTCCCAGCTGGCATAATTGGCAGAGCCAGTGAGCTGGGCCTTTTGACCTGCAGTTGGCCCAGCTTTCCTGGCCCCCACTGCTGCTCAAAGGCAGGCTCTAGGAGCTCCTTCAAAATGCTGCACAAGCTCTGGACCTATGATTCTTCTTGGATTTTCCATTATGGTAATTTTTTAATACCACTTCTTCTCTCCATTTCCTCACTTCCAGGTTCATGCTTTTATCAAAAGATCTGATGCTGAAGAAGTGGATTTTGCAGGCTGGCTCTGCTCCACCATTGGCCTTAACCAGCCTAGCACACCAACCCATGTGGCTAGTATCTAAGCATTTGGGAAGCAGCAAAGAGCAAGTCACCTGCCCAGTGTCATGCCATTGCTTTTGGGCCTCTTTTTCATGCTTGACGCCAATCAGGCGTATTATTTCACCTATGACAAAGAACGAAGAACACAGCATGTGCCAAAATTCTACTCATGTCATTTTTACTCTTACTGTCTTTTTTCTTATTTACACTTGTTTCCCCTGAGTGGATTGGCTTTGTGCTTGGGGCATTTGTGTGTATGTTGATCAAAACACGTGCAATGCTGAATTACAGTGAAACTTTGGTGACTGTGGGTAGTTATTCCTACTGAAAACTGCACTGCTGTTCCCTCACCTTGACTAGCTGGCTGCCTTTGTTTTCAGGACTCTTTGACACTTGGTGGTACTTCATTTTTGCCGGGCGTTCCTTCTCTATTCAGTAGGGTGGAGGAGCCCTGTGAGATCCTTCACAAGCAGTGCATGTGAAGCATGCTTTGCTGCTATGAAAATAAGCATCAGAAAGTGTATATCGTGTTATTTTATTTTTTTTTTTTTGCTTTTGATATAGAATTCAGCAGTTTCCATCAAAATCTAGCCAGAGCCCTTCACTGCCATGATAGACTTCCCCAGTCTGTCTTCTGTGATGACTTGTAGACTTCTGGTTGTATTTCTATATTTATTTTTAAATATGCTGTGTGGGATATTTAGTGGTGTATGACTCTTTAAGTTTGAATTGATGTTTCTAAAATGGTGGTTATTTTGAATGTTACAAATGGATCAAGGCATTAAAATGTGTCAGATTTATCTTTTCCTGAATCCAAGTACTGATGCTATTGTTAAACAACAGTGTGTATGGTGCCTAAAAATTGTATGAAAATCCTTTTAACCATTTTAATCCAGATGTTTAACAAATCTAATCTCTTATTCTAATAAATATACTATCAAGTTTAAAAATATATATAAAAGATTTTTCTACTTTTGTGATGTTTTCTCTAGTACATAAGAATTAAACAACTTAGACAAGCATTACAGTGAGAGAAAAGGTACAGACAGGAAGGGGCCTGGAAGGCAGACATGCTACACAAAGACCAAGTTCAGTGTTACGGACTAATGGGGCTTCCCCTAATTCCAGTCCTAGAATTAGTCAAAACTATTGAGACTTTGTCCAACTCTTTATCACTAAACACCCGTTATCTGTGGATCTTCCAACCTGAAGAGCTCCTGTCTATTTCTTACACAGTGTACCTCAGAGATACTGCAGTGTTGGTTCCAGACCACCACAATAAAGTGACTATCACAATAAAGTGAGTCACATGAATTTTTTAGTTTCCCACTGCATATAAAAGTTATGTTTATAATATACTATAGTCTATTAAGTGTGGAATAGCATTGTCTAAAAATCACAATGTATATACCTTAATTAAAATGTGACACTGACACTAAGTGAGCACATGCTGTTGGAAAAATGGTGCAGATAGACTTGCTTGACACAGGGTTGCCACAAACCTTCAATTTGTAAAAAATGTAGTATTTGTGAAGCTTGATAAAATGAGGTATGCCTGTACCTATTTAGAAAAGTGAAAAGCAGCAGCGTGGGGTTGGGATGGGAACAAATATGAAGAAAAAAAAATCCCCAAACACTTCCCACAGAACCTTTCTCATTTTCTATAACAAAGAAGTGACCTAGGGCCTGGGATGGGTGGTTGGGCCGTGCCTGGCTGGTGTGGGAGCCACTGCCCTAGGACAGTCAGTCACATGCTGTTATGCTATTCTGAGCAGTCTTCTTCCCCTTTCCATAGTCACACTTAACCACACACTTTCTGGAGAGGAGGAATGTGCCCAGTGCAGGCTTGGCCATGCTTGTAAGGTGACAGAGAAGTCAGAGAAAACAAAGCCACATCCCAGCTGGTCACTGGTGTCCTTTCCTTCTTTGAAAGGTGACTTTTGAAACTATAGGTACATGTGAGGCTACCTGACCAGCACCTCACCTCTTCCCTCATTTTCTTCTTTGAAAGGACAATTTATAGAAAACCAAAGCCAACATACATATTTAGGAAGAAAAGGCCTACTGCATTTTCAGATTAAAGCCAGGATTTTAAAAACTGGTCAGTGTTGTATATACTGCTATCTTAAGCTAGTAAATAATTTTTCTCACCATGAGGCTAACAGCTGTCCTAAGTCAACAGTCTGACTTTGTAAGTTGTCAACATATAAACATTCAGGCCAAGGTTTAAGACCCCCACCCTCCTCACACTCTCTTTTGCTAACAACAGAGAAGATGGAAACAACTAATGAGAGCATGTCTCATTAAAATGAGCAAACTGCTTTCTTAGGAGGAAGGAATGGCGTTATCTTCTAAAATGTTTTCCTGTTGTGTGCTCTTTTTTTTGAGGGGGGGTGTTAAATTCTCTTTCATATCCAAAGACTGCATTTTAAGAGACAAAGATGTATTTCCAGTAATTTTTACCAAGCATGATCTTGTTCTCAAGAAGGATGTTCCCTGCATCATTCTTGCAGTGTATTGAGTTCCCTGTACCAAACTCCTTCCTCAAGCTTCCTCTTACAGAGACATCAATAACAGATTTTTAAATATCTCATTAGCACCCCACAACCTGTGAAATTGCTAGAGCAGATGTGAACAGTCTCAGTTTTCAGATGGAAAGGTGAGAGTTACAAGGAGGTGAGAGGGCCAAGTTTTCCAGCTCTTAAAAACCCAACTCATACTTTAGACCCCAAAAGGGTGTACCTTGATGCTTTTTGTTCAGGAAGTATCTCACATTGTATTTTCTAAGAAACACACTCATTTAAACTTTCAGCTACCTCCTGTAAAAGGAGCTCAAAATAACTTTAATGAAAACTTGATTTTAAAATGTGTCCATGTTCTCTTCTGGAACAGTTACATAAAAAGTTCTGCTTGAAGGAGTCTTTTGCATTTTGTTTGGCTTTTCTGTTACTTGGGTAGGACAAATGAATTTCTTAAAATTAAGCAACCACTTACTTAACTATATTCAGTGGAAAAAGAAATGAGTCTCAACTTCAAATACCAAGTTTTAACAACTCTTATTCTGTAGCTGTCATCTCTTTATTATAAAAGTCAAATCTCCCAAGCAAAGCAATTTCTTAATGACATATTTCCTTTCTAAAGCCAGAAATGGGTTTTAAACCATCCCCTTGTATTTTTTCACCAGAGGAGGAACTGATCCTTTTCTCTGTTGGTATCTGGAAACCAGCTAGCTCCATGACCAGTTTTTAACTATAATTTATTTCCAAGCACATTTCACTACACTATCTCAAGCTAGATGTGATGACAACTACACAAAGCAGACTATAATGGGCACCGTATTGCAATGCCACTGAGGCCAGCAACAGCTTGTACTCTCAAGTGACCCTCTGTCCTCTGCCCTGCGTGTCAGCTTTCTCTCTCCTAGACTGTGGCTTTGCTGTGTTCACAAGTTTTCAAAGGCATGCAAACCGTCTTTAATGGATTTCTTAAAAGAGGCATTGTTGGATGGAAAGGTTGACTTGTATTTAAACTCTGCCCTTTTTGCAAATGCCAGACTTTCTCAATAGTATTTCAGAGGAAGTTTTGTCTGTTTTGATTACAATTACTAAGTGACTAGATTACAGACACAGCACCACCCCTAATTGCTCAATGCTAAGTCACTGCATCTTTGATTTTCTGCATATCACCAATTTTTAAAACATTTTAAAGCTTGAGGTATTCATAGAGTCATTTTTACAACTAGATATCCTTCTATAAGAGTTCTTGCTTCCCTTTCAAGTAGGCCTTAGGGTCCATGCCAGGAAGATTTCTTTGGAGAGGGAAAGTTTGTAAGACTTAGAAATTTAATTTGTCTAACAAACCCTGGCTTTTCCACCCTTTCAGGAATCTGATTCTTCCTCTTCCTCCTCCTCCTCTTCTAGAGCATGGCTCCGTGTGCTCAATTCAAGTGCAGTTTGGTTGATTGATGCTTCATTGTCTACATGCACCAACATCTGTTGTAACCAAGGACATTACAGATCAGTAGAAGTACATTGGACTCAAAGCAAGAAATTCTTAAAAATGTTTTAAAATCAAATCTTCATCTAAACTATTCATGACTCTCAAGAATTGGACCTAAGAGGTATGGCCATGTTCCTATTTCTCAATCCCTACCCCTGCTGCCAAAATGGGGGGTGGGGGTGTGGGGGTGTGGGTGTAGTGTACATGCCCCAGATACGATAGAATGTTACCCGATTTACAAACATGGTTCTTGTAGAAAGTGCGAAGAGAATTATTCAAATACAGTATATTTAGAAAGAATGTGACTGACTGACTGACTTGAGGATGTTTATTAAGAGAAGGATACGCCAAGGAAGAGAACTTTTTTTTTTTTTGGCACTGTGCTTTTAGTTGAAGCTACACACTATTTTCTAACCCCAAGGTTACTTATCATTCACAAAGCAGCAGGAGTTTTGAAACATCTCTACAAAGATCACACTCTCTCTGGGTTCCTCAGGATAACTAGAGGATGGATGATTAAGAGGGTGAGGCAAAATATTAGTAATTAATTAATTAAGGGTTATTGTTCCCTGCCAAAAACATTAGTGTAGAATAGTTGATTTTTTTAACTAGAAAAGTAATTCTTATCAGCACTTCCCAAGTGGACTTTGCATTCTCTCCTTAGGCCTACACTTGATTAAACTTACATCTTGTGATGGTTCAGGAGCAAGTTGAGAAGACATCTCATCCCCTCTTCTAGAACTAATCATTGACTGAAGGGCCAACTCTTCAACCTAAAAAAGGGGAGTTAAGAACATTTTCCGTATTATTTCACTGTGCTACAGAAGTGGGTAAAAATTACTGACTGTGCTAGGAGATGACACCACGAGAAGAAGTGAAAATAGCTGTATTTTCTGCACTGCTCTAGTGGGAAGGGCTGGGCTCTTAAGCTTTCTCTGCCTTTTAAGGAAATAGGTAAAGAAAGCCTCCAGCCCCCATCACCCGGGGTGCACAGGTGTTCCCACTAAACCAAGGCTTCCAATCCCCAGCTCTTCCCTGGACAAATGTGTTGAACAACCCAGGTGTCCTCAGGCTTCCCAGCAGGCCTGATTTCCTTGGCTCAGGCTTGTCTGCCCAATGATGAGATAGCAAATGCAGGAAAAATGGAAGATGTTTCCTGGAGCGTAGGAGTATCTGTGCTCTTAGAGGCATCATCAACACTCCCATATTAGGTACTTGTACAGGTACAGTGGTGAAATTAGAACATTAAATGTGTGCCATTACAAATGCCCTGAAGTAATACTCTTCGTGGTACAACACTTTCCCGTTTACAAAGTGCTTTCATAACCTTCATCTAATTAGGATTTAAAGATCCTGAAGAAGGGTGCTGGACAACCATGATCATCTCACATGGGATGAAGGAAGCTCCTGTCCGCCTACAATTCCTACTGTCCTGGGAAGTGGCCCAGGTGGGCTAATGTTAAGGCCATGTACTCAGTAATAGCAGCTCAGGGAAGAATAGTGACCAGTAACTCTAGGCTTTGGGAGAAATTTCTTCCAGGGTCTTAGTGTGTTCCTTAGCAAAACGGGAAGAATGAGTCTCTGTTAGCTTTGCAATACTAATAATCTGTTTCAAGTGCCAATACAAGCAGTAAACGTTGTGGCGTTCAGGGGTAAGAGTTCGGTAGGCAGAAAAGGTCTACGCGACCTTAAGAGGTGGCATTTCCTCAGCTTGTGGGAATGAGGGTGGGAGTGTACTTGCCAAGTATATTAATTCCTGGGCCTCGTAATAGACGTGCAAGACTGAGAGGTGTAGGGCCCAATACTCTCATAAGCTACCTAGTGCTTCGAATACACAAGATTGTACACCAATAGATTAGTGCTACAACGGCGAGATGGGGAATGGGATAACAGGCACAGCAGTCCAGGTCCATCCAGGATGTTGGCTGAGAAGCCCAGGTGGGCACCCCGGAGCGCAAGGGTTCTCGTGGATCCCGACAGCTTGGGGAGCTAGGAGACGGCGCGAGCCGGGAGCTGGGGACGCGGGAGAGATAGTGGCATGGGCTGGATGGAGGAGCGGGTGAGGGCCACGGGATCACCTTGAGCCGGTTCAGCTGATCGTGCAGCGCTGCCTTCAACCGAAGCAACGTCTCCTCCTCCTTGCGCAGCTCCTGAAGCCGGCTCAGCATACTCCTTCCTAACGTCAGCCGCTCTCCGAGCAACACAGTCGGCCCGGACGCTCGGTGATGACGCAATCACCCACGCATTCCCGGAAACCGAAAAGCAGGGGCGGGTGGGGCCGGCTGCCATGTTGGGTAAGGACGACGAGCACTCTTCCGGCGTACGTTCTCTCTCGCCGCCCTACCGGAAGGTCCCTAAACTCGTTTCCAGGTGACAAATTTTAAAACTTAAGAAGTTACTCATAAGGATATTTCCTGAAGCAGAAGAAGTTGGAGCTGTAATTAACTTGGAACTAAATCTTAGACTGGGTTAGTATCTTTAGTCCAATAACCCATTTCCTCACTAGTGAAGAAAACGCAAAATGTTTCAAATGGTTGTTAAAACAGTACTCACTTGGTTGCACCTCCAGTGTGGTGGTCGAAAAGGCCACTTTAAATTCAAAAGCGGGGACCTAATTAACAGCATCTAGTACAAAGGAATGACACACAACTGCGTTTTAAGGAGAGGTTCTGCAAGGAAGGATTCCTGGGTGGGGGGGGGGGGGGACCGACAAGTGTGAAGAGGCCTGCACAGAACAACTAACTAAAAAGCGAGAAAGCAATCCTAGCAAATTGCAGAGATGTTACCTTAATATGCTGAGCGGCGATTTGATCCCGCAAATGTGGATGGCAACAGATCAGATCAGTGACAATGGCTGCCACTCAAGGCAGCCTGCCATGGGAAGCTATTTTGTCAGCCCAAGTGCAAAAGGGAGACCCCAGCATATACCAAAAGCAGAGTTAAAGGTTAATTCTAGGGTGATAAGATCTGCAGTGACAATTCTGATTCAGGACTGAAACTACCTGAAGCAATTTGGGGGCCTTTCTGTGATACCATATTCTATCAACATACTCACACACCCTATACTAAAAAATACAAAATGGTTTAAAAAATGGCTTCTGGTTTATCTTTTCACACCAGAAGCCAAAAGTTAAAATCCTGAGGGGACAAACCCCCATTAAGTATTAACAAGAAGGATCAACTTCTTACTACAGATGAACAATTCTGCCCCCTTGTGGTTACTTAAAATGTTAACTCTTCATGGGAGTTTTCTACCCAGTTCCCATGTTTTTTGGGCTAAATTTCAACAGCTTTTTTGTCACCTCTTTACCAAGGCAAGTCTTGTAACCATCTATTTCTGAAGACAGCTGGCATTATAAAATGGGTTTTATGTATGCGTTTTAGAGTTGCCCCTTCCCATTCAATTGCATGGATTCAGAATGTATGAATTTAAGCCTGCACTTTATACCAGCCTACAAAATGGAACAAAGAACTGGAATTACTGAGAACAAGATTTACACAAATCGTGTTTCTCACTGCCTTTTTCATCTGGTCTTTATTCAAAATAAGGTGTCCAATATAATTTGACTTTTATGGAATAAGCAATTTAAACAGCAGGCTTCTTTTCTTCTGTGGTAGGTTTCTTTTCTGCTGGCTTCTTGGTATCTGCAGCCTTCTTTCTCACCGAAAGCTTCTGCTTCTGTGGCTTCTTAACACCAGTAGCCTTCTTTCCTTTCTTCCCCACTACAGGCTTCTTGCCTGGAACCCCCTTCTCATCTGATTTGGCCTCTAGTGCTGCTGCAGCTTTATCCATCCTGAGTTTGTGCTGTAAAAAATTAGGAAATATGAATATTAAATATTTCTAGAAACTTTACTTACCAGTAATATAAAATCATCACTTACATTCCTAGCCTGGCGAAGAATGGTGTTTCGGCGCATAGTCTTTGCATAGGGATTCAGTTTCAACATGATTCTCAGGTTTTTCAGTGGGTTCTTCTTTAGAACTCGGCGATGAATCTTCTTGCTGTAAGAAGGTACATACTGTATTTGCATCACTGTAGAATACATTCTGCCAATCACATACACTTTCGAAATAACCAATAGTATAAGGATGGGAGGTGGACTTCAAGAACTATACTGTAATTGTCATAATTTTACCGTGGTGCTCGGAGGGCTCGTTGGATCTCTGGGCTTTTCAAGATTCTGCTAAGGTCTGTATTCATCATCTTGTGCATGGGAAGGCTGAAAGGAAAATGGATGCATACATTCCTGTTTCTCAAGTAACAGACTAAAGAACATGGTCCTCAACAGAAAACAGGTTTGGTTTTTTTTTTGTTTTTTAAATTTAAGCTCCCCCAAATTCAGTCAAAATTTCCCTTATATTGTGCGGACCCAATTAGGTAGAGTCTCACCTTTTCAGCATATTACCTCTGTACTAAGACAAAAGGTTCACAAAATACAATCATTACTTAGAAAACATGCAAACCAATTCTGAACGTAATTATCCACAGTATAAAAAGCATCTGTTCTGAGTATGAATCAATATGAAAAACTCACTTGTAGTTACTCTTGAGGGAAGCAGCTTTACGCCACGTGCCATACAGTTCATCTAACTTGCGGAAAGCACTTTCAGTCCAAATGCAGAAACGTCCCACATGCCCACCAGGAGCAAGTTTCAAAATATTCAGCTTGCTTACATTAAGCAGAGTAATTCCTTTTAAAAGAAAAGGAAAATTAAGGAGCCTGTATTTCAACAGAACACAAATATCTTTATGGTTTATGTGCTACATAGGGCATCTAATATAATTAGCATTTAAACCTGCTCAATTTTAACTTTGAGAAACCTTCAACCATCAACGGTGCCCTCATTCAGCCAATAATCAGAACTTCCACAAAATCATGTGTTTCAGAAACACGGACCATAAGGTGGAATCTCATCACAACAAAAGCTGAGTCAGCTTGCATAGCATGGGTGATAAAAACATCTAAACAGTATAAGAATTTACCAGGGATGTTTCTGAAGGCCTTAATGATACCATTGTCCTCATTATAGATGATGCATGGTCCCCTGCGCTGTATGCGACGACGGTTTCTCATTTTGCCCTTGCCAGCTCTCATTCGCTGAGAGGCATAGACCTACAAAGTGAAGAATACTTAGTATTGTAACATATGTTATACTAATATGACTCCTGCAGATCCTCAAAGCTAATAAATTCCACTTTACAGACAAAACCAAGGCACAAATAAGTTGCTCAAGGTTACACACACAGCCATATATCACAGTCAGGATTTAAACTCAATCAATCTGGCTCCTGAGTCCTTGCACTCTTATTCACTAAGGCTTAACTATATTGCTAAATCCTTCATGCTTATCTTTGGATGATCAAAATTATATGCATTCATTGAACCTACCTTTTTGATATCATTCCAGGCCTTAAGTTTCTTAAGAAGCAAAACAGCCTCCTTGGTCTTCTTGTAGCCTTCAACTTTATCTTCCACCACCAAAGGAAGTTCAGGAACTTCCTCAATGCGATGACCTGACAAAGCCAATCCAACACTTACCTGGTTACTCTGAAACTTGAAAAACTGGCAAACCATTTACACAAGATCTTATGCAGCTCACAAAAACACAGCAGTATATAATTTGCCAAGTCAGAATTTCCACAAATATCATGTTTTTCAGAAACACGGACCAATATAGTGGAATCTCATCATTTGGCAGTTGAAAAAGCTTACGAAGAAGTACCCATAGAGCCCTTAACAGCATCATTCAACAGGCATTTTGGGATGAGTACAATTTATGAAAGCAATTACAACACAGAGAGTTTCAGGTGAAAGAAAAAGGGAAATATTTTGTACCAGCCCCATGATAGAAATTATCACACACCTTTAGACATGACCAGCGCTGGTAAGGCTGAGGCAGCCAGGGCAGAGCAGATGGCATATCGCTTCTGTGTTGTGTTTACTCTACGGTGCCATCGACGCCATGTTTTGGTTGGTGCAAACATGCGACCTCCACGACACATCTATTTTCCCAGGTTAAGAATCACATTTCTCAAATCTTAGAATTAAAAAGTTATGTCTTCCCAGGGGAGTGAATCTCCCTGGCAACGTGGAATATGACTCCCGGGGAGGAATGCAGATCTGGCATCGTGGGATGGAGAACATCTTCTTGACCAAAGGGGATGTGAAAGGAAATGAAATAAGCTTCAGTAGCAGAGAGATTCCAAAAGGAGCCGAGAGGTCACTCTGGTGGGCACTCTTATGCACACTTTAGACAACCCTTTTTAGGTTCTAAAGAATTGGGGTAGCTGGTGGTGGATACCTGAAACTATCAAACTACAACCCAGAACCCATGAATCTCGAAGACAGTTGTATAAAAATGTAGCTTATGAGGGGTGACAATGGGATTGGGAAAGCCATAAGGACCACACTCCACTTTGTCCAGTTTATGGATGGACGAGTAGAAAAATAGGGGAAGGAAACAAACAGACAAAGGTACCCAGTGTTCTTTTTTACTTCAATTGCTCTTTTTCACTCTAATTATTATTCTTGTTATTTTTGTGTGTGTGCTAATGAAGGTGTCAGGGATTGATTTAGGTGATGAATGTACAACTACGTAATGGTACTGTGAACAATCGAAAGTACGATTTGTTTTGTATGAATGCGTGGTATGTGAATATATCTCAATAAAATGAAGATTAAAAGTTACCATGCCTGATAGTGAAAATTAAAAAAAAAAAAAAAAAAAAAGTTATGTCTTGCTCAGGAAGAATTTTCGTCAACCTTCTGTACCAGCTTAATGACAGCAGGCAACTGTCGCTGAGAACAGAGTAAGACGCAAATTACAACATCACTGCAAGCAAAGTTTTCTAATGTCAAAACTGCCCCTATTCTTTTCAAGAAAAAAGTTATGACAGAAAATTAAACACCTTCCAGATTCCAATCAGTCTAGAGCAATGTTTAATGTGATATTTAGCATCTGGACTGGTCGTCTAGCTTCTACATGACAACTGGGTCTAGGTAATGAAATAAAAAAAAGATACATTTCCAAAAGCACCCTGGCCAGATCGGTGAGTCCCACCGCCTCGAACTCTGGGGATTCGAGCCACAGCTCTGCCAGTGCCCCAAGACTCAGCACTGGTTTGATGACCTAAAATTAGGATAGGAAAACAAAAGTTTTAGTTACTCAATCATACCAATCTATGACTATTATGCATGGTAGCAAACAGCATCAGAACATCCAGGAAAATCACGTGGTTCAGAAACACGGACCAATGAAGTGTAATTTCATCACTACTGTAAAGCAGCCCCTGAAGTATCAGCTTGTAGAAGGATTTAAATCCATACCTGCTAACTCACTGACAGCATAGGGCTGTCTGTTGTTTTTGCGCAAGTTGGTGTGAACGAAGTTCACAATATCCGGTCTAATGGGAGCCTTGAACACAGCAGGCAAAGTAACATTTTTGCCAGATGACTCCCCCTTTTCAGAGTACACCGATATCAATGGACGAGCACACGCCTTCGGAAAAAGGAAAAAAGATATATGAGCAAGCAATGTTACCAGGAGTACACTCTTTTCAAGTGTGAATCATACCATTAAATACTCAGAGGACTAGTTTGGTGAGGTAGTAGCGAAAACACCAGTTTACACAAGGCTAACCTATCAGCACATCAACACATGATCTATAAACCTCAATAAATTCTTACACTTGAAAGTCACTTAGAATCTGCCACATAACTTATTATTTTCAGAGAATGGTTTATCACACAATGCTCAAAGGAAGCCTTACAAAGCACAACTCATACTGTAAGGTATCACAAGCTGTTCAACGTCAGTCATTACCTAATTTCTTTCACCCTCATCCCCCACTTGTCAGTAAATCTTGTCTACCAGGACTCTACTCATCCGAACTTCCATCCCTGCCTATCCCCACTAGTTCACCGAACCACTCCCTCTTCTCTAATTCCCTACGTTCACAGCACTCGCTACCATCGAACACGATACCATACTATGAACTGGCTGAGGATACAAACATTTCGGTGACATGGGATGTAACGATTTTTAAGCGAACAGGGCCGGGAAGCTTTTATAGAAATGATTCCTAAACTGGGTAGAGACAAGCGTTCCAAAATGAGAAAAATATAACAAGGACAGAAGAAAAAACAGAAATACAAATTAAATACCTTTTTTTAAAAAACAAAATCCGTCTTTCAAAACATAAAAATAATCTTTGCCAAGAAGCACCTGGAGATACAAATCAGTTTTAACTGACTCACCTTTCCCCTACTGTTCCATGTCCCTATTCGATCTTAACCCCAATTTTTTTTTTTTTTTTTTTTTTTTGTCTAACTGCAAAGCCTGAAGTTTTCAGCTGAACCGAGGATACCTAGGATCCAAGTTAAACTAGAATCCCAAAGGACCCTCTACGCCTGAGAACGACCCGGTGGCCTGGGCTGCTTCCAGAGGCCCTGTGCCGGGACTCCCACGTTGCCTCTAAAATGGCTGCCATATCGCCACACAACCCACCTCCCCACCAGAAGCAGATGCCTTTGGTCCTCATCTCCTTCCCCTCTTTGCTTTCCTTCCCGCAGACTTTATGCCCCGAACACCCAGTCTTCCCCTGCTGGGCTAGGATATGAAGCAACAAACCAGCCAGCAGAACCTACGCTCACCATGTCGGGGAGAGGAGAAGGCCACACTCCTCTCAACCCGGCGGCTCCCACAGGAAAAGGAAGTACTCACTACACCTTCTCTATATGTATCCTTCATCTCGTCCCCCACCCTACCCCGTCTCAGAACCAACCCGTAAGCACAAAATATCTCTCTAACATTCCAGATAAATAAAAAATAACGCACTGTTTATGTATATGTGTGGAACTTTGGTAATCGTTGTTTTTCGAAGTCAATAATAGTGCTTAGAAACGGGGGACTCCTTTTTGCAGAATAATCCGCGGGAGGGAGTGACAAAATGTTGCGAGACTAAACAACCTCCTCGCAACCATTAGAGTTATTTTAATTTTTTCCCGCAAGAATGGAATACCATTGGGATAGGAAAAATTGTTGTGTCCTCCAAAATAAAGTTTAGGTTTACGGACAAACGGAACTTATTAGCGAGGGAAAAGTAGTCCCGGCAGGGTGGGGTCATGACCCCGGACGTAGGCGGCCGGGCGCGTAGTTCAGTTTGGCGGTTTGGGACCTGTGCTGTGACAGACGAGGGATGTGGGCGCGATTGAATCGTGCGGCTGAGGAGTTATATGTTCGCCTTCTGCAGTGAGTCGTAGCCGGTTCCTACTGTGGCCGGGGTTCTAGGTTACCACTTCTTCCCTTGGGTATCCGGATCCCCGCCCCAGGCCTTTTGCTTCAGCCTTGGGGGTTAGGACTTTGCTGTTTCTGGGTGGCGCATATTTTATTGCCGCAGTCACCTTTCCTGTGGTCGGGGAGTTGAGGACAGGCTCCAGTCCTATCGAGAGCACGGGTGTGGATTTGGCGTCGTGGGGGCTTGTGTGCAGTCTCATTTAGCAGAAATATCTGTACGTTATCAAACGAGGTGGAACATGTTTTCCAAGAGGTGGTTTCTTCATTCTGATGATGCACACAACTTGTGATACGTAGAGGCCCCTCTAAACATGTGGAAAACTGGAAGCTGGTATCCATCACCTGTTGCCTTACCCTTGGAATATGTATGTGTGTGTGTGTGTGTGTGTGTGTATGTATAGATATGTATATATTTAAGATAGTTACCATATGAGCTACAATGGTACAATGTGATGGTGTGCTGGCTTTGAAAAGCACCTTTATTTATACTGTCCTCCAAGACTTCATTTTATTCTTAGAGTGAAATACAGAAGTTGTAACAAGGGAATTCCATCTAGTTATACGTTCTACCTGAAAATGCTTTCATTTAATCCATTGGTTTTCAAATTTGAGCGAGCATCAGTCACCTGGAGGCTTGTCAAAACGCAGATTGCTGGGCTGCACCTTCAGAGTTTCTGATTTTGTAGGTCTGAGGTGGGGCCTGAGTTTGACTTTCTAACAAATTCCTGGTGAAATTGATGCTACTGGTTTAGGGATTGCACTTTGAGTACCACTCATCTAATCTAACCCATTCATTTCTAAATGCTATACTTTTAGTTGTTTATCTTTTTTTTTTTAACTAGTAATGTCTTGGACATCATTTGATATGAAAGCCTGAAGACCTATCTCATTTTTAAGTGCTATATCTCATTTTTAACTGCTGTATGATAGTTCATTCTATGACTTATTAATGTTTATTTAACCAGTTGCCTATTGATTCTCCTACACAACTCAATTATATATATCCTTGCATTTCTCATTTATTTCACGGATGTTAGTTTTTCTCTTGTTTTGTAAGCACTAAAACTCTCTTTTCTCTTGTATCTGCTAAAATGCCTGTGTATCCAGCTATCTGTTGGAAATTTCCATATGGTAGCTCAAACTCAGTAAGTACTGATTTTTTAGAAATAGTTTATAAAAATTCAGGGAGAATAGGTGTTTCCATTTTAGCCATAGAATTCTAAGGCCGGGGACCCCTTAATAACTTGTGGTTACCCATTAATTCCGTAGTATGTCAGATTCCAGTCATTTTTACTTGCATGTGGTAAATCATATTTTTATATTAATTGGTGATGTGTTTGAAAAGAAAGAAGAGTGGAGGCAGGCAAACTAATTTCCTAATGCCTCTGAGAAGCAGTTGTACCCAATTGTTGGCAGTAGTCTACTAATCACCACAGGTGTCTTTTTTTTTTTTAATGTCCTAATATTCCTATTTTGCTTTTTTCCCCTCTCTCTATCCATGCCTCAGGACTTTTGTTAATACCAGAATATTTTGTTGTTGTTGTTTTTTTCCCTTTTTCCACTGGTGTTATCCAGAGATAAAATGATAACTAATCCCTTAATTTAAATAATGGAACAGATACTGTAGCTCTATTTTTCACACATGGTTCTGCATTTCAGGGAATTTAATGAAGAAAAGAAAGGAATCTGCAAAGAGCCATTTATATATGAGGTATAAACACTTCATTTGAATTTTAAGCACAACTCAATAATCCTAAAATTCTGGGTTTTTAAAAGTCAAGTTTATTGAGGTTAATTTCATATAGTAAAACTCATGCTTTTGAGGTACAGTTCTAGGAGTTTTGACAGATGTATTCAGTTATGAAACCACCCCCATGATCAAGATATAGGACATTTGTATCATATCCAAAAATTTCCTCCTCTCTCTCTGTAGTCAACCCTTTCCCCCAATCCCAGCCCCCAGCAACCACTGATCTGTTTTCTGTCTGTATAGTTTTGTCCTCTATAATGTCATGTAAATAAAATCATACAATATTGTTTTAATTTCCTGGCTGCTAAAGCAAATGCCATGCAATTGGTTGCCTTAAACAAAAGGAACTTATTGGCTCACAGTTTTGAGGTTAGGAGAAGTGCAAAATCAAGTATCATCAATGAGATGCTTTCTTCCAGAAGACTCTGGTGTTCTGGGTGGGACTGGCTGTCAGTGATCCCTGGTCCTTGGCCCTTCTGGCACATGGTAATGCACATGGTGGCATCCTGTCCTGGCTTCTTGGTTCCATTGACTTCCTGCATCTGGCTGCCTCCTGTGGCTTTCTCTCTCTGTGGCCTTCCCTAGAAGGCCTTCAGTTATAGAATTAAGATCCATCCTGATTCATTTGGGTTATACCTTAACTGAAGTGACCTCCTCAAAGGGTTTCATTTACAACAGTTCACACCCACAGAAATGGATTATGTTTAAGAACATGTTTTTAAGATAGTTCTAAATGATGACAAATATGTAACTTTTTGAGCCTAACTTCTTCCACTTAGTTTAATGCATTTCAGATTTACCTATATTGTTACATCTATCAATAGTTCATTCCTTTTTATTGCTTAGTAGCATTCAATTATATGCATATACTACAGTTTGGTTATCACTTTACTGCTTGAGGGACATTTGGGTTATTTCCAGTTTTTGATGATTGTGGATAAAGCTGCTATAAATGTTCATATACAGATTATATGTATGAACTTCAGTTTTCATTTTTCTTGGGTGAATACCTAGGAATGGGATTGCCAAGTCATGGGGTAAATGTATATTTAATTTGATAAGAACCTGCCAAACTATTTTCCAATGTGGCTGCACCATTTTGCAACAATATATGAGAGTTGTAGTTGTTCCACATCCTCACCAGCACTTGTTATTGCCAGTTTTTATTTTAGTTATTCTAGTAAATGTCCTAAAATTGTTTTTATTCATGTTATGTGGACCAGTTAGTAAATATCCTACCAGGTTTTCTTCTCAAGGATGATTTTTATACATAATTCTGTATCTGGAAGTTGTATTATTTACTTGGTAATTGTACTAGAAATAATTAGACAAATGTTCTATTTTTTTTTTCATTCTTGATAGCCTTTTTTTCTTTTATTGTGATTGTTCACATACCATACAGTTATCCAAAGAGCCAAAGTTGTACAATCAGTTGCCCACAGTACCATCATACAGCTGTGCATCCATCACCACAATTAATTTTTGTTCAATTTTTAGAACATTTTAATTACACCTGAAAAGAAATAAAGACAAAGAAGAAGAAGAAGAAAAAAAAGGAAACTTAAATCCTCCCATATCCCTAACCACCTCCCCTCCATTGTTGGCTTGTAGTATTGGTGTAGTACATTTGTTACTGTTTATGAAAGAACGTTGAAATACTACTAACTGTAGAATATAGCTTGCAATAAGTATATATTTTTTTCTCTATATGCCCCTCTATTATTAACTTCTAGTTGTAGTGTCATACATTTGTTCTGGTTCATGAAAGAGGTTTCTAATATTTGTACAGTTAATCTCGGACATTGCACACCACAAGGTTTACTGTTTTATACATTCCCATCTTTTAACCTCCAACTTTCCTTCTGGTGACATACATGATTCTGAGCTTCCCCTTTCCATCACATTCACGCACCATTCACCACTGTTAGTTATTCTCACAACATGCTAACATCACCTCTCTTCATTTCCAAACATTTAAGTTCATCCTAGTTGAACATTCTGCTCATACTAAGCAACCACTCCCCATTCTTTAGCCTTGTTCTGTATCTTGGTAACTTATATTTCTTGTCTATGAGTTTACATATTATAATTAGTTCCTATCAGTGAGACCCTGCAATATTTGTCCTTATGCGTCTGGCTTATTTCACTCAGAATATTGCCCTTGAGGTTTTGTCATCAACCCATTTTTTTTTAATATGGTTTTGTTCACTCACCATACATTCCATCCCAAGTAAATAATCGATGGTTTTCTGCATGGTCATACATTTATGTGTTCACCACCTTCACCATTATCTATATAAGAGCATCTACATTTCTTCCACAGGGCAGGAGGGAGAGTCAAAGAAGGTAGAGAAGCAAAAGAAAGAGGAAAAAAAAAGACAGCTAGGAAGCAGCAAAAGGAAAAATAACCTTAAATCAAAGTAGGATAAAGAATCAGACAATACCACCAATGTCAAGTGTCTAACATGCCTCCCCTATCCCCCCCTCTTATCTGCATTCACCTTGGTATATCACCTTTGTTACATTAAAGGAAGCATAATACAATGATTCTGTTAGTTACAGTCTCTAGTTTATGCTGATTGCATCCCTCCCCCAATGCCTCCCCATTTTTAACACCTTGCAAGGTTGACATTTGCTTGTTCTCCCTCGTAAAACAACATACTTGTACATTTTATCACAATTGTTGGATACTCTAGATTTCACCAAGTTACACAGTCCCAGTCTTTATCTTTCCTCCTTTCTTGTGGTGTCTCACATGCTCCCCACCTTCCTCTCTCAACCGTATTCGGTTGAGAGTATATTGCCCTCAAGGTTTCGTCATCAACCCTTTTTTTTTTTTAAGATGGTTTTGTTCACACACCATACATTCCATCCTAAGTAAACAGTCGATGTTTCCCTGTATAGTCACATATTTATGTGTTCACCACCCTCACCACTATCTATATAAGGACATCTACATTTCTTCCACAAAGCAGGAGGAAGAATCAAAGAAGGTAGAAAGGCAAAAGAAAAAAGAAAGAGGAAGAAAAAAAAAACATGACAGCTAGGAAGCAGCAAAAGGAAAGATAACCTTGGATCAAAGTAGAATAAAGAGTCAGACAGCATCACCAATCCGAGAGTCTCTCACCCCTCCCCTATGCCCCCCTCTTATCTGCATTTACCTTGGTATATTGTCTTTGTTACATTAAAGGAAGCATAATACAATGATTCTGTTATAGTCTCTGGTTTATGTTAATTGTATTTTTCCCCCAATACCTCCCTATTTTTAACACCTTACAAGGTTGACATTTGTCTCTTCTCCCTCATGAAAAAACATATTTGTACATTTTATCACAATTGTTGAACACTCTAGTTTTCACTGAGTTATACAGTCCCAGTCTTTATCGTTCCTCTTTTCTTCTGGTGTCCCACATGCTCCTAACCTTCCTCTGTCAACCATATTCATAGTTATCTTTGTTCAGTGTACTTACATTGCTGTTCTACCATCACCCAAAATTGTGTTCCAAACCTCTCACTCCTGTCTTTTCCTATCAGTCTGTAGTACTCCCTTTAGTATTTCCTGTAGGGCAGGTATCTTGTTCACAAACTCTCTCATTGTCTGTTTGTTAGAGAATATTTTGAACTCTCCCTCATATTTGAAGAACAGTTTTGCTGGATATAGGATTCTTGGTTGGTGGTTTTTCTCTTTCAGTATCTTAAATATATCACACCACTTCCTTCTTGCCTCCATGGTTTCTGCTGAGAAATCCACACATGGTCTTACTAAGCTTCCTTTGTATGCGATGGATCACTTTTCTCTTGCTGCTTTCAGGATTCTCTCTTTATCTTTGACATTTAATAATCTGATTATTAGTGTCTTGGCATAGGCCTATTCAGATCTATTCTGTTTGGAGTACGCTGCACTTCCTGGATCTGTAATTTTATGTCTTTCACAAGAGATGGGAAATTTTCATTGATTATTTTGTCTATTATTGCTTCTGCCCCTTTTCCCTTCTCTTCTTCTGGGACACCAATGATATGTACATTCTTGTATTTCATTTTGTCCTTAAGTTCCCAGAGACGTTGCTCATATTTTCCCATTCTTTTCTCTATCTGTTCTTTTGTGTGTAGGCTTTCAGGTGCCTTGTTCTCCAGTTCTTAAACGTTTTCTTCTGCCTCTTGAGATCTGCTGTTGTATGTTTCCATTGTGTCTTTCGTCTCTTGTGTTGTGCCTTTCATTTCCATAGATTCTGCCAGTTGTTTTTTTGAACTTTTGATTTCTGCCTTATGTATGCCCAGTGTTTTCTTTATAGCCTTTATCTCTTTTGCCATATCTTCTCTAAACTTTTTGAATTGAGTTAGTATTAGTTGTTTAAATTCCTATATCTCAGTTGAAGTGTAAGTTTGTTCCTTTGACTGGGCCATAACTTTGTTTTTCTTAGTATAGGTTATAGTTTTTATTGTCTAGGCATCTGACCTCCTTGGTCACCCCAGTCAGGTTTTCCCAGATGAGAACAGGCTCAGGTCCCAGAAGGAGGAAATATTCAGTATCAGGTTTCCCTGATGGTGTGTCTTAGAGGATTGACACACCTTGTGCTTTTCTGCCCAGCAGGTGGCGTCTGTCAGCCTGTTACTCTAGACTGGTGTAAGGAGGTGTGGCCCATGGCTGTTTTCTCCCAGTCTCTGGGGTCTGGTTCTGAATGGGAGGTGGGTAGTAGGGCTGGGCCCCACCTCTTTCCTCTTGGGAAGCTGTGCCCCCTAGAGAGAGGTCATTTGCATATAAATAGATTCTTTGTTTCTCTGACTCTGCTATCTCCACCCTTGACTGGGTCAGAGTGCTGCGAGTTTAAAATGGCTGAGGCTTTCTCTACTATAGAGCACTGCAAGCCAAAAATGGTTGAGGCTTTCTCCGCTGAGCTGCCCAGGTTGAGAGAGAGAGAAAGGGACAGAAAGCCCCCTTTCAGGGTCAGTCTGTGGCCCCCAGATTCACCCATTGGCCAGAGATAGCACCTGATCCTTTGGGCTCCCCGTCCCAAGACACATATGTCCCCTGACTCTCCAAGTTCAGTCGTCACCAAAAGCCTCTGTCTGCTTGTTGAGGATTCACAGTCTGTATTGAACTGGGGTTAACATTAAAACCCCAGTTGGAGCTGGGCTGAGGTATATTCGCTTGTTCAGAGAGTGCTGCTCTCTAGCACCGCAAGGCTTCTGTGAGGGAGGGGCTCTTGGCTCTCACCTCGGGTTTGCAGTTTTTACTCACAGATTTTATGCTGTGATCTCAGGCATTCCTCCCACTTCAGGTTGGTGTATGATGAGTGGACAGTCACGTTTGTCTCCCCCCAGTTATTCCAGGTTATTTACTAGTTGTTCCTGTTGTTTATTAGCTGTTCCAGGGGAACTAACTAGCTTCCACTCCTCTCTATGCTGCCATCTTAGCTCTCAAGCTTCTTGATAGTCTTTTGATCTCTAAAAATTTGGGGAACAGGTAAATTCTGCTCTTATTCCCTATTGAATGTAAAGGTAATGTGGTTATGTGTCATACTGTTTCTTGACAGATTTGATCAAAGTCATCTGACTAGTTGCTTTCTTACCTTATTGCTTCATGTGGGTTGCACTTGAAGTCATGGAACTCAGTTGAAGATGATGTTTCCACATGGTGTTGGACAGTTGTTTGATCAAGGATGTAGGAGTTCAGGTGCCTACCTGCTGTGTCAGTTCTGTCCATATCATGACTTTCCAGTTACATTTTTAAACACAGTGTGCCTTTCAGCCTTGAAAATTAAATTTTAAAGTTTAATTACTTTCCAATTTTATGGTATTTATGAAAACTAACAATTGACTTCAAGAATTTCATTTAATTTCTTAGAATAATAAATTATAGAATAGTTTAGAGATTGTCCTTTTCCCCTTTACTAGAGAATTAAGGTGTAATGTAAGTTATTTATTGAGTATATAATACATACTAAGTGTTCCACAGGTAAACTCCACAAAGTTGTGGAGAAAAAAACCTACATCCATGAAACAATTAGCAAACTGAAATGAATTACATGTTAAAAGATATATAAGGTGGGGGGGAAATAGTCATAAATGATAAAGGTGAATATCTTTAATATATAAAAAGCTCTTAAAAATCAGTAAGGAAAAAAGGTCAAATACCATAATAGAATAAGTAATCACAGAAAGAAAAACACAAATATAATTTTCACTTATCATCTGAATTCTTGCTATTGGTACCAGAAATTTAAGAACCTACTAGATTAAAATAGTATAGTATTCCTTGCTCTCTGAACTTGATTACAAATGCTTCAATATCCAAATTAAGAAATCAAATAGATTAGAGACTGTTCACCTTGATTAGTGATCAAACAAATGATAATTAAAACAATAATATACTATTTTTTGCTATGAGATAGTAAAAATAAACAATGAAAATATTCAGTATATTGACATAAATGATGGGAATGTAAATGTATAGATATGAACATATTGGAGAGGCAATTTGGCATTGTCACTGTGATTTTATGTATTCATCTTAAGAGAGTAATTCAAGGACTTGATAATTCAAGTCCATTTTCAATTGTTTATTATAGTGAATAATTGGAAACTACCAAAATGTTGAACAATATGGAATTAAATATATGGTGGTAGAGTCATGGTACAAGACTGTCAAAAAATATTTAATGTTATGGAATGCGTTTCCTGGTATTAAACTGTTAGAATGCCCTGTTTTTAGTAAATAAAATCCTGTCTAGATATCCAAATAACAGATGCAATTCAATTTAAATAGATTGGTTTATATGCCTGGAAAAAGATCTAGAAGAATATACACCAACCAGGCTAATAACAGTAGTAATTATCCCAGGGTAGTAGAATTACAGATGATTTTTTTTTTTAATTTCTTTTAGCTGTCTTTATTTTTAAACTTTTCTACAGTAAATATGTATTGCACTTGCAATTGAAAAAAATATATACAGTTCCTAAAACTGATTAAAAGTTCTAAATTTCATAGTACAATTAGAAGAAAGGATAGTATTTAGTAAAGTGCGAATTTTGTGACACATAACAGTAAATGTAATGTGATTAGAGGAAGGCGGTGTCAGTGTGATCCTAATCAAAAGAAGGCTTCACAAGTCAGCTTTCACTTTCAGTGGCCCTTGAAGCATGGGTAGAATATAGATAGAAGAGCTAGATTTTCTATACATGGGCAAAGAATAAATAAAATCTTAATTTTAAAACATTATGTCATGTTTAAATTCTCTTTTCTAGTCACTTGCATAGAACTGGTCATTATGTGTCTAAATATATATGTTTGCTTGACATTTTCTATATATAACATTACTTGATATTATTTATTTTTAATAGACTGATGTTCAAGTGCATTTGATTAGCAAAGGTCAACCAAACCCTTTGAAGAATATCCTAAATGAAAATGATGTAGTATTCATCATGGAAAAAATGGTAAGTAGTGCTTTGGTTTTTTTGGTGTTTAATTCTGGGTGACCAAATTTGGTTCCTTGGGAATAATCTAGGATCTGTATTTTCTGCATTTTAGTGAGAAGTGGATCCTGATTCATATAAGAATAAGTACAGTGCTGTCCAATAGGAATATAATGTGAGCTACATATGTAATTCTAACTTTTCTGGTAGCCTCGTTAAAAGAAGTAAAAAGAAGCAAGTGAAATTAATTTTTAAAAATTATCATACAATAAAATTGACTTTTTTCTTTGAGTGCCCAGTTTTAGAATTTCAACACATATATAGATTCTGGTAGTCACCATGACAAAGATAGACCAGTTTCTATGACCTCAAAAAAGTCCCTTGTCTCTTCCTTTATAATCATCCCAACCCGTGGCAACCACTGATCTCAACTGTAGTTTTGTCTTTTCGAGAATATCACATAAATGGAAGCATACATGTGTAACCGTTTGAGTCTGGCTTCTTTCGCTCAGTGTAAAACCTTTTGTGATTCACCCACGTTACACATCTATCAATATTTGGTCCTTTTTATTGCTAAGTAGTATTCCTTGGTATTCCAATTTGCTACTGCTGCAGAAATGCAAAACACCAGAAATGGATTGGCTTTTATAAAAGGGGGTTTATTTGGTTACACAGTTATTGTCTTAAGGCCATAAAGTGTCCAAGGTAACGCATCAAGAATCGGGCACCTTCACTGGAGGATGGACAACGGTGTCCGGAAAACCTCTGTTAGCTGGGAAGGCACGTGGCTGGCGTCTGCTCTGGAATTCTGGTTACAAAATGGCTTTTTCCCAGGATGTTCCTCTCTAGGCTTCAGCTTCTCTCCAAAATGTCACTCTCAGTTGCTCACTCAAAGGCCGTCTCCAAAATATCTCTGTAAACTGCAGTTCCTCTCTTATTTCCTGTGCATTCTTCAAAGTGTCCTTCTTGGCTGTAGCAAGCTCGCTCCTTCTGTCTGAGCTTATACAGTGCCCCAGTAAACTAATCAAGGCCTATGCTGAGTGGGCGGGGCCACACCTCCATGGAAATTATCCAGTGAAAGATCTTGCCCACAGTTGAGTGATCATGTCTCCATGGAAGCATCCAACCAGCAGTCTCCAACCCAGTCAACACCAATACCTTTCCTGCTCACATGAGACTGCGTCAAAGATAATGGCATTTTGGGGGACATAATACATCCAAACCATAACACGTGGTTTGGAGGACCAGAGTTTAATTAGCTATTCACACTTTGAAGGATGTTTGGGTCATTTCAGTGTTTTGGCAATTATGACTAGAGCTGCTATAACCATCCTTGTACAGGATTTTATGTGGCTATAAATTTTCATTTCTCTGTAGTAAATACCCAGGAGTAGGGTTGCTGGGTTTGAAGTTAATTTTAATAGTATTTTTCATTTAATCTAATCTATCTCAGATACTATTTCAGTATCTAATTAGTATAAAAATTTTAATGACATTTTAAATTCTTTTTTTCATATAAGGTTTTTGAAATCTGGTGTGTATTTTATACTTACATCTGAATTTGGACTAGCCACATTTTGAGTGCTCAGTGGCCACGTGTAGCTAGTGTATTGGACACACAACATAAGTAGATATGACTAACGAAGCTTAATTTTTGTTTGTTAAACATAACACGAGACAATCTCTTCTTTTTGTACAGCACTTTACAATTACAATCCTAAACCTTTTTGTTTTGTTTATGGTAACTGTTTTGGCAGAGCAATTTCAGTGATTTTTACTAGTTTTATTGAGTGCTAGTAGGGCTTTCACATTATCCAGTGGCATTGGGGCTAGGACCTGTTCATTGGTTACATGATTTCCTAAAATAGATAGGAATAGAATCTGGTATGCAAAACTGGGCATTACCTCAGGAATGAACACTGAAAGGAGTGAACACTCAGGAAGGAACACTGCTGTCTACCTTAGAACCTCAAGCTGTCTACAAGGACACTATGATGAATGAACAAGCAGTCTCCTTATTTTAAATACACATGCATGCAAGAAAACTCCTTTTTCTGAGGAGAGAAGCTATTTTATATATGTCTTTTGTATTAAAGAAGGTGTGATTATTGTTTTATCTATGGTAAACAGATACTTGGAAAATAATTATAAATGAATTATGGGGTTGAATTCAGACTTGTTATACGGAAAAGGGGAAATGTAATAGAGCAAAAGCTGGAAAAATTAAGGTCAGATTAAGAAGAGAAAAGTAAAGATGAGCAGAGGGAATTTGTGGAAATCTGGTTGGATATTAGAGAGAATGGAGCTTGGAATTGTGAGGGATTACTGCAGTGAGGCCCTGCCATTTTTAAAAGGAGGACAAATAAAATGGCCTTTAGTTCTGCAATAATCAATAAAGTTTAAGGAGTGAATTTTGGGTAGATGGGATATTTAAAAAGTCCAACAGTGGAAAAAAAAAATAACATTCCTAGGAACTATTTAGAAAGCCAGGCCTAGAAAGGAATGAAGCCTGGAATTTGGCAAAAGAAATTCAAAGTTGAGAAAACGTATAGCTATAATACCTATTAAGTGGCTGAGTAGTTTACTGCCAGGAGAACGTAACTGATAAGAACTTGAATTTTAAAGTCTTACTACTTAGATTCCAGTATTGGCTTTGTTACTTAGCACTTTGCAGTTCTGGGCAAGTTATTTAGCCAGTTGCTACCTCAAGTTTTCTTGTCTATAAAACAGGAATAATAATGGTATCTTATCTCAGGGTTTTATGAGGAAAAAATGAGAACTTAGAACAGTGTCTGGCACATAGTAATGCTCAAGAAATACAAACTTTAATAATTATTATTTTTAGCAAGGCTTACCTCTTCAGGTTTTTTGTAAACACCTAGATTTCAGAACCCTGGATTGCAAATAAGAGCTGATACACAATGGGTTAATGGTCCATTTTCTAACAGGAATTATTGTAAGGAATAAGAGCTGTGGACCTAATGTCATGGCCCAAAAGAAGGTCTTCAAGTTTTAGTAGTAAAAATTGGCAAAAACTAGGAATTTCCTTTGGGTTTCCCTTAATATTTTGTCTTTAGCTCAGCACTTGTACATGTTGGAGCACTTCCTTTTCTAATGGCATAAGATGCTTCCTTTGTTGCCAGCAACTTAGATCAATATCTTTTCATAGAACAGTGGAAATATTTGTGATGATAAGCTTTGTTGATACCAAACTAGTTTGTGGTTATGATTTCTTACCATAACCCAATCATCTGTGCTAAAATCAGATGATTTTAGTTATTTCCTAACATCATGAACAGTAGTTGACTGCTATCATTAAAAAAAAAAACAAAAATTTTTTTTAATGGATAAGTTGTAGGTTTACAGAAAAATCATGCAGAAAATAGAGTTCCCATATACCACTCCCCCCTACACACACAGTTTTCCTTATTATTACCACCTTGCATTAGTGTGGTACCTTTGTTACAGTAGATGAAACAATATTATTATAATTATACTATTAACCACAGTCCTTAGTTTACATTAGGATTCACTATTTGTGTTGTACAGTACTATGGCTATTGTTTCTTTTTTAATTTTTATTCTAGTAACATATACAACCTAAAATTTCCCCTTTTAACCACTTTCAAATATATAATACAGTGGTGTTAATTATATTCACAATACTGTGTAAGCATTAACACCCCATTCCCTACCCCCAGCCCCTGATAACCTATATTCTAGTTTCTGACTCTATGAATTTGCTTATTCTGATTATTTCATGTAAGTGAAATAATACTCTATTTGTCCTTTTCTGTTTAGCTTATTTCACACAACATGAAGTCTTCAGTATTCATCCGTGTTTTTGCATATATAAGACACTTCATTCCTTTTTATGGCTGAATAATATTCCATTGTGTGAATATACAACAATTTGTTTATCTATTCATCTGTTGATGGGTACTTAAGTTATCTCCATCTTTTGGCAATTGTGAATAATACCACTATGAGTATCAGTGTGCAAATATCTGTTCGAGTCCCAGCTTTTAATTCTTTTTGGGTGTATATCTAGAAGTAGGATTGCCAGGTCGTATGGTAATTCTATGTTTTACTTTCTGAGGAACGGCTAAACTGTTTTCCGCAATGGCTACACCATTTTATGTTCCCACTGACAAAGAATGAGTGCTTCTATTTCTCCACATCCTCTTCCACACGTTTCCTGATTTTTAATAGGAGCCATTCTATTGGTTTTGATTTGCATATCCCTAATAGCTAATGATGTTGAGCATCTTTTCATGTGCTTATTGGCCATTTGTGTATCTTCTTTGGAGAAATGTCTATTCAAGCCTCTTGTCCCTTTTTTAAAATGAGTTGTTTGTCTTTTTATTGTTGAGTTGTATATTGAGTTGTTTATACATTCTGGATATCAAACCCTTATGTGGTTACCAAATATTTTCTCCCATTCTGTAGGTTTTCTTTTTATTTTCATGATAAAGATCTTTGATGTACCAAAGTTTTTAATTTTGATGAAGTCCTATTTATTTTTTTCTTTTGTTGTTTGTGTTTTGGGTATAAAATCTAAGAAACCATTCCAAACATAAGGTCCTAAAGATACTTCTCCATATTTTCTTCTAGGAGTTTATAGTTTTGTTCTTATATTTAGGTCTATGATTCCTTTTTAATTAATTTTTTTTTGTTGGTATAATCAAAATAATTTATTTCGTTTTCTTGAAGTAAGCTTCACTTGTAAATTTTATTTATTTATTTTTTTATCATCATTTTATTGAGATATATTCACATACCACGCAGTCATAAAAAACAAATCGTACTTTCGATTGTTTACAGTACCATTACATAGTTGTACATTCATCACCTAAATCAATCCCTGACACCTTCATTAGCACACACACAAAAATAACAAGAATAATAATTAGAGTGAAAAAGAGCAATTGAAGTAAAAAAGAACACTGGGTACCTTTGTCTGTTTGTTTCCTTCCCCTATTTTTCTACTCATCCATCCATAAACTAGACAAAGTGGAGTGTGGTCCTTATGGCTTTCCCAATCCCATTGTCACCCTTCATAAGCTACATTTTTATACAACTGTCTTCGAGATTCATGGGTTCTGGGTTGTAGTTTGATAGTTTCAGGTATCCACCACCAGCTACCCCAATTCTTTAGAACCTAAAAAGGGTTGTCTAAAGTGTGCATAAGAGTGCCCACCAGAGTGACCTCTCGGCTCGTTTTGGAATCTCTCTGCCACTGAAGCTTATTTCATTTCCTTTCACATCCCCCTTTTGGTCAAGAAGATGTTCTCCGTCCCACGATGCCGGGTCTACATTCCTCCCCGGGAGTCATATTCTACGTTGCCAGGGAGATTCACTCCCCTGGGTGTCTGATCCCACGTAGGGGGGAGGGCAGTGATTTCACCTTTCAAGTTGGCTTAGCCAGAGAGAGAGGGCCACATCTGAGCAACAAAGAGGAATTCAGGAGGAGACTCTTAGGCACAAATATAGGGAGGCCTAGCCTCTCCTTTGCAGCAACCGTCTTCCCAAGGGTAAAACTTATGGTAGAGGGCTCAACCCATCAAACCACCAGTCCCCTATGTCTGTGGTCATGTTAGCAACCATGGAGGTGGGGTAGGCGAATACCCCTGCATTCTCCACAGGCTCCTCAAGGGGGCACTACATCTTTTTTTTTTTTCCTTGTTTTTCTTTCTTTTTTTTTTTTTTTTTAACTTTCCCTTCTTTTTAAAATCAACTGTATGAATAAAAAAAGTTAAAAAGAAAACAAACATACAATAAAAGAACATTTCAAAGAGACCATAACAAGGGAGTAAGAAAAAGACAACTAACCTAAGATAACTGCTTAACTTCCAACATGTTCCTACTTTACCCCAAGAAAGTTACATAATATAGCAACATTTCTGTGAACTTGTTCCTACTATATCCATCAGAAATTAACAGACCATAGTCATTTCTGGGCATCCCCAGAACATTAAATAGCTTATCTGTTCTTGGATTATTGTTCCCCCTTCCTTAATTGCTCTCTACTGCTAGTTCCCCTACATTCTACATTATAAACCATTTGTTTTACATTTTTCAAAGTTCACATTAGTGGTAGCATATAATATTTCTCTTTTTGTGCCTGGCTTATTTTGCTCAGCATTATGTCTTCAAGGTTCATCCATGTTGTCATATGTTTCACAAGATCGTTCCTTCTTACTGCCGTGTAGTATTCCATCGTGTGTATATACCACATTTTATTTATCCACTCATCTGTTGAAGGACATTTGGGTTGTTTCCATCTCTTGGCAATTGTGAATAATGCTGCTATGAACATTGGCGTGCAGATATCTGTTCGTGTCACTGCTTTCCGATCTTCCGGGTATATACTGAGAAGTGCAATCGCTGGATCGAATGGTAGCTCTATATCTAGTTTTCTAAGGAACTGCCAGACTGACTTCCAGAGTGGCTGAACCATTATACAGTCCCACCAACAATGAATAAGAGTTCCAATTTCTCCACATCCCCTCCAGCATTTGTAGTTTCCTGTTTGTTTAATGGCAGCCATTCTAACCGATGTTAGATGGTATCTCATTGTGGTTTTAATTTGCATCTCTCTAATAGCTAGTGAAGCTGAACATTTTTTCATGTGTTTCTTGGCCATTTGTATTTCCTCTTCAGAGAACTGTCTTTTCATATCTTTTGGCCATTTTATAATTGGGCTGTCTGTACTATTGTCATTGAGTTGTAGGATTTCTTTGTATATGCAAGATATCAGTCTTTTGTCAGATACATGGTTTCCAAAAATTTTTTCCCATTGAGTTGGCTGCCTCTTTACCTTTTTGAGAAATTCCTTTGAGGTGCAGAAACTTCTAAGCTTGAGGAGTTCCCATTTATCTATTTTCTCTTTTGTTGCTTGTGCTTTGGGTGTAAAGTCTAGGAAGTGGCCGCCTAATACAAGGTCTTGAAGATGTTTTCCTACATTATCTTCTAGGAGTTTTATGGTACTTTCTTTTATATTGAGATCTTTGGTCCATTTTGAGTTAATTTTTGTGTAGGGGGTGAGGTAGGGGTCCTCTTTCATTCTTTTGGATATGGATATCCAACTCTCCCAGCCCCATTTGTTGAAAAGACCATTATGGCTCAGTTCAGTGACTTTGGGGGCCTTATCAAAGATCAGTCGGCCATAGATCTGAGGGTCTATCTCTGAATTCTCAATTCGATTCCATTGATCTATATGTCTATCTTTGTGCCAGTACCATGCTGTTTGGGCAACTGTGGCTTTATAATAAGCTTCAAAGTCAGGGAGTGTAAGTCCTCCCACTTCGTTTTTCTTTTTTAGAGTGTCTTTAGCAATTCGAGGCATCTTCCCTTTCCAAATAAATTTGATAACTAGCTTTTCCAAGTCTGCAAAGTAGGTTGTTGGAATTTTGATTGGGATTGCATTGAATCTGTAGATGAGTTTGGGTAGAATTGACATCTTAATGACATTTAGCCTTCCTATCCATGAACATGGAATATTTTTCCATCTTTTAAGGTCCCCTTCTATTTCTTTTAGTAGAGTTATGTAGTTTTCTTTGTATAGGTCTTTTATATCTTTGGTTAAGTTTATTCCTAGGTACTTGATTTTTTTAGTTGCTATTGAAAATGGTATCTTTTTCTTGAGTGTCTCTTCAGTTTGTTCATTTCTAGCATATAGAAACATTGCTGACTTATGTGCATTAACCTTGTATCCCGCTACTTTGCTAAATTTGTTTATTAGCTCTAGTAGGTGTATCGTTGATTTCTCAGGGTTTTCTAGATATAAGATCATATCATCTGCAAACAATGACAGTTTTACTTCTTCTTTTCCAATTTGGATGCCTTTTATTTCTTTGTCTTGCCGGACTGCCCTGGCTAGCACTTCCAGCACAATGTTGAATAACAGTGGTGACAGCGGGCATCCTTGTCTTGTTCCTGATCTTAGAGGGAAGGCTTTCAGTCTCTCACCATTGAGTACTATGCTGGCTGTGGGTTTTTCGTATATGCTCTTTATCATGTTGAGGAAGTTTCCTTTAATTCCTATGTTTTGAAGTGTTTTTATCAAAAAGGGATGTTGGATTTTGTCAAATGCTTTTTCAGCATCTATTGAGATGATCAATTGATTTTTCCCTTTCGAGTTTTTAATGTGTTGTAATACATTGATTGTTTTTCTTATGTTGAACCATCCTTGCATGCCTGAAATGAACCCCACTTGGTCATGGTGTATGATTTTTTTAATGTGTCTTTGGATTCGATTTGCAAGTATTTTGTTGAGGATTTTTGCATCTATATTCATTAGGGATATTGGCCGGAAGTTTTCCTTTTTTGTAGCATCTTTGCCTGGTTTTGGTATTAGATTGATGTTAGCTTCATAAAATGAGTTAGGTAGTGTTCCATTTTCTTCAATGTTTTGAAAGAGTTTGAGTAAGATTGGTGTCAGTTCTTTCTGGAAAGTTTGGTAGAATTCCCCTGTGAAGCCATCTGGCCCTGGGCATTTATTTGCGGGAAGATTTTTGATGACTGATTGGATCTCTTTGCTTGTGATGGGTTGGTTGAGGTCTTCTATTTCTTCTCTGGTCAGTCTAGGTTGTTCATATGTTTCCAGGAAATTGTCCATTTCCTCTACATTCTCCAGTTTGTTGCCATACAGTTGTTCATGGTATCCTCTTATAATTTTTTTAATTTCTTCAGGATCTGCAGTTATGTCACCTTTTTCATTCATTATTTTGTTTATTTGGGTCTTCTCTCTGTTTGATTTTGTCAGTCTAGCTAGGGGCTTGTCAATCTTGTTGATCTTCTCAAAGAACCAACTTTTGGTGATATTTATCCTCTCTATTGTTTTTTTGTTCTCTATGTCATTTATTTCTGCTTTAATCTTTGTTATTTCTTTTCTTGTACTTGGTTTAGGATTGGTTTGCTGTTCATTTTCTAGCTTCTTCAGTTGATCCATTAGTTCTTTGATTTTGGCTCTTTCTTCCTTTTTTAATATATGCGTTTAGTGCTATAAATTTCCCCCTTAGCACTGCTTCTGCTGCATCCCATAGGTTTTGGTATGTTGTGTTCTCATTTTCATTCGTCTCTATATATTTAGCAATTTCTCTTGCTATTTCTTCTTTAACCCACTGATTGTTTAGGAGTGTGTTGTTTAACCTCCAGGTATTTGTGAATTTTCTAAGTCTCTGATGGTTATTGACTTCTAATTGTATTCCATTGTGGTCAGAGAATGTGCTTTGAATAATTTCAATCTTTTTAAATTTATTGAGGCTTGTTTTATGTCCCAGCATATGATCTATTCTGGAGAAAGTTCCGTGAGCACTAGAAAAGTATGTGTATCCTGGTGATTTGGGATGTAATGTCCTGTAGATGTCTGTTAAATCTAATTCATTTATCAGATTGTTTAGGTTTTCAATTTCCTTATTGGTCTTCTGTCTGGTTGATCTATCTATAGGAGAGAGTGATGTGTTGAAGTCTCCCACAATTATTGTGGAAACATCAATTGCTTCTTTTAGTTTTGCCAGTGTTTCTCTCATGTATTTTGTGGCACCTTGATTGGGTGCATAGACATTTACGATTGTTATTTCTTCTTGCTGAATTGCCCCTTTTATTAGTATGTAGTGGCCTTCTTTGTCTCTCAAAACATCCCTGCATTTGAAGTCTATTTTATCTGAGATTAATATTGCTACACCTGCTTTCTTTTGGCTGCAGCTTGCATGAAATATTTTTTTCCATCCTTTCACTTTCAGTTTCTTTGTGTCCCTGTGTCTAAGATGAGTCTCTTGTATGCAACATATTGATGGTTCATTTTTTTTGATCCATTCTGTGAATCTATATCTTTTAATTGGGGAGTTTAATCCATTTACATTCAACGTTATAACCGTGAAGGCATTTCTTGAATCGGCCATCTTATCCTTTGGTTTATGTTTGCCATATTTTTCCCTCTCTCTATTAATATCCTTTATTGTACCCATACCGAATCTCTTTAGTACTGAACCTTTCTCCAAGTCTCTCTGTCTTGTCTTTGTTTCTCTGTCTGTAGGGCTCCCTTTAGTATCTCCAGTAGGGCAGGTCTCTTGTTAGCAAATTCTCTCAGCATTTGTTTGTCTGTGAAAAATTTAAGCTCTCCCTCAAATTTGAAGGAGAGCTTTGCTGGATAAAGTATTCTTGGCTGGAAATTTTTCTCACTCAGAATTTTAAATATATTGTGCCACTGCCTTCTTGCCTCCATGGTGGCTGCTGAGTAGTCACTACTTAGTCTTATGCTGTTTCCTTTGTATGTGGTGAATTGCTTTTCTCTTGCTGCTTTCAGAACTTGCTCCTTCTCTTCCGTGTTTGACAGTGTGATCAGTATATGTCTCGGAGTGGGTTTATTTGGATTTATTCTATTTGGAGTTCGCTGAGCATTTATGATTTGTGTATTTATGTTTTTTAGAAGATTTGGGAAGTTTTCCCCAACAATTTCTTTGAATACTCTTCCTAGACCTTTACCCTTTTCTTCCCCTTCTGGGACACCAATGAGTCTTATATTTGGACGTTTCATATTATCTATCATATCCCTGAGGTCCATTTCGATTTTTTCAATTTTTTTCCCCATTCTTTCTTTTATGCTTTCATTTTCCATTCTGTCATCTTCCAGGTCACTGATTCGTTGTTCAACTTCCTCTAGTCTTGTACTATGAGTGTCCAGAATCTTTTTAACTTGGTCAACAGTTTCTTTAATTTCCATAAGATCATCCATTTTTTTATTTAGTCTTGCAATGTCTTCTTTATGCTCTTCTAGAGTCTTCTTGATTTCCTTCATATCCCGTACTATGGTCTCATTGTTCATCTTTAGTTCTTTGAGTAGCTGCTCTAGGTGCTGTGTCTCTTCTGGTCTTTTGATTTGGGTGCTTGGGCTTGGGTTATCCATATCGTCTGGTTTTTTCATATGCTTTATAATTTTCTGTTGTTTTTGGCCTCGTGGCATTTGCTGAACTTGATAGGGTTCTTTTAGGGTTTGTAGACCTATTGAAGTCCTTATCTCTAATTTATGAGATCTACAGCTTCGTGGAGTACACTTTCTCTAACTAACCAGCAGGTGGCGTCCACGAGCCACCTGTCCTCCACAAGCCAGTTCTCCCCTGCTTAGCCTTTTTGGTGAGTGGGGGAGTGAGTCTTGTGGGGCCCAATTGGTGTACCAAGCTTGCGTGTGTAGTTGGTGTTGCCTGCCCTGTATGTGGGGCGTGTTTCTGGGCAGTCGGGGAGGGGGGGTGGCCCTAACAATCAAATCTCCCTGGTGATCCTAGAGTTTTAAAGCTGCTGCAATAGTCTAATCCTTCAGTTCAGTCCTGCCACAGTTTGTCTCTGCCACTGACCCACAAGTCCTTGGTATTGGCGTATGGCTCCTGAGACTTGCAAGTGGGCCTCTCTTCCAGGCTGTGCACCCCCGGTCCTCCGTTGAGGGATGACTGTGCTATGTCACAGGTGAGTGCCGTCCCCCCAGGGCAGTTCTGGGCTGCTGGGCTGTGTAGGGAGGCTCCCAGTCTGCTGAAATGATGGCTGAATGGGGCTTTGTTAATTCACCCTGCTCCACCTTCCCAACTCTGGGACAATCAGCTGAGGTTGCAGGGAAGGCTAATGTCCACGCCCAGTTTTGTGGTGTGTGCCTGCTATTTGAAGCACTTCTGTCACACTGGGTTGTCTAGGGCAGCTCTGGGCTATGGGGCTGGCGATGGGCAGGAGTGTTTCCTGTCCACCAGGATGGTGGCTATGAGCGGACACCCCCCTTTTCTTGGGAAGTTGTGGTGTTTAGTGAATTTTCTCAGCCACTGGATTATTGCCTTTTGTCTCAGAGCTCTCTTAGTTCTGCTCTTGACTTGACGTGCCCAAATTGAAAGTCTTTGAAGCTTTCTGTATTGTGCTTCTTAGAGTAATTGTTTTAGAAAAAGGAAAAAGGATTAAAAAAAAGAAAAAAAAAAAGGGCCCTCCTCAGAGATCTAATGGGTTATTGAAATGCTAATAGACAAAGCAACCAGGGCCATTAAGGAAAGGTCCACAGGGCAGAGAGATCAGCTTTTCTTCGGGATTTGCATATGCGCCTCAAGGCCTGAGCTCCGCCCTTCCCCTTTCTGTGTTCACCAGAACTCCAAAAATCCTCTGCTTTTATTTTGGAGTTTTTCGTGTTGTTTTTTTTTTTCTATGCCTGTCTCCTCTCTGCTGGGCTGGCTGCTCTCAGATTCTCTGGTGTCTGGTCTCAGTCTATCTATGGTTGGAGTTTGGATCAGTAGAATGAGTTTCCGATAAGGGCTGCCACTGCAGTTCTCCCTTCTCCTTCCCGGAGCTGACAGCCCCTCCTCCCACGAGACTGAGCCTGGCAGGGAGGGACGCGGGTCCCCTGGCCGCAAAAACTTACAGATTTCGCTGATCTCAGCAGTTCGACATTTTTATGAGTGTTGTATGAAGTATGCCCAAAGACAGATTGCTCTGTGGTGTCCAGTCCACGCAGTTCCTGGCTTTCTACCTACTTTCCTGGAGGAGTAACTAAAATATACAGCCCACCAGTCTCTTTAATTAATTTTTGTATATGGTTTGAGACGGGTCCACCTTCATTTTTTTGCATATGGATATTCAGTTTTCCCAGTACCAGTTGTTGCAGAGACTATTCTTTCCCAATTGATTGGACTTGGCACCCTTATCAAAAAGCAATTGACCATTTCTCTCTCTAAGCCCAACTCTGCAAATAAATTCATTACCCTCTGCCCTACGTGGGACCTGACTCCCAGAGGAGTGACTCTCCCTGGTGATGTGGGGCACAACTCCCAGGAATGAGCCTGGTCCAAGCATCAAGGGATTGAGAATGCCTTCTTGACCAAAAGGGAGAAAAGAAAGGTAACAAAACAAGGTTTCAGTGACTAATAGATTTCAAATAGAGTCGAGAGTCTATCCTGGAAGTTACTCTTATGGAAGCTTAAGCTAAATATTCCAAATGGACATGGTATGCCAAGCCCAAATCAACAGTAGTCATGAAAGTCCTAAAGAATACCCAGTTCCCTATCTGAGACTCTATAAAAGTTTCACTCACTAAGTTTATTTTTTCAGAAACTTAAATCCTCCAGAGTATTCCTATGCCAGATAGGTCCCAAAACTCAGAGGCAACAGCCTCTTCAAGAATATCAACCAGATGCATTCCCCTTCCCCATAATGTCGACACACCTTTCCAATATGAACAAGTTAGGGTGGTCACTGCCCAGATATTACTGAAGATTGAGACAGTGATCAAACAAGAGGGAGGAGTAGCAACCAGACAGGATAAGATTTAACACAAGACTGTGAATACGGAATCTTTATATAAATATATATATAGATATTTAGTCTCTAGGATATTAGAACAGCTAGAAGGATATAACTGAAATGATGAAACTGTACCATTCTTTGAAATTTGCTCTGTAACTACTTGTTAAATCGTACTGTGAAAGATACCACTTTTCTTTGTATGTTATATTTCACAATAAGGAAATAACTGAAATTGTGCAACTGTAACTAAGAATGTTCTTTGAAATTTGCTGTATAACTACTTAAAATCATGCTTTGAACATTATCAGTTTTCTGAATATGTTAAATTTTCACAATAAAAAATGTTAAAAAAAAATCAGTTGGCCATAGATGTGTGGGTTTATTTCTGAACTCTCAATCAAATTCCATTGGTCTGTATGTCTGTCCTTGTTCCAGTATCATGATGTTTTGACCACTGCAGCTTTGTAATAAGTTTAAAAATTAGGAAGTGTGAGTCCTCCAACTTCATTCTTTTTTAAGGTGGCTTTGGCTATTCGGGACCCCTTAGCCCTCCATATAAATTTAATGATTGGCCTTTCTGTTTCTGCAAAGAAGGCTGTTGGAATTTTGATTTGGATTGCATTGAATTTGTTAATTGCTTTTGGTAGAATTGCTGTTTTAACAATATTTAGTCTTCCAATCCATGAACACAGAATGCCCTCACATTTATTTAGGTCTTGTTTGATTTCTTTTAGCAGTGTTGTGCAGTTTTTTTCTGTGTGTAAGTCCTTTATGCCCTTGGTTAAATTTATTCCTATATATTTGATTCTTTTAGTAGCTGTTGTAAATGGAAATTTTTCTTGTTTTCCTCTCTAGATTGATCGTTCATTTCTAGTGTATAGAAACACTGCTGATTTTTGCATGTTGATCTTGTACTCTGCCAGTTTGCTGAATTCATTTATTCACTCTGGTAGCCTTGTTGTGGATTTTTCAGGATTTTTTCTATATAGGAACATGCCATCTGCAAATAGGAAATTTTACTTTTTCCTTTCCAATCTGGATGTCTTTTGTTTCTTTTTCTTACCTAATATCTCTTTCTAGAACTTTGAGTATAATGATAAATAACAGTGGTGACAGTGAGCATCCTTGTCTTGTTCCCAATCTTAGAAGGAAAAACTTCATTCTTTCACCACTGAGGATGATGTTAGCAGTGGGTTTTCCATATATGCCCTTTATTGTGTTGAGGAAGTTTCCTTCTATTCCTAGTTTTCCATGTATTTTATGAAGAAAAGGGGCTGGATTTTGTCAAATGCCTTTTCTGCACCCTCTGAGATGATCATGCGGGTTTTTACCTTTGTTCTATTAATGTGGTATATTACATTAATTCATTTTCTTATGTTAAACCACCTTTGCATACCTGGGATAAATCCCACTTTATCATATGTATAATTATTTTAATATGCAGTTAGATTCTGTTTTGCTAGTATTTTGTTGAGGATTTTTGCAGCTATGTTCATATGGGATTTTGTCTGTAATTTTCTTTTCCTGTGGTGTCTTCATGTGGCTTTGAAATTAGGGTAATGTTGGTTTCGTAGAATGATTTAGAAAGTGTTCCTTCCTCTTGTATTTTTTGGAAACTTTGAGCAGCATTGGTGTTAGTTTTTCTTGGAATGTTTGGTAGAATTTACCAGTGAAACCGTCTGGTCTTGGACTTTTAACTGTTGGGAGGTTTTTGATGACTAATTCAATCTCTACTGTTGGTCTGTTTAGATCTTTTATTTCTTCTTGATTCAATGTATGTAGTTTATGAGTTTCTAGGAATTTGTTGATTTCATCTAGGTGTTCTAATGTATTGGCATACAGTTTTCATAATGTAGTTTTATAATCCTTTTTGTTTTTCTGGGGTCAGTAGTAATGTCTTCCCTTTCATTTCTAGTTTTAATTATTTGCATCCTCTCTGACTGCTATCTTAAATGCTCCTTTGTCTGCTTCAATAACTAAAAAACATTTTAAAAGCCTTTAGAAAAGGAAGAAACAGATCATGTTGAAGAACCACAATCTGAAGAAACTGCTATTTCTGATTTCTCTACTGGTGAGAATGTTGGACCACTTGCTTTACCAATTGGGAGAGCAAGGTAAGTCTTTTCTTAGCACAGGGATATGAGTAGGGGTGAGGAGTAGAATTTAAATTGAATCGTGCTTATAAACATTGGAAAAAAATATGTATCTAGCTCAGCTGTCTCTCTCCTTTTCTCTTTCTCAAGCTCCATATTTGTATACCCAACTATCTAAGGATAGCTCTACTTGAATAGCCTATTGGTATCCCAGATAACCAAGACTGAAGATATCTTCCCTTGGTCTCCCCCACCCCATACTAGTTTAATGTTGTTGCTTCTTAATTGTTTTCTTTGTGTCTAACATGATTCTTCTCTAGTTTTTCCTCCTCACTGCTGCCAGAGTGATCTTGATAAAATTAAAACCTGATCATGTTGTCTCTCTGCTTAAAAACCCTTTAGTGGCTCTTTATTGCCTTCATGATAAAATCCAAGCTCCTTACCAGTATTATGCAGGAGCCTTCATTGTCTAGCAGAGTGGTCCTCCACCTGGGGTGGGGTGCCGTACCCATCAGGCATTTGGAAATTTCCAGGGATATTTTTTGGTTGTTATAATGCTTGTAGAGAGCTATTGGTATTTAGTATACCTGGGCCATGGATGGTAAATATCCATGGCAATGCATGGGACTCTCCTGCATAAGGAGGAATTATCCCTCCCAGGATGCCACTGGTGCCCCTGTTAGGAACGCTGATGCCTCTGTAGCTTGACTTCCGGCCTCCCCTCCTCCCCTGCCCATGCAGTCATATTCAGTTCACTAAGCCTGGTCTCCCCCTAACTCTAAAACCAAAAGGCCTTGCCTTGAAAGAATTTTGCAGGATTTAGTCAAATAGATAATAACATAAGAGAATGATAGCTACTATAATAGCAATATTAAAGTGACTTGTTTTTGTTTTTTTGCTATGCAAAAAAGTTTTTTAAATTTTTTATGAGGTTGAATTTATCAATCTTTTCTTTTATGGGCTTCTTAATTTTAAGTCATGTTTGACCTATTTTCTACTCCAACCTGTCCCCAACTTAAATAGTGTTTATCTGTATTGTTTTTTCTAGCCAATGTTTGTTTGGATTTATCCATGTTTGCCATTTCTTTGCTCTCCATTTCTTCGTGCATTTCAGACCTTCCTTTTGGGATTATTGTACTTCCTTTTTGAAGGAAAATCCTTAGAATTTCCTTTACTAAACATCTGTTGGTAATAAATTCAGTTTTCATTTCTTTAAAAAATCTTTTAAGCCTCATTTTTTGCTAACTTTTTACTTTAACATACTTTGCAGAAGTTTACTTTACTTTGACAAATTTACAGAAAAGTTGCAAGAATATTATAAGGAACTTTTGTATACCCTTAACCCAGATTCACTAGTTTTGTTAAATCTGTCTTATCATTTTCTTTCTCTCTTCCTTTCCCTTCTTCCTTCTCTCTCCTTTCCCTTTTGTCACCCCCACCCCCACCCCAGCATGCGCATACACACCCACACTTTTTTTTTTAATGAAGCATTGACAGTAAGTTGGAAACTTGTACCCCTTTACCCCTAAGTACGTCACTGAGAACAAGGGCATTCTCTTACATAACCATAGAACAATGATCAAAATCTGGAAATTTGGCATTGTTACAATACTATTACCTAAATCATAGTTCATACTCAAATTTCCTTAAGTATCCCAAAGACTAATTATGTTGAACATCTTTTCATTTGCTTATTGGCTTCTACTTATTTCTTTAGCTTAAACTCATACCCTACTCTCATTCCCACTGAAGCCCCTCCTCTTGCCATATTGAACTCCTTGTTTGTAGTGCTCCCATCCTGATCCTCTCACACTTTCACTTTTTGGTGGGTGTGTCTTGATCTGCCTGATGTGCCTCTTTGCCGGGTGAAGTATTTTGCAACTTGATGTCCAGAGTTTTGTTTCTGTGAGACCCACTCTTAACTGATTACATAATTAACAGCGATCTCTACCTATAATTTATTCTTCTTACTCTTGTTTTCAAGGCAGTTAATTGGACTTTACACCATGGTCCACAATCCTAATATGACCCATTTGAAGATTAGCAGGCCACTTACTGTCCTTCCTCCCCTTTGGGTAAGATGTGATAATTCAGATCCTGAAGGTACCTGTTGGCTAGGAGCTGAGCTTATGACAACAAATAACAGCATCACAGGAATTGTCCTATATGTGGTTAGCTGTAAAGGTGAGAGCTCACTCTTCATGTATATATTTAATGCATTTATTAATGTGTTTATTTTTGAATGTGTTGTGATTTTTTACTGAAAATTGATATCGTCAGGAGGGAATTGCACACAGTGGAACTTGCATTAATTACCATGAATCTTTTCTGGTTTGTAATTTGCAACATGGAAGAGGTATTCCAGAAATATCAGGGGCTGGGCCTCAAACATCTGGACAGGAGTTTATATCTGTTTTAATGTTTGGGTTTTATTTGATTTATATTGTGCGTATTTTTAGAAATTTTCACTGGAGGATAGAAAACAATATGACGACAAATATAATTCCAATCTCATAGTAGGCATTTAGTTATTTTTGGTGGTATTGAGCTATGTTTCACTTTCATTCTTTTATAAACATTTCATTCATCTGTGATTTTTAAAATTTAATTTCAGCAATTACTACTGTCAAGTTGTTGTACACTCAGACTTTGAGGATTATAATTTTCTGGTTTTCTCTAGAAATAAAATTTTGAATTGTACTTAATTTTTTTTTCTTTCTTTCATGTCCTATAGCTGATAAAAATTATTCTGTAAATCTTGAAGACCTAAAGAATTCACACAAGAAAAGACATCATTTGTCTACTGTAAATATTTCTCTTCTACTCATTTTATTTTCTTCAAACTGTTACCAACCTGCCTTCCTGGTTTAAAGGTTTTGTCACTGCAAATATGAGTGAGATATGACTAGATATTTTCTGTAGTATCAAAATGTTTATATTTTTCATATCAGAAAATGGCTGATATTAAAATGTGTGTTTTCTTGCCTGTTAGCTAATCTTTGTGGTTAAAAAGAATTATCTTATTTTTCCATTTGGGACAAATGAATGGTGCTTTTCTTCCTTTTGAAACAAAAATAAAGTAGTTTTATAGTGTACCCTGGCTGTGGGAAAGCACATCTAAATGGTCTGCCGGATGCACTCTTTTCAGGTAACAACCAGGGGCTTTGCCCAGTATGAGCTCTTTAAGTCCACTGTCTTGGATGATACAGTCTCCACATCACAAACAGCAATCACTTTGGATATATCCTGGAATCCTGTGGATGAAATTCTTCAAATCCCTCCACTCTCTTCAACTGCAAATCTGGTAAGAGTAGACCCTACCTTTTCTTTGGGCTAATGAGGCCCCTAAATGTTTGTTTACTTGCTCGCTTCTGGCGCTGCCTGTTTCAGCTCCAGCCTTTGCTGGGTGTGGAGCTGGATGACTCTGAAAGGCTTAGCTTGCCTCACAAGTTTTCTCAGGGCAGCCAGTGGAGGTTTTGCCAGGTGATTTGGTCTCTCAGTTGCACATAGTCCTGTAATTGTATAACTTAAGAATTTTCCAGTGATTAATAATAAAGTCTATTGAGTGGGGATTCGGGTAGAATAATCAAAGTGACTTATTGTCTCTGCTATTCTTATAAGACTGCAGATATTGACAACATATCAAGAATCTTCATATATTGTGCCATTGCACTCTGTTTACATTTATAGGAATCTGTTTTAAGAAATTAATCAGAATTGCTAGGAAAAAATTATATATACAAATACATTCAATGCAGTGATTTAGCTGTATTTCCAAAATATTAAAAGACCTGAATGTTCCATTCTAGGGAAACTGTTAAATAGATTTTCACATGAGGAAATTATAATCTTTTAAAAATCATGTTTTAAAATATCTTTAATAATAATAGGAAAGGCTCATTATTAAGCAAAAAATACAAAATTGTATATACAGTAGGATCTCTACTATGTTTTTTCAAAATGTCTAGAAAAAAGCCTGCATAGAAGCATGCTTCTGTGTTAGTAGTAGGTCCCTCAGGGTGGTGAGATTATGGATGATTATATTCTTTATGCTTTTTTTTCCCCTTGTAGTAGGAATTTACATCCATTGGCATTTACTTTTTTCTTTCTTTTTCTTTCATTTATTTATTTATATTTTTTGTTATTTTTTTTTAATGGTCTCAGGTTTCTTAAACTTCAAACTCTGGCTAGGACAGTACACTTGATTTAGTTGGAAGGAGTCTGATAGATTTATTTGTGGGATTTTATTTTTGGTGTCTGATAATGCTAAATTTATCATCAGTGAGATGTCCTTATTTATATATCTCCTACCTTGTCGTCTTGCACAATCAATGATGAAGGACAGGAGAGCATATGAAAAGAGCAGTTGTTCACTTTAGATCCAGTTGTTCTGTGGTATATATAGAGTGCCATGGCCTGGATTTAGGTTACTATATAAGGTAGAGGTAGGATCTGTGCTACCTCTGGGTAAGATGTTCTTAATGAAGTATTGCCCTGATTTTTCAATTTATTGGCACTTTATGAAACATGGCTTTTAATGTCTTGGTAGTTTGAAATGCAAGTAACTGTTATCCTAATGCATAGATGTGATTACCAGTGAAAACTGACATACTTTGGGAACTTTTTAGAATATTAAAGTGGAATCTGGAGAACCCAGAAGTCCTTTGAATCATCTTCACAGAGAACTGAAATTTCTCCTTGTGAGTATCCTTCTGGAATTTTTAATTTCCATTAAATCTTATGTTTTCATAAAAATGTTTGCTAACGTAATTTTTATTTAGTTTTGTGTTCTTCAAAATTTGTTTCAAATGTTCTGTATTTATTAGATACTCTTGGCAGTTTGAGCAATTTAACTTTACCATATGGGAGTTGCCCTTACATTTAAAGAAGGCATCAGTTAGATAGTTAATAGCTACAGTTCTTCTGTCCTGTCTACTGGATTGGTTTTTATTCATACAATGGGTTCCTTCTCTCCAGGTGGGTCAGCTTGCCAGTTTATTCCAAATGTATATATAATCTGCTTGAAACTAAAGATTAATTAGCATGTGTTTTAAGAGTTTTTTGTTTCAGTAATTTTAGCTTCACTCTACAAACTGAATCTTAAGAGGGTACCTCATTTTAATTCCGAATTAGTAGAAATTCCGAATGTGTTAGCCTGTTATAACAAAGCCAGTTATGCTCCAGCCACTGCCCCACTTATTTCTTTTCTTTTTCTTAAACAGCTTTATTGAGCTATGAATTACATCCCTAAAATTCACTCATTTTAAGTCTACAAGTCAGTGATTTTAATATATTTACTGAGTTGTACAACTGTCACTGCAATCAATTTTAGGACATTTCCATCTCCACAAAAAGAAACTCTGTGCTCATTAGCAGTCTCTTCCTTTCCATTAATCCCTGGCAACAACTAATTCTGTCTATTAATTCGCCCATTCTGGACATTCATTTAAATGTAATCATACATATGTAGTCCTTGATGTCTGGCTTCTTTCATTTAGCATTTTTTTTTTTTTTTTTTTTTTTTTAAGGGCTAAACATCCTCTTGGAGTAATTTGGGGTATTTTTTAATGCATTTATTTATTGTGAACTTTAACATCTATACATAACAGTGATAACTTTGAAAGTATGATTGAACAAGTAGTTAGAGAGCAAATTTCAAAGAATGTTATGGGTTACTGTTCCACAATTTCAGTTCTTTCTATTATTGTAAAATATAACATATATACAGAAAGGTGTTAACTTTCAAAATACAGCTCAACAAGCAGTTATATAGGTAATTTCAAAAAATGTTATGGGTTACAGTTCTATAGGTTCAATTCTTTCTTATTGTGAAATACAGGATATATACAGAGAGGTGCTAACTTTCAAAGCACAATTTAATGAATAGCTATAGAGCAAATTTTAAAGAATGTTATAGGTTACAGTTCCACTATTTCAGTTATTTCCTTCTAGCTATTCTAATACCCCAGCATCTAAAATATATATGTTTATATAAAGTTTCAGTATTGGTAATCCTTTATTAAAGCCTATCTTGTCTGTTACTACACCTTCTTCTCATTTAATCACTTGCTCGATCTTTAGGGGTGTCTAGGCAGTGATCACCCTAACTTGTTCATATTGAAAGGGGGTGTTGGCAGCACGGGGAACAGGGCTGCATCTGATTATTGTTCTTAAAGAGGGTGTTGCCTCTGGGTTTTAGGACCTGTCTGGCATAGGAACGCTCCGGTGGATTTAAGTTTCTGAGAGATAAAACTTAGTGCGAAGATTTTTTTAGAATCTTGGATAGGTACCTAGGTATTTCAGAATGCTTGTTGGTAAGGGGATGGCATACTGTGGCCATTTGGGATGTCTAGCTTCAGCTTGCATAAGAGAAACCTCCAGAATTGCCTCTTGACTGTATTTGAGATCTCTTAACCACTGTAACCTTATTTTGTTACCTTTCTTTTCCCCCTCTTAGTCAAGTAGGCATTTTTAATCCCTCTATGCTGGAGTCCAGGCTCATTCCTGGGAGTTGTGTCCCACATCGCCAGAGAGTTTCATTCCCCTGGGAGTCATGTCCCACCTTGGGGTGGGGGAAGCAGTTAATGAATTTATTTGCTGAGTTGGGCTTAGAGAAGGGCCACATCTGAGCAACAAAAGAGGTCCTTTGGAGGTGCCTCATAATTTTAGGAAGGCCTAGCCTCCTATTTACAGCCCTAAGTTTTACAAGAGCAAGCCTCAAGTTGAGGGCCTGATTTAGTAAGTAGTGGGTTCCTAATTTCACATAACATACATTCTGTCTCAAGATAAACAGCTTCTCATATTATCTTCACATAGTTGTACAATCATCATCACTCTCAATTTTAAACAACTATCATAACATAGAACATCCCAGAGCTCTTACGAGTTGCTAATTATTCTTCCCTAGTATTTGTGTAGTGCTGGTAAGATATTTCTATTAAATATAGTCCATAATACGTAGTAGGTAGTTTTTCCATATACAACTCTATTGTTAACTCTTTGTACCAGTGTCATGCCTAATAAGATTATCATGCTAACACTTATTTATGTTTGTAGTGCTACTCTGTGGGTTACATGCCTTTAAACAACCACTTTTGAACCTCTTTGCCTTCAGTGTGGCGCTGATACTTATAATCCCATTAATGAACCAAAATCACACCTGTCCATTCCCATACCATTGAGTTCATCCTCATTATCATGTCTCTGCACATTAGATTATTATGCCCTCTTCACTAGCTTCTGTCTATCTCTAGGTCCCCTAAATTCTGCATTATAAGACACTTATTTTACATTGTTCACAGAGTTCACATTAGTGGTAACATACAATCTCTCTCTCCTTTTGTGTCAGGGTTATTTCACTCAGCATAATGTCTTCAGAGTTTATCCATGTTTTAATATTTTTGAAGACCTCGCTCCTTCTTACTGCTATGTAGTATTCCATCATATGTATATATTACATTTTGTTTATCCACTCATCTGTTGAAGGACACTTGAATTGTTTCCAACTCTTGGCAATTGTGAACAATGCCACTATAAAATTCGGTATACAAATGTCTGTGTAACTGCTTTCAGATTTTCTGGGTATATACTGAGAAGTGAAATTGCTGGATCGTAGGGTAACTGGATATCTAGTTTTCTGAGGAACCGCCAAACTGTCTTCCAGAGTGGCTGTACCATTATACAGTCCCACCAACAATGAATAAGAGTTCCAATTTCTCCACATCCTTTCCAGCATTTGTAATTTCCTGTTTAATGACAGCCTTCTTATTGGTGTGAGATGATATCTCATTGTGGTCTTGATTTGCATCTCCCTAATAGCTAGTGAATATGAACATTTTGTCGCGTGTTTGTCATTTGTGTTTCCTCCTTGGAGAGATGTCTTTTCAAATCTTTTGCCCTTTTTATAATTGTGCTGTTTGTACTATTGTTGTTGAGTTGTAGAATTTCTTTACATATGCAAGGTATCAGTCTCTTATCAGATACGTGGTTTCCAAATATTTTCTCCCATTGTGTTGCTACCTCTTCACCTTTTTGACAAATTCCTTTGAGATACAGAAACTTTTGATTTTGAGGAGTTCCCATTCATCTATTTTTTCTTTTGTTGCTTGTGCTTTGTGTGCAAGATCTATCTAAAAAGCTACCTCCTAATACTGGGTCTTGAAAATTTTCCCTACATTATCTTTGAGGAGTTTTATGGCACTATCTCTTACATTGAGGTCTTTGATCCACTTTGAGTTAATTTTTGTATAGGGTGTGAGATAGGGGTCCTCTTTCATCCTTTGGGATATGCATATCCAGTTCTCCCAGCCCCATTTTTTGGAGAGACTGATCTGTCCCAGTTCAGTGATTTTGGGGGCCTTATCAAAAAGTAATCAACCATTGATCTGGGGGTCTATTTCTGAACCCTTGATTCAATTCCATTGATCAATATGTCTGTCTTTGTGCCAGTACCATGCTGTTTTGACTACTGTGGCTTTATAGTAGGCTCCAAAGTCAGGAAGTGTAAGTCATCCCACTTTTTTTTTTTTTTTTTTTTTTTTTCTTTTTATGTTTTTAGCAATTCAGGGCACCTTTTTTTTTTTTCCCAAATAAATTTGATAACTAGCTTTTTCAAGTTGGCAAAATAAGTTGTTGTAATTTTGATTGGAATTGAATTGAATCTGTAGGTCAGTTTGGGTAGGATTGACATCTTAATGATGTTTAGCCTTCCTATCCCTGAACATGGAGTATTGTTCTATCTCTTTAGGTCCCTTTTTATTTATTTTAGTAAAGTCATGTAATTTTCTATGTGTAGGTGTTTTATATCCTTAGTTAAGTTTATTCCTAGGTACTTGATTTTTTTAGTTGCTATTATGAATAGAATTTTTTCCTTGAGTGTTTCTTCGGTTAGGTCATTACTAGCATATAGGAATATTACTAACTTTTGCATGTTAATCTTGTATCCCACCACTTTGCTGAATTTATTAGCTCACGTAGCTGTGTTGTAGATTTCTCAGGATTTTCCAAATATACAATCATATCATCTGCAAATAATGACAGTTTTACTTCTTCCTTTCTAATTTTGATGCCTTTTATTTCTTTGTCTTGCCAGATTGCTCTGGCTAGAACTTCTAGCACAATGTTGAATGATAGTGGCAATAGCAGGCATCCTTGTCTCGTTCCTGATCTTAGGGGGAAGGCTTTCAGTCTCTCACCATTGAGTACTATGCTGGCTGTGGTTTTTCATACACACCCTGTGCTGGTTTGTATACATTATGTCCCCCAGAAAAAGCCATATTCTTTAATGCATTCTTGTGGGGGCACACATATTAGTGTGGATGGGGTTGAAACCTATTGGTTCAGTGTCCATGGAGATGTGACCCACCCAACTGTAGGTGATAACTCCGGCTGGATAATTTCCATGGAGGTGTGGCCCCACCCATTCATCGTGGGCCTTGTTTAGTTTACTGGAGCACTATATAAGCTCAGACAGAAGGAGTTCATAGCTAGCTGGAGCTGAGAGACATTTTGTAGATGGCCATTGGAAGCTGATGCAGACGTTTTAGGGAACGCCATTTTGAAATGCCACCTGGGAGCAAGAAACGCCAGCCACGTACCTTCCCAGCTAACAGAGGTTTTCTAGATGCCAATGGCCTCTCTTCAGTGAAGGTACCCTTTGTTGATGGACACTTTATGGCCTTAAGACTGTAACTGTGTAACCAAATATACCCCCTTTTATAAAAGCCAACCCATTTCTGGTGTTTTGCGTTCCGGTAGCATTAGCAAACTAGAACATACCCTTTATTATATTGAGGAAGTTTCCTTCAATTCCTACCTTTTGAAGTGAGTTTATCAATAAAGGATGCTGAATTTTGTCAAATGCTTTTTCAGTGTCTAGTGAAGTGATCATTTGATTTTTCCCTTTCGATTTGTTAATGTGTTGTGTTACATTGATTGATTTTCTTACGTTGAACCACCCTTGCATGCCTGGGATGAATCCAACTTGTTCGTGGTGTATGATATTTTAATGTGTCTTTGGATTCGATTTGCAAGTATTTTGTTGAGAATTTTTGCATCTGTATTCATTAGGGAGATTGGCCTGTAATTTTCTTTTGTTGTAGCATCTTTATCTTTTTTGGTATTAGAGTGATGTTGGCTTCATAAAATGAATTAGGTAGTGTTCCATTTTCTTCCAGTTTTTTTTTAGAGTTTGAGCAGGAATGGTGTCAGTTGTTTTTGGAAAGTTTGGTAAAATTCCCCTGTGAAATGAATTTACAAGTTCCGGCTCCAGGAGCAGGCCTACAGACTACATTGAAAGATTCAGACAAACCACAACTTCTTAACAAAGGAGAGCCGTGAAAAATCCTCAGGGTGAGCCAGAGATGTGTAAAAAGTCATGGTGTACCCACTTAGAACATTACCAGCCTAGAGATCAAGTCTGAACCTGCACCTGAAAGGACCAGCATCTCCAGAACTCTGGCTAAGAATGATCCATTCTCCGAAGGAAGTCGAGGATACCTACAAGTCTAGATCTGCACCTGAAAGGACCAGCATCCTCAGAACTCCGGCTAAGAATGATCCATTCTCCTCCAAAGGAAATTGACAATACCCACCATTTATGTCAGAAATTCCACCAATAACCACTTGATTACTTCACCCCAATTTCAGCCAGAAGTAGCCAGAATGAACCCAATTCCCAAGATTAGAAATGAATATTGTTTAATGGGGAAATAGTAACAGTGACTTTTAAAATATAGCTTTAAAACTGTAAGCAAGCAGGAAATTGTAAATTAACCTTAAAATGTAACCTAAAGCAGCTTTTAAATGTAATTTTAAAACAGGAAGTAGGCAGGGGGTGAAAGCCTTTAGTCTCACAAAAGAGCAAGATGTAAAGTCTGCAACAATATGTAAATGTAAAGTTTGCAACTTTCACAGATGTCACTTGGTTCCTAAAGGAAATGGCAAATGACTAAATTTCTGGGGTTCTCCAAACCTCTATTACATGTTAACTAAAATGATTAACTCTCTTTGTCTCTAATGGGTTTGGCCAATTAAGAAATCACTTCAGGGAGATTGCCCCAAACCTCCAGATATAGATAAGCCTTTCATCTATCACTTTTGCTGCATGTTAATTGTTAAATAATTAACACTCTTTGTCTCCAATGGATATAAAAACCAATTGAGCTTTCTGCCCATGGAGGCAGCTGAGGAAACATTGTTGAATTCTTTCCTCCCACTGCCCTCACCTTTAAGTCAGAGTCTCCTAAAGAGCCTGAGCAGCTGCGGAAGCTTTTCATTGGGGGGCTAAGCTTTGAAACAACCGATGAAAGTCTGAGGAGCCATTTTGAGCAATGGAGAATGCTCATGGACTGTGTGGTAATGAGAGATCCAAACACCAAATGCTCCAGAGGCTTTGGGTTTGTCACATACTCTACTGTGGAGGAGGTGGATGCAGCCATGAATGCAAGGCTGTGAGAAACAAGCACTATTCCTAAAAGGAATAAACGCTCACCCAATTGTGGAGAAGAAAAGAATTTATTCACGGTCTTGCAAGAACGGGCGCCCAACCAAAATGTGAGGGTTGTCGCGCAGTATTTATTCCCTAAACCTAACCGCAAGTCCCTCCCCTGTTTCTCCATTGGCTGGATACTCCAGAGGTTACATTCTATTCAACAAGCCTAACTAGCCGTGCAAATTTGAAACATGCAGCCTGCCCAAATTGGAAACATTTGAAATACATTTCCTGTGCAAATTTGCAACATTAGGATGGGTTGGAACAAATCTCCACCCTTGACTATAATGGGTATGCCCAGGCCTCTTTAGAGCCAGTCTGGGCTAGTTTGGTAACAAGTTATGAGGGTATTTTGAGAACCTCTATTCCGAGGCTCCACCCTGCAAGGATAGTAGATAATGGGTGGATAAGCAGGGGGACTGACTGTGGATTACAGTTTGTCTTTTTAACCTTCTACCAATTCCTTAACTGCCCCACCCTGCTAGGCACACCTGTCCTGTGTGAAAGCTAAACTTAATCTCATTCTCACAAGGCCACTTACGGTGGATAGAAGAATTGTGGAACCAAAGAGGGCTGTCTTAAGAGAAGACTCTCAAAGACCAGGTGCCCACTTAACTGTGAAAAAGATCTTTGTTGGTGGCATAAAAGAAGACGCTGAAGAACATCACCTAAGAGATTATTTTGAGCAGTATGGGAAGATTGAAGTAATTGAAATCATGACTGACCGAGGCAGTGGCAAGAAGAGATGCTTTGCTTTTGTGACCTTTGACGACCATGACTCCGTGGATAAGATTGTCATTCAGAAATACCATATTGTGAATGGCCACAACCGTGAAGTAAGAAAAGCCCTGTCTAAGCAAGAGATGACCTGTACTTCATCCAGCCGAAGAGGTCGAAGTGGTTCTGGAAACTTCGGTGATGGTCGTGGAGGTGGTTTTGGTGGGAATGACAACTTTGGTTGTGGAGGAAACTTCAGTGGTCGTGGTGGCTTTGGTGGCAGCCGAGGTGGTGGTGGATATGATGGCAGTGGGGATGCTATAATGGATTTGGTAATGATGGAAGCAGTTTTGGAGGTGGCGGAAGCTACAATGATTTTGGCAGTTACAACAGTCAATCTTCAAATTTTGGACCCATGAAGGGAGGAAACTTTGGAGGCAGAAGCTCTGGCCCTTATGGAGGTGGAGGCCAATACTTTGCCAAACCATGAAATCAAGGTGGCTATGGCGGTTCCAGCAGCAGCAGTAGCTATGTCAGTGGCAGAAAGTTTTAATTACTGCCTAGAAACAAAGCTTAGCAGGAGAGGAGAGCCAGAGAAGTGACAGGGAAGCTACAGATTACAACAGATTTGTGAACTCAGCCAAGCACAGTGGTGGCAGGGCCTAGCTGCTACAAAGAAGACATGTTTTAGATAATACTCGTGTATGGGCAAAAAAAACATGAGGACTGTATTTGTGACTAATTGTATAACAGGTTATTTTAGTTTCTGTTCTGTGGAAAGTGTAAAGCATTCCAACAAAGGGTTTTAATGTAGTTTTTTTTTTTTTTTTGCACCCATGCTGTTGATTGCTAAATGTAATAGTCTGATCATGACGCTGAATAAATGTGTCTTTAAAAAAACAAAAAACAAAAAAAACCCAATTGAAGAAACATTTCAGGGAGGCAGATTTAGGAAAGCTTCCCCCCTGCCCCCCATCCTCCCGACAGCTTAAATAAACCCTCTTTTCCCTCTTTAAAAAAAAAATTCCCCTGTAAAGCCTTCTGGCCCTGGGCTTTTATTTGTAGGAAGCTTTTTAATGACCAATTGGATCTCTTTACTTGTGATTGGTTTGTTGAGATCTTCTATTTCTTCTCTGGTCAGTCCAGGCTGTTCATGTATTCCCAGGAAATTATCCATTTCCTCTGAATTTTCTAGTTCATTGGCATACAGTTGTTCATAATATCCACTGGTGATTTTTTAAATTTCTTCTGGAGCCACAGTAATGATGCCCCTCTCATTTACGATTTTGTTTATTTGGGTCTTCTCTCTTTTTGACTTTGTCAGTCTTGCTAAGGGTTTGTCAATCTTGTTGATCTTCTCAAAGAACCAACTTTTGGTTTAAATATTCTTTATCATTTTTTTTATTCTTCATATCATTTATTTCTGCTTTACTCCTTGTTATTTCTTTTCTTCTACTTGCTTTAGGGTTAGTTTGCTGATCATTCTCTAGCTTCTTCAGTTGTTCCATTAGTTCTTTGATTTTAGCTCTTTCTTCCTTTTTACTGTATGCATTTAGAGCTATAAATTTCCCCCTCAGTACACCTTCACTGCATCCCATAGGTTTTGATATGTTGTGTTCTTGTTTTCATTCGTGTCTAGATATTTAGCAATTTCTCTTGCAATTTCTTCTTTGACCCACTAATTGTTTAGAAGCGTGTTGTTTAACCTCCACATGTTTGTGATGGTTATTGACTTCTAGTTGCATTCCATTGTGGTCATAGAACGCACAATCTTTTTTGAATAATTTCAGTCTTTTAAAATTTGTTGAGGCTTACTTTATCCCAGCATATGAGCTATCGCTGGAGAACATTCTGTGAGCACTAGAGAAGAATGTATATCCTGGAAATTTGGGATGTAACTATCTATATATGTCTATTAAGTCTGTTTCATTTATCACATTGTTTAGGTTCTCAGTTTCTTTATTGGTCCTCTCTCTGGTTGTTCTATCTATAGAAGAGAGTGGTGTATTGAAGTCTCCCACAATTATTTTAGAAACGTCTGTTGCTTCATTCAGTTTTGCCAGTGTTTGTCTCATGTACTTTGGAGCACCTTAATTGGGTGCAAAAACATTTATGATTGTTACTTCTTGGTGAATTGTTCCTTTAATTTGTATGTAGTGTCCTTTTTTGTCTCTTATGACATATTTGCATTTAAAGTCTATAAATTATCTGAAATTAGTATTGCTACCCCTGCTTTCTTTTGGCTGTAGCTGCCGCTGAATATTTTTTTCCAGCCTTTCACTTTTGATCTCTTTGTGTCACTGGGTCTAAGATGAGTCTCTTGTAAACAGCATGTTGATGGTTCATACTGTTTAATCCTTTCTGCCAATCTATATCTTTTAATTGGGGAGTTTACTCCATTCACATTCAATGTTATTACCGTGAAGGCTTTTCTTGCATCAGCCATCTTATTCTTTGTTTTTTTGTTGTCAGATCTATTTTTTCCCTCTCTCTAATTCCTTTAAGTTACCCTTACTAGGACTGTTCAGTTCTGTTCATTTCTCCAGGCCTCTCTCTCCTTTCTTTTTTTCTCAGCCAGTAGAGCTCCCTTTAGTCTTTCTTACAGGGCAGATCTCTTGTTAACAAATTCTCTGAGCAGTTGTTTGCATATTTATGTCATTTAGAAGGGTTGGGAAGTTTTCCCCAACGATGTCTTTGAATACTCTTCCTAGTCCTTTACTCTTCTCTCACCTTCTGGAACACAAATGCTTCTTAAATTTATGTACTTCATGTTGTTCATCATTTCCCTGAGATCTATTTCAAAACTTTTTTTATTTTTTCACCATTTGTTCTTTTGTGCTTTCGCATTCCATCTTCTGATCCTCATATTCGCTAAATCTTTCCTCTGCCTGTTCAAATCTGCTGTTGTGTGTCTCAAATATGTTTTTAATTTGATCAACAGTATCTTTTATTTCCATAAGATCTGCTATTTTTTTATTTACTCTTTCAAATTCTTTGTGATCTTCTAGGGTCTTCTTGATGTCCTTCATGTCCTTAGGCATCTCTTTGAAGTTGTTTTGGAGATTTGTGTTTACTTCTTTGATTAACTGCTCCAAGTTCTGTGTCTCCTCTGGCTTTTTAATTTGGTCGTTTGGGTTGCCCATATCTTCTGGTTTCTTCATATGCTTTATAATTTTCTGTTGTTACCCTTGTGGCATTTGTTTATCTTTATAAGGTTATGTTAGGATATGCAGAATAATTTGAACATTTATCTGTAATTTGGCAGAGCTGCAGCTTGGTGGAGTGCACTTTCCCCATCCTACCATCAGATGGCACTCTGGAGCCACCACTTACCCTCAAGCTAGTTCTCCCCCAACTTCGTCTATGCACTGAGCAGGGTCCAAACCAGGTGAAACTCCAGTCAGCACTCAATTCTCCATGTGCACTGGGGACTGCCTGCCCTATGGAAAGGGGAGTGGGTACTGCTCAGTTTGACAGGTAGTCTGCTCCAGGGCACAGTGGTCCCAGCAGCTTCCAGGGCTGCAGGTGGACTACTCTGGGGCTACAGAGCTGCGCAGCTCACCTTCTAGCTCAAATACACTGCAGTCCCTGTCTGCTGTGTGCCCAAAAGTCCCTGGGATTGGGGAGCGGCTCCTGGCACTTCTGTGCAGTGCCTTGCCTCTCAGCTGTGCACACCATGGGCTTCTGTGGAGAAAGAGTGTTTGTGGTCACAAGCTCACCGAATCCCAAGTTCCCTCATAGGAGCTCTCAGCCTTGGGGCTGTGAAGGGTTATCCTTCCACCCAACTGCTGAGATGGGTGCATGGGGCGTGGAAAGCTGCCCCCTTCTGTGCTCGTCAGCTGGCTCCAACTCCCCGTCCCTAGCGGTGTTCTGGGCCAAACACCCACCTGTCCTAAACGCATTCTCTCAGCCTCTCCAGCTAGGTCCTCACTATCTAGTGTAGAAGTCCCTGCCCAGCTGGTGGCCCTTGGAACTGCTGTTCTGGAATGCTTTCTGTCCTTTATCTAGTATTTTTCATGGAGGAGAATTTTGCTCTGCCTCTCCTAATCTGCCATCTTCCTGAAAGCCACATAATGCTTTTGAAGTTCATTCATGTTGTAGCATGTGTCAGTACTTCATTCTGTTTTTGTGTCTAAATGAAACTTCATTGCATGGATATACCACATTTTATTTATCCATTCATCCGTTGATGGACATTTGGATCATTTCTATTTCTTTGGTTATTGTGAATAAAAATGCTGCCATGAAAAATTGTGTGTAAGTTTTGTTTGTATGTTTTCACATCTCTTGGTTATATAACTAGGAGTGAAATTGCTGCATCAATGGTAACTCTAACATTTTGAGGAACTGCCAAACTGTTTTCCAAAGTGGCTGCACCTTTTGACATTCCCACCAGCAATATATAAGAGTTTGAATTTCTCCACATCATGGTCCATACTTAATATTGTCTGTCTGTTTTATTATAACCATCCTAGTGGTTGAGAAGTGATATCCAGTGGATTTTATTTGCGTTTCCCTGATTGCTAATGAAGTTAAGCATCTTTTCATGTGTTTATTGGCGTCTACTTATTTTTTTTAGCTTAATCTTGCATCCTACACTCACTGAACCCCCTACCTGGACATCCTGAACACCCGGCTTGTGGTATATCCTATTCTGCCACACTTTTTCTGCCTTTGTTCCCTTTCTCCTGTCTTGAAAGCTCCTCTTTCACTTACTGTGGCCTTCCATCATACTTTGACTCTCATGTCTCTGCCTTTCTCTCTCCATACCCCTACAGAGAGCTTATTTATTCAATAACTGAGCTAGTGTTTTTTGTGTGAATCCTAGACTCCCATCTTTGGGCTGTACCATTTTCTGACTTTTTGACTGCCACCAAATCATTTTGCCTCAAAGTCTGTATATCCAAAATGAAACTTCATAATTGCTCCAGACTAGATCCCTTTAGAAAGCCTCCCATTTCTGTCTGTGGTTCCACTGTTCATTTCATTTTCTGGGCAAAAAACCTTATGTTTAACTTTAGTAAGAATTACAATTTTATATCACTACCACCCCACTTACTACTACAGCTACAAGCTGCCCTTCATTCTACTGTGTACTAAGCATATTGCTAGATGGTTCAGGTATTTTGCCTGAAGTGACAACTGGTAAATGGAAGAGCTGGGATTCAAATGCTTGTCTGTCTCTGATTCAGAAGTCCATGACGTGTTATAACCTCCCATATACATTCACAGAATCTTAGATGTGCATGTAGCCATGGTATCTTTGAGTTCAATTCCTGTATTTTAGAAATAGGCAGAATTTTTTCTTTTTTTATTCTACATATATTCCTACCTCCAACCTGTTTCAGCATACACATACACTATATAGAATAGTCTGTTGGGTTTTTTTCCTTAGTTAAAACTCTCATCACATCCCTCCTGAATCTCTCTAATGATCATTCATTCTTTCTCAACAGGGTCACTGTTGGTATTTCAGGTAGGACTATTCTTTTGGTTTGGGGCCATAGTATATATTGAAAGATGTTTAGCATCACTGGTCCCCACCAAACTAAATGCCCAAAGTACTGCCCTGCACAAGTTACTGTGATACCAAAAATTATCTCCATACTTTTCCAAAGACCTCTTTGGAATGAGGGCAATATCACATCCTCCTGAGTAACACTGTCATTCTCTCTTAATTGGAATCCCATCCTGGAGTCCTCTGACACAAAAATTCTTAACAATGTTATGTCATTTTACAAAAAATCAACAGTGGCTGTTGTCTTCCATATGAAATAAAAAATATTTCCTAGTTTTAAAATCTCTTGATGATCCAACCCCTTTCCTTCTAATCTTATTTCCCACTTTTCCCTTGGTTTTTGTTTTGTTTTTTTTTTTCTCCCCCCAAATTGGGGTCATCCCACCCTCTTCGTCTTATCCCATGCCCTTTCCCTGTTCTGTAGCCAGTCCTTCCCTCATTTAAATTGCAACTGAAGTTGCACATTGTTTCCCTGACTATTTCAGCCTATCTAAATTCCTTTTTTAAAATTTTTGTTTAGATATTATGTGTATATTTTTATGTAGGATTCATTCAATTTCACACTTGTTGTTCCCAGTTATTTCATCTGTATTATCTGTCCTTCTTGAACCATTTCTAGTACTGTGTGCCTAGTATCTCGGTTCAGAATCAGACTGCAGCATGTGTACCCTGTCAATAGGTAATTACTGTCAGTTACTAATTGTGTGACTTTGGGCAAATTACTTAACCTCACAGTCTCAATAAAATGGGGATAATAGTAATATCTGCCTCATAGAGTTTTTATGAAGTTAAATAACATAATAAATATAAAGCGCGTAAAATAGTGCCTGGCACGTGATAAACACTCAGGAAATGTTACTGCAATTAATGTTATTAAATACATTCTTAGTAATTAAACTATATTTTCTGCTAACAGGTTTTTGTTTGTTTGTTTGTTTTTTAAATCCTCCCATAGGTTTTGGCTGATGGTTTGAGGACTGGAATAACTGAATGGCCAGAACCTCTGGAAGCAAAATCTGCTGTTGAACTTGTGCAGGAATTTCTGAATGGTGTTTGTTTTCCTAACTCACCCTTATATATTGCTGGTTTGTTTTAATTGAGAATTTATACTTGCTTTTTTAAGTAGAAATTTATTTTTAGGCTTGGTATTCTTTTTGGTTAGGGTATATATAAAACTTATGGGGTCTGTCATGGAGGAGTAAGGGACAGCTTTGGTTCTGATGTGCTAATGGTAAAGGTCCAAGTAATTTTAAAAATTAATGAAATTTAATTTAAATTTTATATAGGACAACCATATTTGAGAGTATAGAAGAAGACCGAAGGAACAGTATCTCTTGAGTATATACTATGTGCCCAACATTGCGTATCAGGGCCTGCCATGTTACCTCAGTTCTTCCTCACACCTCTATCTGATAATAGCTGTTATTACCCCTTTTGGAGAGTTGAGTAATTTGCACAGAATCCCCAGTTATACTTCTACTATCCCTATTTGCCATTTGAAAATAGGATTAGGATGGAAATAATCTGGAAAGCAGAAAATTAAATCAAAAATTAATAAGTTTTTGCCGCTTCCTAGACTTGAATAAACTGGATGGATTTGGTGATTCTACAAAAAAAGACACAGAGGTAAGTGACTATTTCAGTTAGATATGTACAATGAACTATCTTTAAAATTTTGATTATACCATTATTCTTCATGTTGTACCATCTTAAATGGATCTGGTACAGCCAAGGCAGCTTTTTGGATGTCTTAAATGTCAGCACTGTTGATTGCTTTCCTTCAGAATTAATATTTTTTAAGAGAACTACTACATGTATATTATAAGTTGCTTGATTGCAGAGAAATAGAAATGAATGTTAATATACAATAAGATTGTATTACTGTATCATTATTACAGTACATTAATGCACTATAAAATGGTAGGATAATAGGTCATAAGATGGTGTAAAATTAAGCTAGATATGTTCTCATTTGACAAATAGGAAAATGGAGACAAGGGTGATTTAACAAGTATTTTTACATGGAAGGAAAGTTGAATGGTTGCTTTTAGGCACCATAGTTTAAAACAATTTTAAGTATCCAGTTTTTCACTGTATCTCCCCACTAGTGAATGAGGTTCTGGAAAACAGTTTTGTTCACATCTTTCTTAGTGTGTATTGATGAATCCACATTTTCTCAGAGAAGCATTTGAGATTTATTGGTCTTAAATTATTTTACTTTTTTTTTTTTTTTTAATAAACTGAATATTCCCTGAGGTTTTCTTCTATTTCAGACAGTGAAACATGACACTGCTGCAGTTGATCGTTCCATTGAGTGTCTTTTCACAGTACGTGGTGATCTTGATTTTGCTGAGCAGCTGTGGTGCAAAATGTGCAGTAGTAGGTGTCCATCATGATTGTAAAATAAAATTTTTCCCATCATTTCTTAGTTTTATTTTTAGGTCTTTTGGAAATAATTATATAATGTATACTAGCCTTGTTTGGAATTCTGGTTCTTATTTTATTTTATTTTAAATAATTCAATTTTATTGAGCTATATTCACAACTGATACAATCATCCACAATGTACAATCAGGTGTTCACAGTACTGTTATATAGTTGATTCACCACAATCAATTTTTGAACATTTTCATTATTACACACAAAAAAGAATAAGAATAGAAGTTAAAGTAAAAAAAAGGACACCTAAAACATCCCATCCCACCCATCCCTCCCTTATTCATTTACTTTTTTTTGTTTTTTTTTGTTTGTTTGTTTTAATTCAGTTTTGTTGAGGTATATTCCTATATCATACAGTCGTCCATGGAGCACAATCAACCGCCCATAGTACCACCACATAGCTGCACAATCATCACCCCAGTCAACCTCTGAACATCTTCCTTACACTGTCTGACCTCATTATTGTATTGTATTATATCGTATTTTTTTAATCTTTTTTATTATTCTTAAAAAAATTTTTTTTTTCCGTCTGGTTCTTATTGTATCAAATTCATTTCTTATAATGCATTGGCACGATCTGCTCAACAACTATTAAAACAAGGCAATTTATATGATCTATTTTTTCTTCTGACTTGAGTATAGACTTAGGTGGTTTAATATTATATTTATATGAACCAAAACATGTACATTAGTGACATTATAATTATTAGATAAAGGAAAAGACGTTCCTTAATATTTACTAAGTGTGTTTATTTTGTAGCAATCTGAGTTTGATTTCTTGCTTTAAAAATGCATTTAATCATGTTTTTTTGCATTCTTTAAATTCTTTCCCTTTCCCCATTTATGAAATTCAGATATTTGTCTTCTACTTCATTTGTGTATCCCTAGGATTAATGATTTATTTGTTCTGCAGAAATCCATGAAAATAATGTTAGACTGACTTGTTTTCCAAGGTGTAATTTCATATCAAGACTTGGTGAAGTGTTTCACACTGATCATACAGAGTTTACAGTGTGGTGATATACAGCCATGGGTAGGTTTAATAGTGTTGTTAGATCCTTTATCCCTGCAGCATAGAGTGCTATGGTAGTTAAGTACACAGGATTTAATAATTTAATTCCTATGAAGTATCTTATGCCTAGCTTATAGTTAAGTGCTCAGTATGTGTAAGCTACTAATATTGTTATTATTTCTATTACTATAAATGATGATTTCCATATACTATTGATAAAGAGTAAAAATTGGCCTACTCTTCCTGGAAAGCAATTTTGATGTGTATTGAGTTCCTCAAAATTTATCATGTCTTTTGAACTAGTAGCTCTTTTGTTAGGATCCACCTGAAGCACATAAACAGAGATACGTGTAAAAATTTTGTGTATCAGGGTGTTCATCACTGCATCATTAAGTAGCAAAAAATTGTAAATGACCTAAATTTCCAGGTTAGTGAATGGCTATGTAAATAATTTTATATCCACATAATGGCACAAAGAATAGTTGTTTAAAATGATGCTGACTAGTTTTAATGACGTGGAGAAGAATACATATAATGTTCAGTAAAAAAAAAAAAAAAAAGGAATACACATAATTGTATAAAAAATGTAAGCTTTCAGAGAAAAACCTGGGAACAAATATGCTAAAATGTTAATTGCAATCATCTTTGATGATAAGGTTATAAATTATGTTTTCCAACCACATTATACATAATGAATTTATATTTCATAATTAAGGAAAATCTAAGTAGAGAGCCAAACAAAAGAGTCCTCATTTAATAGGAATTATTTTAAATAATATGACTACCAATTAATGACTGTAAAACTTAGAAACTTTCATAGACATGAACAAAGGTACACTGCAAAGGTGTGCTAATGCTGTCCCTAATTGGGCACTAATGATTCTAGGCATTTTAGTCTTGTCCATTGAATTTTCCTCTAGAGAATTTGTTGTGTTTGTGAGATTTTACAAATAGAACCCCACCATGTACGATGGGGTACAAAAGAAGTGAAAATAGTTAAAAATAATTCATATGTTTATGATGAAAATTAAAGTAGCGACAGTAGAAAGAAAGTGAGAAAATGACAAATATTTTATGCATGTTTGAGCTGAATTGTTTAACATTTGGAACACATGTTAGATCTATAAGTTCATGGTTCTTTTTAATTTGCAAATTATGTAGTTAGTATGTTTGATATTATAGCCAATAAGGAGTTCCTTATGAGATATGCTTGGACCATGGAGGGAGAGAGAGCTTTCCTGCCTCCACGTATTTCCAGTGTGGATGAAGGTGTTCGGTTTTGGGGAAAGATGCCCAATAGCATTTGAATCAAGAGGGAGAAGAAGAGACTTTCTAGTTTTAAAGCTACAAAGGACCAACTAACTTCTCTTTGGTGGAATTGTATCTGGGGGTGATCAAGTTTAAACCCTTTTTAGTTGCTTTGGACTTAAATGAGGTTAAGAATGGCATTTTAGAAACTGATACATTTGCAAGTTGGGGGCCTTCAGTTTATACTGTCTAGAGGTTAAGAATGCAAGCTTAAAATTTTAGCTTGTAGTTAATGCAGTTTGCTTCTATTTTGCTTATTGGATTTATGTATATTTTTATTTACAGTGTTGTAAAATTTTCCTTATTTCTAGCTCCATAGTGGGAGTAGCAGTTTACTAAGTAAGCTAATTCATCAGTCTTATCATGGAACCATGGACTCAGTTTCTCTCAGTGGGACTATTCCAGTTCAAATGCTTTTGGAAATTGGTTTGGACAAAATAAAGAAAGATTATATCAGTTTTTTCATAGGTGAGTCCCTTTCCCACCTAAAAAAAATTTTTAAATGCATCATTATCAGCTTATAGCTATTCTCTTTTATCTTTCTACTTGCCCCTAGACATTTGTAGTCCTGGTTTGCCCCTGGTTCACTGTGAAACAAGCATTTTTACTCTCTGGGCTTTAGTTTCCCCCTTTATGAAGATATGAGATTAAAGACAACAATAGCATGATTGTTTTTGTTGTTGTTGTTTAGTTCAAACATTTTGAGTTTCTGAGGTGAATGTAGCAAATAAAAACCCTTTTATGAGCTGCTTTCCACCCCACCCCACCCCACCCCACCCCAAACTCATTTATGAAATATTTCATCTTGCTAACCACCATCACTGTGGGTGAGGGCCATCTCTTCCCAATGACTAAATGACTGCTAACTATCACACTCTTCTGCTGCCTGGACTTCATGAGCTGCTTTTTTGATGCCCCACTCTTGGTTTTTATTAGGAGCAAGCTGTGATCATTTTAAGATTAAATACTCATATATATTTATGGTATACTCCACCTAAAAATTTGGCCTTTTTCAAAGAGCTATTTATCTTGAGTATCTCATGTATGAACTATGAAAAAATTTTACTTAAGTTCCTTAACATATCGTAGACAATGCCTAAACTTATTTGCATGTGTCTTTTTTCTTAATAGGTCAGGAACTTGCATCTTTGAATCATTTGGTGAGTTTATTTTTTTATTCTAAAATTGGTATTTCTTTTATTCAATCATTCTGCATATAGTTATTAAGCACCTATGCCAACCTCTGTACTTGGTCCTAGGAAATATAAATAAGATGGTCTATGTCCTTAATTATAGTCTAGTAAGACAAAAAAATGCAGACCATTCAATATCAGTTCTCATTCTCTGTAGATTTATGATACTGACATATGGTTGTATCCTGCTCAAGCCAATGTACTAACACAAATCTCATTTTCTAGAATGGTTAGGGAATCAAAATACTAGTATTTGAGTGCCTTTCTTGGATAGTCCTATAACGAAATATGATTTAAATTCTCTTGACTCATTTATATTATACTTGAAGGGTTACTTTCCAAAGAATTTAAGCATGTTTTTTTTATTATGTTATGATAATTTTTTAATTAAATTCAGTTTTATTGAAATATATTCACATACCATATAATCATCCATGGTATACAATCAACTGTTCACAGTATAGTTATGCAACCATCACCCCAATCTATTTTTTTTAATTCAGTTTTATTGAAATATATTCACATACCATGCAGTTATCCATGGTATACAATCAACTGTTCACAGTACGATCATATAGTTATGCATTCATCACCACAATCTATTTCTGAACATTTTCCTTACATCAGAAAGAATCAGAATAAGAATAAAATATAAAAGTGAAAAAAGAACACCCAAACCATCCCCCCATCCCACCCTATTTGTCATTTAGTTTTTATCCCCATTTTTCTACTCATCCATCCATACACTAAAGGAAGTGTGATCCACAAGTTTTTCACAATCACACTGACACCCCTTGTAATCTACATTGTTATACAATCATCTTCAGGAGTCCAGACTACTGGGTTGGGATTTGATAGTTTCAGGTATTTACTTCTAGCTATTTCAATACATTAAAACCTAAGAGGTGTTATCTATATAGTGCATAAGAATGTCCATCAGAGTGACCTCTTGACTCCATTTGAAATCTCTCAGCCACTGAAACTGTTTCATTTTGCATCCCCCTTTTGGTTAAGAAGATATTCTCAATCCCACAATGTCAGGTCCAGATTCATCCCCAGGAGTTGTATCCTGCGTTGCCAGGAAGATACATAGCCCTGGGAGTCAGGTCCCATGTAAGGGGGAGGGCAGTGAGTTCACCTGCCACAGTGGCTTAGTTAGAGAGAGAGAGAAGGCCACATCTGAACAACAAAGAGGTGCTCAGGGGGAGACTCTTAGGCACATTTATATGCAAACTTAGCCTCTCCTTTGCAGTAACAAGCTTCATAAGGGCAAGTCCCGTGGTAGAGGGCTCGGCACATCAAACCACCAGTCTTCAATGTTTGTGACAACATCAACATCAGTGCAGGTGAGGAAGTCCAACACTTCCACATTTTCCCCCTGCTCCTCAGGGGTCCCTGCATATCTATTTTTATTCTCTGCCCAAATTACTTTGGGATGTGTCACTATTTCATGCTAACCTGTACAAACCTACCAGGTCTCACTTCCTATTGAAAGTTCCATGTAATTATGGTATTTGAACATACTGTAGGAGTTAAATTGTTTAGGAAATATAGATCCTGCACCAAATAAACATCTCTTCCCTTGGTTTCACTTGGAAGTTGAAGTTTTAAAACACGGTCAGTATCGTCCTTTACGCTTTGGCCCGATTTGCCCTGGTCCTAACTAGATCTGCTTCATTCATATCTCTAATTGAAGTCTGGACTCTTTTTCAGCTTTTTTAACAGTTGCTGTATGCACTAATACTGACATTCTTATCTGCTGAGCTCTAGCTCTTTGTTTCAGGTGTCACACAGATACCCAAAATTCCAGGAACCTATCAGGTTATACACCAAGGGATCAGCATCTCAGAATCTGGAAATAGCTGTTGCAGTTCAGGAATAGATGTGACTGCTGTAAGAGCTTACAATCGGGAGACCATTACAATAAGCATTTCCCTGATAAACTGTGCTCCAAGATTCAATTCTAAGTTTACCCGTTGTAGTTTGTCCATATTGGTGAGGCATTATAGTGTTTGCCATTGTTTCTGGTATAGTTCACTCAAAATGCTGTCTACAGGATCCATTCACCTCCTTGTGTCCATGTCTCACAGCTTCACTCCTCCCCATAGTTGCTCATTATTCCATTGTATGCACATACCACAGTTCACCATTCTGTTCCTCCGCCGATGTACCCTTAGGCCACCTCTGCCCATTGCAAATCATGCATACTGCCTCCATAAACACCAGTGTGCAAATGTCTTTTCATGTCCCTGCTCTCAGATCTTCCAAGTATATGTCCCCTAATGAGGTTGCAGGACCTTATGGCACCCACATACTTAGGTTCTTATGGAACCACCACACTGTCCTCCAGAAAGGCTACACCAAGAATATGTATTTTTAACAAGCTGATTCCTATTCCACAAGTGATTCTGATGCAGGTGGTTTTAGTTTAGTTTTCTGTTTCTTCCATAACAAATTACCAAACATTTACTGGCTTACAACAAGACAGATTTATTATTTACAGTTTTATAAGTCAGAAGTCCAGTACAGGTCTCACCAGACTAAAATCAAGGTGTCAGCAGACTGCTTTCTTGTCTGGAGGCTTTAGGGAGAAATCATTTCTTGCTCATTTGGATTTTTGACAGAATTCAATTCCTTGAGGTTGTAGGACTGAGGTCCCCATTTTCTTGTTACCTGTCTGCTGTGGGTCTTTCTCAGATTTCTAGAGACCACGCCATTCCATGACTTGTGGCCCTCTTCCTCCATGTTCAAAGCTAGCAATGGCTGGTCAGGACCTTCTGATGTTGCACCTTCCTGACTTACTCTTCTGCCTCTCTCTTCCAATTTTAAGAGTTCTTGTGATTAAATTGGACCCATCTGCATAATCCAGTATAATCCCTATTTTAAAGCCAACTGATTAGCAACCTTAATTCCCTTTTGCTATAAAAGTAACATATTCGCAGGCCAATGGTGAGTGGGCCTGTGTCAAGGTACTCCCTTCTTGGGAGTGTGCCTATTTTTCTACTTGTATTATTTTCACATTTTGAAATAAGCTTTTTGAAACAATAAACGTGTCCACATATTTTGGATTTAATTGTAAATGAGTTTACATTAAATTAATTTTATCACATTTTGCCTAGCTTCCTTTGAACTATAATTTAGGATTATCCATGGATCTCCCTGCCATTGCTCTAAGTTACAAGAGTTGACCATGGCTTTTCCCTTACCTTATATGTATTAGTTTTCTATTGCTACATAACAAATTATCACTAATTTAGCAGCTTTAAAGAACACTATCATCTCACGGTTTCCAGGGGTCAGGAGTTCACATTTTGCTGGGTCCTCTGCTCAGGGTCTTACAAGGCTGACTAAGGAGAGACCTGCTTCCGACCTCCCTTATTTGTTGTTAGTAAAAATTTATTTCCTTGTGGCCTGTGACTGAGGTCTCCATTTTCTTGTTAGTTGTGGCCAGGAACCACTGGCAGCTCTTCATGTTCACTCTTGGGTCCTTGCCATGTGGTCTTCTCTACAATATAGCAGTTTGTTTTTTCAGAGCCAGCAGGAGACCATCTCTAACGTTTCATCTTCTTTCAAAAAGTTTGCTTGATTAGGTCAGGCCACATCTCCCTTTTGACCAACTAAAAAAAAAAAAAAAAATCCGTTGATTATTAACCTAATCATGGGATTAATTCCCCATTGTATTCACAGTATTGACATTAGTCAAGAGGAAGGAATTATACAAAGTTTGTACCCCAGGGGGTAGGAATCTTGGGGCCTGTGCTGGTTTGAATGTATTGTATCCCCCAAATGCCATTGTCTTTGTAGTTTTGTGGGGCAGACGTTTTGGTGATGGTTGGATTTGCTTGGAATGTGCCCCACCCAGCTGTGGGTAATGATTCTGATGAGGTGTTCCCATGGAGGCATGGCCCCGCCCATTCAGGGTGGGCCTTGATCGGTGGAGCTATATAAATGAGCTGACTCGGGGGGAGGGAACTGAGTGCAGCTGGGAGTGATGTTTTGAAGAGGAGCAAGCTTGCTAGAGAGGAACGTCCTGGGAGAAAGCCATTTTGAGGCCGGAGCTTTGGAGCAGACGCCAGCTGCCTTCCCAGCTAACAGAGGTTTTCCGGACGCCATTGGCCATCCTCCGGTGAAGGTACCCAATTGCTGAGGTGTTACCTTGGATGCTTTGTGGCCTTAAGACTGTAACTGTGTAGTGAAATAAACCCCCACTTTATAAAAGCCTATCCATCTCTGGTGTTTTGCATTCTGCAGCATTAGCAAACTACGACAGATTTTGGTACCAGAGAAGTGGGGTGCTTTTGCTGCTGAGTTTGCAAATACCAAACATGTTGGAACGGCTTTTCAAATGGATAAGGGGAAGATTCTGGAAGAATTGTGAGGCGCTTGATAGAAAAGGCCAAAACTGCTTTAAAGAGACTGTTTATGGAAAATATGGACTCTAAAGATACTTCTGATGAGGACTTCAGCAGAAATGATGAATATGTTGTTGTAAACTGGAAGAAAGGCGATCCTTGTTTTAAAGTGGCACAGAATTTGGCAAAATTGAGTCCTGGTGTCAGATGGAAGGAAGAATTTGAAAGCGACAACCTGGAATACTTAGCTGAGGAGATCTCCAGACTACATGTGGAGGAGATACCCTGGCTTCTCCTTGCAGCTTATAGTAAAATGCGAGCGGAGAGAGAGAAACTTAGAACTGAACTCTTGGGTTCAAAGAAACCAGAAGCTGATGGCTTGGAAAATTACGAGCTTCCAGGGGGTGGAATCCCAGAAGCTACAGCCCAATGTGAGGATGTTACCAAACATGGAACCCAGCCACCATTTCAGTACAAGCCAAGATTGGAGATGGAATTATCCAGAAAGGATTTGTGGAAAGTCCTATTGTCTGATGGCTTTGACCCCTGTATGCTTCATGCAAAGCCAACAGAATTTTTGCGAGATCTTTATAGACAGAGCCATTGCCGGTCTGGACTGGAGGAGACAGACAAGGAAAAAATTAAAGGAAAAATCTCTTCAAAGACAGAGCCATGGAGGTTGAGGTCTAGAGTCAAGAGGTCTCGGGTTGGGAGAGCGGAGCAGCCCACATGCATGGAAAGGGTGAGTTTGCCCTGGAGGTCGAGGGCGGGCATTCCACCTCGATGCTCTGGAAGAGTTTTGCCACCTCAGGTCCCAAAGAGGTTGGAGCACATTCCCAGGGAATTGGGGAGAGCCTGGCTGCTACCACACTGTTCTGAAGGGGTTGAGCGTGTGCCCCGGAGATGGAAGGGAATCTGGGAGCTGCCCCGAGGTTTGAGGAGGGTGAGGCCGAGAAGGTGGTCTCCCCAATGTGTGGAAATGTTGGAGCACTCATCCAAGCATTTGGAGAGAAAACGGCTGCCACAAAGGCACTTGGGAAGTGTTAGACTCCCACTCTCTCAAGCCCCAAGGATGCAACATTGTTCTGTAAATGACTCTCAGACTTTGAAATCTAATGGAGTTTGTCCTGCGGGTTTTAGGAACTGTTTTGCTCCTGTTAACCCTGTTTTCCTTACTGTTTCTCCTTATGGCAATGGGAATGTTTATCCTATGAATGTCCCTCCTTTGTATATTGGAAGCATATAACTTCTTCTAACTCCACAGATCCAAAGCTAGGGGGAATTGTGCCTTAGGACTGACCATGCCTAAATTGATTTTGATGGGATTTTGTACTTGACTATTGTTACTGAGATTATGTAAGTTTCTGTGATGTTGTTGTGGGATGGATGTATTTTGTATTTGGAAAGATAATGTAATTTTGGGGTCCAGGGGGTGGAATGTGCTGGTTTGAATGTATTGTGTCCCCCAAATGCCATTGTCTTTGTAGTTTTGTGGGGCAGACGTTTTGGTGATGGTTGGATTTGCTTGGAATGTGCCCCACCCAGCTGTGGGTAATGATTCTGATGAGATGTTCCCGTGGAGGCATGGCCCCGCCCATTCAGGGTGGGCCTTGATCGGTGGAGCTATATAAATAAGCTGACTGGGGGGGGGGGGACTGAGTGCAGCTGGGAGTGATGTTTTGAAGAGGAGCAAGCTTGCTAGAGAGGAACGTCCTGGGAGAAAGCCGTTTTGAGGCCAGAGCTTTGGAGCAGACGCCAGCTGCCTTCCCAGCTAACAGAGGTTTTCCGGACGCCATTGGCCATCCTCCGGTGAAGGTACCCGATTGCTGAGGTGTTACCTTGGACGCTTTGTGGCCTTAAGACTGTAACTGTGTAGTGAAATAAACCCCTATTTTATAAAAGCCTATCCATCTCTGGTGTTTTGCATTCTGCAGCATTAGCAAACTAGGACAGGGCCATCTTAGAATTCTGCCTACCACACTTACCATGGATTATTTCCTTAGGATGGGTTCTCAGAAATAGGGTTAGAAGTCCTGAGCATTGTTATGATGTTTGACATATATTGCCAAATTACTTTTCCAAAGAGCTGTACCAATTTACCAGTAATATATACAAGTGGAAGCTTATCAATACACTCAATTTCTTGGTATTTCAGATTTGCTGTTTTTAGAGGGGGACATTTCCATCAGTCCAGCAAGGGTTAAGAGTTGTCTTGTGGATTTGCTTTAATTCCATCTGCAGAACTTAGTGGAGGGTAATAGTATTGAAAAGTGGTATCTTCCATCTAGCTGCCTCTTTCCTTTTCCCCCCTATTATCAAGCATCTAAACTTAGTTTAGCAGCCATAGCCATATTCTTTCTCTTTTAACTCCCTGTTTTGCTTATACCTTTTATATTCTAGGAATACTTCATTTCTTCATCAGGAGATATTCAAGAACAGGTTTATCGTGTTCAGAAACTCCACCATATTCTAGAAATATTAGCCAGTTGTATGCTTTTCATTAAACTTCAACATGAGCTCCTCTTTTCTTTAACACAGTAAGTATATCCCTGTTGTTTGCTTACATAAAAGTGTATTCTCCTCTGAAATAGCTGCAACCAAAATATATATAGTTTATATTACGTGTCAGGAAAGCACCGGCGCGTCCTATCTTTGCAGTAGCAGAATGGATCTAAGTCAGTGTCATAGGGACAAATGGCTTTGGATTCAGAAGGAGGCAGGTTTGACACTTAGCTCTACCACTTTCTAGCTTCCTTAGGAAGTTTCCTTTCACTGAATTATGTTTCTTTGTCTATAAAATGAATCTAATAACCTCATGAGTTTGTTGTGAGGATTAAATGATGCAATGTGTATAAAGTACCTGGCACTTAATAGGTACTTACTAAATTTTGGTTTCCTTCTCCTTTATGCGAGTTTGGAGCAAGCTAATCCTTGCCATCCATTTATATGGTAATTTAATAGGATCAAATATTATCACCAATCTGTCAATAGCATTGCTTAATTTAAGAGATTCTGGTGATCAGTCTGCCTAGAAGTTTGGAATAATCTTCATACATGTACTGCTGGTGTCCTATGTGTATTTAAGGCCTCAACTAGAAATAAGTAAACTGTCCAATAGAAGGACTAGGCTTCTTTTTCCCTGTAGAAGAAAATGTACCATTGCCTTTTTCCCCAAATTAGAGTTTACCTCATTTGTAAAGGGAAAATTTTGAAATTGTTGCTGCTTCGAGAGTCTAAAAGGTTTTTGTGTTTTTTTTTTCATTAAAGGTTAGTGCTAGGAAATGAGTTAACTCTTTAATTACCCAGACTCTGAAAACCATAGAAGCTGTGTCTTTGTTTTTCTTTTGCCTTCCTGTTTTTCTTTTCTGATACCTCTTTCTCCCTACTTAAGCCTTTATTTGGGCTTAACATAAATATTTAATATATTTATGAGAAATACATGTATTTGTAACTTACAAAAAGTGAGTGGTCTTTCATTTCAAAGAAAAAAACGTAACCTAAGTTTTGAGGAGGAGATTGGTTTTTGTTTTTGTTTTAACTTTTGTGGTCCTTAAATAATTCTCTTGTTGATGTTGTTGTTAGCAGTACTCAAAGTGTTTTCCTTGTGAGCACTAGACTCCTTTCTCTCCAAATGGCTCTTTTTTCCAAAAGAGGTTCATTTTTTTTTAGATCCTGCATTAAATATTATAAACAAAATCCTCTTAATGAGCAACACATTTTTCAGCTGCCAATCAGACCAACTGCTATAAAAAACTTGTATCAAAGGTAAGCAATTTAATAATTAAATTATACCTTAAGTCCAGCCATGATTCTGAGCAATTTTGGTGTCTGTGTTCCATGGGGTGCTTAAAACCCAGAGCTACTTCACCTCTGAAATCATAACTGTCTATATCCCTCTCTCTGACTGCAGTCTTATATAGTTCTCTCTCTTTCTCCTCACAGGCTTTCTGTTTACTCTCTTTTAGACCATTGGGCCTCTAGTCTTTCATTTTTCTCTCAATTTGTGATTCCTTCTAGTTGAGTAGGGAGAAAAGTTTAGCCAGAAGGAAAATAGCAGATTGGGAGTAAAATGATCAGTATAATGACAACAAGGTCAAGGGTATGGCCGTGAGAGTGAGTGAAGGGATAGGAGTTGGGGGTGGGGTGGGGTGGGGTATGGAACCCTGAGGCTAAGATGATGATGGATCAGCCAGGTTGTCTCTGGCAGTGGTCTCATCTGACTTTTCCATAAGCATATAAATATACTTGAAATTTCTCTGATACGAAAGCTGTTCTATTTACCGTTCCTCTAGTATCTTCTAAGCCAAATCCTATCACTCCCCTGAAACTGCTCTGGCAGAGGTCACCAGTGGCCTTCTAATTGCTAAATCCTTTACAGTTCTTCTCTTGCTTAACATCTCTTTGACTTTTAACACTGTTGCCTTGAACCTATCTCCTTATTTAATTTCTGAAACATAGCATTCTGTCTTAATTTTAATTCTACCTCTCTGGCCGACCTCTAACATTGAGAATAATTCTCTTTTCAAATTCTTCCTGTGCCTACCTCTTATATGTGAGTTTTCAGCAGGATTCTACCCTCTGCCCTCTTTTCTTCTCACTTTCTATCTTCCATGGGTAATTGCAGTCATACTCTGGTCTTCAATTCCTTGATGCTAATATTATCCCAAACCCATATGTCCAGTTTCTGTCTTCTGAGCTTCAGACCCATGTTGTTAAATGCCTGTTGGGTGTGAATCCCCAACTCCAGTGTCCTATAGACATTCATGCTCTAAAACTGAAACCCTCATCCTCTTCCTAACACTTTTTCCTCCTCTGTATTCTCTCTCAAGTGACCATAATTATTCTCTATCTAATACCCAAAACAGAAACCTAAGCCTTAGCCTCTGCTCATTATTGTCCCTTATTCCTTTAAGTAATTAACAAGTCTTGACTTTCTTGCTAGCTCTTGAATCCAATCCCCTTCTCTATGTTTTCACATCGTCATTGGGTTACTTCACATATGCATCATTTCATACCTGGACTGTGGTAAAATCCTTTTTCCAAACTGCTGTACCTGCTTCCGTATCTTCCTACTCCATGTCACTGCCAAAGTGATTTTCCTAAAATTCAGGTCCCACCATGACATCAGTCTGTTTTAAATCCTCCAGTAGCTCCTGTTACCTTTAGGACAATGTCCCAGTGCCTTAGCATGGTCTGGAAGGCCTTGTTTGCCTGAGCCAGTGGCCCCTTCCTGACCCCGTGCGCCCCCATGGATTCACACTCCCCTTTAAAGATATGCACACTTCATTATTGCATTTCCTCAAACACTCCGCACTCTCTTACCCTCGGTCCGTATGCACGTGCTGTTCCTTCCTCCGGCCCACTTTTCCCCATCTTGTCTGCTTAATTAACTCCTCTGGTCATTTCATACTCAACACAGTGCCAAAATCTGAGGATTTTTTCCTAACCTTACAACCATCCATCTGAGTTAGGAACTCCCCCTCTATTTGTCCCCTAACACAGTCTGTATTTCTCTATTACAGCCTTTTTTTTCATTGAATTATTATTTATACCCTTCTTTTATACTCTTCTCTTCTTTTGGCTATGCTTCTTATATAAATATGACATATTTATCTCTTTTCCCTAAGTTCTTATCATATAAGGACTCCCCTAACAAGGACTTCACTTTTTATTTTTCCCTTTGATATTCCTTTTTCAGTGAGAAACCGCAGAAATGGAGAGTGGAAATAAATAGTGGTCAAAAGAAGGTTAAAACAATTTGGCAACTGAGTGACAACTCACCTGTAGACCATGTGCATTTTCACAAACATGGTAATGATGGTTTGCAATTGATTCAGATGAATTATTCCAGTAGAAAATATATTAAATCTGACTGAGAGATCATTATTCTAGCTCTTATGCCCAGTTTTAAACTGTTTCTTGCACTCTAGATGTTGAACATATTTAGTCTTTTAAAAATAAAAATCATGATTTTTGTAAAAGTGTAATGTCCAGAAGAATTCAGAGTGTAATAATCATGAAAAGAGTGCTTTTTCTTATTATCCTGGATAGAGGAACTTTTATTGAAAGAGGTCAAATGATAGGGACTAGGAGTAAATTATGTTATAAGAATGCCAGTTCATACTTTACTCTTTTGTGTCCTGTTTAAAACAGTGATGATAATTTTTCTGCCCTAGTATCTTCCCTGTGGCAAATTAAGGGTTGAGATTTCTAGTGCTCTTATCAAAGATGATCTTTTTGGCCAAAGATAGCGTTAATTCGCTGCCTCCCCACCCCATTCTTCCTCCTCCAGCAAACACTTATAAACCTGTTGTTTTCATGCATGTGAATTATATGATGCTGTCATCAATTATTTGTATAGGTCCTAAATGGTTACATTCAAATATTGCAAAGATTATCCAAAAACAAACTTGATGTTTTTCGGATGGGAATCCAAGATTTCATGGCCTGTAATCAACCAGTTTTTGAAATACAAATAGTTCTATTTTACCAACTGATACCATGCAAAATTATTTCCAGAAATGTTTACTCTTCTCCCCAAAATATCTTTTGATTCAGGTGTAATGGAAAGATCTCTCAATTAAAGGTATTATACATATGGCTGAACTACAAAAATCCTAAAGAAACTGGAAGAATTTTCCTGAGAGCCATCAGTTAAAATTTTGCTGTGTCTTTTCCAAGTGTGATATAAACCCCAGAAGATATAGAAGATTGAAATTTAACTATATAAAAGTAGAAAAATGTCTTCAAGAAAAGAATATATATATATACCGGAGGCAAAAACAATAGACAAATGGTAAACTAGGAAAAGGAATTTGTAGCTTATGTTCAGAAAAGCAGCTACATTGCCTAGTATATAAAGAACTTTAAAATCAGTAAGAAAAATATTAGTAACTCAATTTTAAAATGCACAAATAATATAAACAGTTTACCAATAAGGAGATTCAGATGTCATCTTAAAAATAAAAATTGCAAAAAAAAAAAACCCAAATAAATAAAATATAATATCTGATAATATATACTAAATATAATGTAAATATATAAGGAAAATAAAATATACTAAATTTAACAAGAGAAATGCAGATTTATATTACATAGATACTATTTTTCACCTGTCAGATTAGCAAAGATCAAAAAATTTGGAGTTGCAGTGCTGGCAAGGATATGGGAAGCAGGCAATCAATCTCACACATTGCCCATTGGAGTGTTAAGTGGTACAGCCTCTGGAGAGGGCAATAGCCATAGAATTTTAAAAAGAACATATTCTTTTGCCCAGCAGTTCCATTGATAAGAATTTATTCTACACGTATAACCAGACATGTGCCAAAAAACCTATGAACAAGTCTATTAATTGCAGTATTGTTTACAGTAGCAAAGACTGGAAAAACACAGGGACTGGGGCATAGAGAAAGCTCTAAGAAAGGGGTGGTTCTCAGTCTTGGTTGAACTTTAGAATCATCAGATGAGTTTTTAAAAGTCCTGTGCAGACAAAGTAAATCAAAATCTGTGAGATAAAGCTTGGACTAATCAGTAATTTTTAAAGTTCCCCAGGTGATTCCATTGTGCAGCTAAGGTTGAGAACTACCAACATTAAACATCTTATGTACAGCTGTTCTTTCAGGTTTTTAAAAAAAGACATATTTTTCTCTTATGGTTAAAAAGAATGTTATAAAGACACAAGTGTATTTGATACAATGATATTTTTAAATGTTAATTTTTAAAGTTTTAAAATAAATTTTATTACATAAAGATCAAACTTTTGTTATGAGGAAATTCATGCAAGATTAAACACCTTCACACAGGTTTTCTGCAAACCTAAAACTGCTCTAAAAAATAAACTTATTTTTTAAAAGAAAAGGATGAAATATCTTTTCTCAAGGATACTGAATAAGCGAACCTATCTTTTCATTGCTTTGAGGCAGGCCTTTTCAAAAATGTGAAAGTTTTTTTTGGATGTTAGAATTCAAATAACTTGTTAATGTATTGGTTCAATGATTTCTTTTATGAAAATAAGAAATTTTAATGAAATTTTGAAGATTTCTGTGCTTGGAAAGATATTCAAACTCCATTTTGGTTTGAACTTTATAACCTCTTCTGCCCATCATATATTCTTGATGTGTTTGTCCAGAAATTATTTAATGACTTTGGCCCAAAGTATGCCAACCCTTGAAGGAGAACCTCATTTGTAAGTCATGGAGTACTCAAACAGAACCCCAGTGGTAACTATCTGAAGCCCATTAATGATTTATTGTTGCCAAAGATCGTATGCCATTTCACTGGATTAAGCAGTTAGGTCAAAGGCTAGCTTTTCAAGATATCTAAGGGGATAACAAATACTTTTGAGTAAAATGGTTAACAGCAAAAGCAGGCAGACTTCAAAGAAAAAAGTGCACTTTTAGCTGCCATGGGAAGAGAGAATAATGATTTGGAGTTAATGGGGGAGAAAAACAGTGCCCAGTAGAGTACTGCACACCCAGTGGGTGCTCAGGAAATGATTGCTGATGATGGTGAAAATATGGAAACCAAAATGTTGACCCACAAGGAAGTAGACATAATTCCATCTAAATGTTAACTGGATCATTTATTTTTGAAATACAGTAGTCAGTCTTTGGGAGAAGAAAATGGACATGTGTCTAGTCCCAAACTACAAATTCTAAGTAGAAATTCTTTTCTGAAATATATGTTAATATTGGGAAATATTATTTCCAATATTGTTAATATTGCGACAGTTATTGAACTCTATTGATGTGGCACAAAAAAATAAAGCAGTTGGTTCTCAAACTAAAACTATATAATTTTTTTAAAATGTGCTTTATATTTTAGTTTGTTTAATCATGTTTTAAATATATCAAGAGGGTTTAGGATTTAGAATTGTCCTTGTTGATTTTTTGTCTAAAGTTTTCTCTTAAAGTAAAAGACTCCTGTCATTCACACCACCCCTTTATTATTGTAACTGTTATAAAATTCAGCATTATATATGGTAGAAGAGGCAGCAGGGCTTTAAACAGTTCTGATCTTGCTATCTGTCTTGTTACAGATTTTTCTGAATTAACACTAAACAGTAGCTTGGAAGAAAGGATATTCTTTACTAATGTGGTTACCTGCAGCCAGGTGCATTTCAAGTAAAGTGTACTTATGAGGTCCTCTATAAGGTATTTATATTCATTTTTGTTCTCTGCAAATACTTTGTAATGTTTTAGTTCTTTCTAGAACATAAATGCCGACCAGTATCTAATGTTTTGGTTCTTTCTAAAACATTAATGCCGACTTAATATGTTAGGAATGTGGATTATTTATCAGCAATCACATAAAAGGCTTACCAGATGTTATTGAGCAGTACAAGTCTTTAATTTCCTTTCTCCCTTTTGTAGGCAACTAAATAGGTCAGTTTAATCCCAACCAGAGAAAAGAAAAAAAAATTTTTTCTGAATAGGGTTATGTTTTTGTACTTTAAATCTGTATGTATCATAGAAAGAGAGTTTGATTTCAAAAACGTTAATGGAAGAGAAAAACCTTGAACAGGTATATTGATTTGTCATTAAAAAAAAGGGGGGTTCTTTTAAAAACAGTTTTACCCCAGCCATTTGTTGGACCAAGCCCCTTTTAAAATACTTTGGTTTGAAATAATATTAACCAAAAGAATTAATGTAATAACATTTCCTACTATGTTCCTGTTTTTGTGTTTCAGTAATAGCATTAAATAGAATCAGATAATGAGTAAAATGCCTAATATTATCATTCGTTCTTAAGCTGTATTTTGTCTTAAAATAAATGGGAGTTAGTTTTAGCCTTTTAGCACAGCTGAAAAGAAAATGGACATTTATTTTTAAAAACAAAATATCTAGTTAAAAAGAAGCTATATAAACTAAATATATAATCTTATATAGTCATAAAATTTTTTTTGAAGTGTTTCAATGTGTAAAGTGAGTTGACATTAGCACGAAAAGGTTTGCTACTCACCTGATGCTGGCAGTAGGTTGGGCAATAGGATTTACAACCTGAAAGAATTGTTATCTATGGATGATTGGCTCTATCTATTATGTGTAGAACAGTGTTGAGCTGGCAGTAATATTTCTGGACAGATGTTAAAAATGAAAAATATCAAGTCATAAAACAGTTTGTACATGATCCCATTTTGTAAGATGAAAGTAAAGTGCATAATATACAGCAATAATATTAACACTGATTTTGGGAGGACTGAGTTTCAGGTGATTTTTATTTTATTAATGGTTATTTTTATTTTCTAATTAAGTCCCAGCACAAGCCAAAAAAAAAGAGGAATAGTATTTATCTTGGAGCATGGGAACAGAAATATGTAAACCTTAGAACAGAAAAAGGAAGAAGATCCTGAAGAGTCTCTGTGAAATGGAGCTTCAGAATTGGTAATCCCGTCTCAGCTCTGCCTCTGAAGGAGGAGCATTAGTAGAACCACAGCAATTAGAATGCAGACAGTGCAGACTGTAGGTACCACAATCTCCGTAACCATTTGCATGTGACTTAATAGAGGCTCTGAAATGGTAAAGAGAACAACCACCACAAATGAGAATGTGATCATTTTAGGGAATATGGCTTCATCCTGAAAGTTTTAACTGTATTTGAAAACATTTGGAAAATTGCATTATTAACTTTTTAAATTATTCTCATTTGCTATAAAAGAGAACTTGATGAATTAAAGGTTGTAAAAAAATTATGTTAGGGCTTTGTAAAGTACTTCAGGAAATATGGCATGAAGAATGCCTAAATTTGTTTGTTCCCCAGATACTGTAATAAAGTTTGAATGTCTATCAATGCTTAGCGTGTCATACTTGTGCTTGCCATGAATTAATCTCAGAATATTAGCAGTTATATTCTACTATTCCTGTTATTTTCATTGGTGGGATTTGTGAAAGAAAAATCCTTGGGAAACATTTCCAGCCTTTCAAATGTATTATTGTGAACCCTCAGAGGGACTGGAATGTCTATGTTGAAATTTCTATGGCAGTTCTTATATAGTCAAATGATTATCTTTAAGAGTTAAATGATAAGCATATTTCACCTAAACATGTATTAACCCAACCCACTTTTACTGTGTGACAGGCACCGTGTTTATGGAGAAATAAACCACAGGCCCTGCTCTCGTGAAGTTCATAGGCTTAACAGTTAATTCTACATTATGTCTCTATTTTAAATCTACTTTAATTCAATGGAATATAGTTGATGCCTGTTTTTTTAATTTGGGGAGTGGATAGTATATTGACCTGTAAAAATAGCTGACTTGCTAAGATGTGGACTAGCACTTTCCAGTTGTGATACCACATTAAAGACACATTTGTTGAAACAAGACATGTGTTTCTCTGGTCACCCCCTTGGAGAGTTCAAGATGAAATTCAAAGAAACAAATGAAATGTGATGGCATTTCTTGATGCATAGTTACATCTTGGTTGTTTTATATCCCTGATCCTTTTAAACATTTTGCCTAGGAAGTGATGCCTTCTATGAGAGCAAGAAATTTTGTTCACTGCTGTATCTGCAGGTTTTAAAACAGTACCTAGTAAATAGAGAGTGCTTAATAAGTACTTGTTGAATGAGTTAATATTATTTCGAGTGTTCTTTGACTTTTCTTCATTCCATTTGATATAATCATTGAAATCTCCCCTCCTTCCATAAAGCCCACTATAAAAAAATAGTAGATTTATAAATTGAAAGTATGATTCAGAAAGACCAGAACTAGAGTTTCTCTTTCATGGTAGGGTTTTTAATATTGTTTAAGATGCTTATAAAATAGAAATTTGATACTGCTTCAAAATAAAGAAAAAAATCAATTTTTAATTCTGAGTGGTTTTGGAAGATTGACTTCAGGTATATTCACATTTTGAGATTTTGATAATGACATTATAATTATGTGGTTTAAGTATCAAAGGAAAGAACTAAAATATACTCACCTGCAGCAAGCATCTGATTGTTGATCGCGCAGGTTTCCAAGGCTTTAAGGTGCCAATTTTCCACCTAATAAAAACCCATTTGATAAGTAATGTTGTCTTAGACTAACTTTTTGCTTTTTAAAATCATTTTTTGGGTAAAAGTATTTATAAAAATATGCCTGTAGTTTGAATTAGTTAATATTCATCTGACACCTATGTGTAGCATTGTGAGGTAGTCTAAGAGCAATCTTTATTCTTGAGGAGCTTTCCAGTAATGTAAAACTAATGAATGCCTAATAGCTATCAGTCACTGCATCTTTTTATGGTCCCACTGGGATCAACCTAGAAGAATTTTGGTAAACGATTGAGAATTTTTAAAAATTATTTTTAATAAGATACTCTAATCTAAATTACAACTTATATTTCCCTGCCTTTAAGTGTAGCAACATAGAGAATAGATAGAAAGCTGATAGAAAAATTTGTAGGTTATTGAAAATTTGAGGTGGGTTTTAAAGGATTATTAAATTTGATTATTTTAAATCTCATTTTAGAGCCAGTGTATTTGTATGACTTTATATTTGATATGAAAAGAAATGAAAATCATATTTTTTATTTACTTAACTTTTCATAATGTTGGAGAGTAGGTAGTGTATTTGTATTGATAGCATCTAGCATAACATTTAAAATTTTTTATTGACTTTGCCCTGTCATAACCTAAAGCAGACAAGACTCCTGTATAACCCCTGGCCCTTTTTTAATGCTCTATGTGTTAGCAATTGAATTTTATTTTAAATTCAGTTTTACTGAGATATATTCACATAGCATGCAGTTATCCATGGTGTACAATCAACTGTTCACAGTACCATCATATAGTTGTGCATTCATCGTCCCAATCTGTTTTTTGAACATTTTCCTTGTACCACAAAAAGTAAATATAAGAATAAAAAATAAAAGTAAAAAAAAAAACGCCCTAATCATCCCCCCTCCCACCCTATTTTTCATTTAGTTTTTGTTCCCATTTTTCTACTCATCCATCCATACACTGGATAAAGGAAGTGCGATCCACAAGGTTTTCACAATCATACGATCACCCCTTGTAAGCTACATAGTTATGCAATCGTTTTCAAGAGTCAAGGCTACTGGGTTGCAATTTGATAGTTGCAGGTATTTACTTCTAGCTATTCCAATGCATTGAAACCTAAAAAGGGTTATCTATATAGTGCATTAAGAATTCCCACCAGAGTGACCTCTCGACTCCATTTGAAATCTCTCAGCCACTGAAACTATTTTGTTTCATTTTGCATCCCCCTTTTGGTCAAGAAGATGTTCTCAATCCCACGATGCCAGGTCCAAGCAATTGAATTTTAAGGCATGTTTTCTCCATTCCAAGCAAATAAGCAAAGAGGTGATGAGAGTTGGTGGAAGAGAAAAAGGGCCGTGCTTCCCCATCCCCTATCCTCTCCCATGGAGGAAAGAGGAGAGGTGCTTGCCAAGCACTGTGTATCCCAGCTGCCTAGCTTTTCTAAAATCTAGAATGAGTAACATCAATAACTAGCCATACCTCTCTTGGATTCGGAAAGCCATTGGCAGCGATGATCTTTTTGTAATATTGAACTGAAGCCTTTGGATAGCGAGGTTTATTTCTGTTGTTAAATTCAACATAGTAGAGTCCATATCTATCTGAGTATCCTTTCTCCCATTCAAACTTATCCAACAGAGACCAGGAAGTATATCCTCTTATATTAGCACCATCTTTTATCGCTGCAAAGATATTTTATTCCATTTTTAATATATTTTATTTACTGAGGAAAATTATGTGAAGATGTTTATTAAAATGTTTTCATTTGTGGGATTTAGGAACAAATTGTAATTGCTCATGTTTGTTATCAGGTTTTGCCTAAGTTAAATAGAAAGATACGTGAAAACAGTCTTGGTTTATATCTCACCTTTCAGCATTTCATTTAGGTATCCTTTAAGGTATTGTATTCTCCATTCATCACATAATTGAGTACAGTATAATTTTTGAGAAGCTCCGTTTTCTGTCACATATATGAGAGGATCATCATATTGAGTCTGAAAGTGAGTCATAGTAATGAATACTTTTTAAATAAATTACTTGTTTTTAATTGTGGTACAATATACATAATTAAAGATCATTTTAATGATTTTTTTTTTCCATTAATTTGAGCACAGGCTGTTTATTTTATACAACATATATTCAAGGGAATATTATCTTTAAAATAACATTCATTTTATACTGTATATCTTAGAATACAAAGTGATAAAACATTATCGTTCATAATCACAAAATATTCTAAAGTATGCATAATTAAATGATGACGAATTGCTTTTATTTTTAATTACTAATAGCAGTGCAACTTACTGATACTTATAAATGATGGCAAATGAACTGTACTAAATTAAAGCTTATATTTTATTTATGCAGCACTTCACATGCTTCATGCTTTCATGGTTACATTTCCCACAATAAGCATTAAATACCAGGGGCAAACCTCCTCAACAAATCCTCCCCACCAAATTCAAATGAACAAAACAAACTTTCCCGTAACAGTCATTTTAAAATCACACAGATTACACTCATTTCTGAATTCAACTCCATGGGATTGCTACATGGTACCACAGTGTAGCAAGCCAAAATATATCTGAGTTTTGACACTGCTAGATTAAAATTGCTGGTATTTTAAACACATCCAAGTTTTTTACGATGCCCTCATTTCCAAGAGTACAAAGAAAAAAAGAAATATGAACAATAGCTCCCTATGTTAAAAAGGAAGGAAAAACTTACTGAAAAGGAACATGCAAGAAACAAGTTAAGGAAATACCAGTTTCTATTCAGTGCTCAATTAAAAAGTTAAGAAGCAATATATCATGCAAATGAAATAATTACAGGAAGCTGGGGAGAATTTTGCTAGAATAAAATGATTTTTAAAAAGGAGTCAGTGTTTGCAAACTGAAATACTTAGTTCAACCTAACTGCTCAATACCTGATGTGTAAGTACATATATATGGACGTGTGTGTATCTCATCTATTTTTTTCCCTAGCATGACTAAATTATAAGAGCTAGAGATGGTATTGCAGAACAAAATTTTGTAGAATCCTGTGTATGTGCTAAAAGAACAATTATGGATACAAGGGGGGGGGAGATGGCATTGAGCAACAATTAAATAATATTTGAAGTAGAATTTGGACTGCTTAGAGAGGATTAAAATAAAGATAAATATAAGGAATGATTTTACATCTGAAGTGACTCAGTGTTGACCTACCATGTATAAGTCCAGATTGCTTTGAAGAATTCATACTCAGGTCTTAAACTTATTAAAAAAAAAAAAAAAAAAAAAGTATCCTTATATTCATGATTCAATGTGTAATTTACATTATCTTTAAATTATGCTATACTTAATTATATTCTAATTTCAAATACTTTACTGCTATTAGGGGAAAAAGTCATTTCATGAATATATAGTCAATATCTGTATTGTACTATACTTCTAAAGCTATAAATATTTCAGTAGTTTGTATAGTGGTTGAACAGTTGAAAAGAATGAGACAGAGCCTTAGGAAAAATGAATTAGATTCTTAACAATGCTATAGGAAAACACTAATAAGATTCAGTGCTGGGGAAAAGCAAAATTAAGTCTATGCTGTGTTCCAAATTTCAATGATTGTCAACCATTATCATCAACTCACTTCTTCTGACATCCCTAATCTACAGTGATCAAGTGTCCACAGACCTGCTAAAAATAAGTGTGATCTTGGTATGGAATATTAAATAAGATGTCTTCTATCTCGAGTGTGTACAACCAAAACACACACAGAACCCAGGCCCGTGCTCCAACGTTATGTGAGCATTTGGTGCAAAAGTGTGCATGTGTCTGGTAAGTCCAGTCTAGTGATTCCCTTTGGTCGACTTCTTCTTCTTCTGCTCCTCTCTCTGCTTCTGCTTCTTCCTCTTGCCACCTTCTTTGAATCCTGCGGAAAAAATGGAGGGATCCCAGTTGCTGGTGACCTGAGGTTTATCTTGCTCATTCTCCTCCTCACAAATATAGTTAGATACATGTTTGGGTAAAGTGGCAGGTCTGTGAGACTTCTGCAAACGGACATTGGCTGGCTGGGAAGGCAGGGCATTTTGTCCTCTTCGCCTGCATTCTTCTACAAAGGCTTCTTCATCTGCCACACCATTTATCGTTAAGGACTTTAACTGGCCATCTTCCTCAACTTCTACTCTTTCTTGACCATTCTCAGTAATCCTCTTTGTAGTGATTTTTCTGCCATTAACTATTTTAGTAGACGTTGATATAGATGTGAAGTTGCCCATCCTACTACCACCAAAGGATGTTGAAGAAAATGAAGTAAGGCCCCCATGCCCCAGAGAACCAAATGATGTAAATCCTGTATCAAAAGAAGGAAATCCACCTCCAAAAGATGGAAATCCACTGAAGGAAGAGAAAAAAGATCCTGTGCCCCTGTTTCTGGCTCCATGGAGGCCTCTTCGATTTCCAAAAAACTCCTCAAATGGGTCTTCAAAGAAGTCAAAAGCAAATGGGTCCCTTCCACCAAAAAATTCCCTGAAGACCTCATCTGGATTACGGAATGTAAAGCCAAACTCAAATGGACTGTCAAAATGACTTCCACCTCCACCACCACCATTTAATCCTTCTTTGCCATATTTGTCATAGATGTCCCGTTTTTTAGCATCTGATAACACCTCATATGCCTCAGCTACTTGTTTGAATTTTCTCTCTGCTTCTTCTTTATTCTCAGGATTTTTATCAGGGTGCCACTTCAGTGCCAATTTACGATATGCCTTTTTAATATCCTCAGGTGAGGCATGTCTCTGCACGCCTAGAACTTCATAGTAATCCACCATGTTTTAACAGATTGTTGGAATAAATCCCGAGGAGGTTGGCAGCCAGCGATAAGAAGGAGGAGAGGCAGGGCGGTAGGGCCCGTGGTCTCCTCTCAGCTCCGTCACGGCTGCTACTGGCGGAGGCGGTGGTAGCGATTCCTCGCGCTTTCCTTTCTCTCCTCATTTTAATGATTTTAAGTTAAAATATAACATAATTCTTTGACAATAACTACATTGACAATACTGTGTAACTTTCACTAGTATCTATCTCCAGACAATTTCCATCATCCCAAACCAAAACTCATACTCATTTAGCAATAACTCCCCATTCCGCCCTTCTCTCTACCCCTGTTAACCACTATTCTGCTTTCTGTCTCTATGATTTGCTTATTTTAAGTATTTCATATAAGAGGAATCATACAATATTTGTCCTTTAGTGTTTGGTGTATTTTACTCAACCTGAGATCTCCAAGGTTTATCCATGTTGTAGCATTTTCCAGCATTTCACTTCTTTTTATGACTGAATAATACTCCACTGTGTATATACCACATTTCGTTTATCCATTCATCTGTTGATGGGCACTTGCATTGTTTCCATCTTTTGGCTGTGAAGAATGCTGTAATGAACACTGGTGTGTAAATATCTGCCCAAGTCCCTGCTTTCAATTCTTTGGAGGTTTTATACCTAGGAGTGGAATTGCTGGATCATATGGTAATTCTATGTTTAACTTTTTGAGGAACCACCAAACTGTTTCCACAATGGCTGCACCATTTTACATTCCCCCAACAATGTATGAGGGTTCCTGTTTTCTCTGCATTCTTGTCAACACTTGTTATTTTCACTTTTTTTCGTAATAGCCATTCTGTTGGGTGTGAAGTGGTATCTCATTATAGTTTTAATTTGCATTTCTCTAGTGGATAATGTTGAGCAGCTTTTCATTTATTTATTGGCTATTTGAATATCTTCTTTGGAGAAATGTCTTTTCAAATCTGTGGCCCATATTTTAATGAGGTGAATTGTCTCTTTGTTGTTGAGTTCTTTGTATATTCTGGTTATTAAATCCTTATTACATAGGTGTAATATTTTATTACAGTATTTTATCTAGGTTGTCTTTTCACTTTCTTGATAATATCCATTGGTGAACAAAAGTTTTTAATTTTGGTGAAGTCCATTTTATCTACTTTTTTTATTTCTTGCATATTTGGTGTAAAATCTAACCCAAGACCCTGAAGATATGTCCCAATGTTTTCTTGTAAGAGTTGTATAGTATTAGCCCTTATATTTAGATCATTGATACATTTTGAATTAATTTTTGTATATGACGAGAAGTCAGGATTCACATTCATTTTTTGCATGTGAATTTCCTGTTGTCCCAGCACCATTTGTTGAAAGAATTATTTTTTCCCTATTGAATGGCCTTGGCATACTTGTCGAAAATCAACTGGCTGTAGATGTGTGGATTAATCTCTGAAATCTCATTCTATCCCATTAGTCTTTATGTCTGTCCTTATGCAAGTACCACAGTTTTAATCATTGTAGCTTTGTAATGTGTTTTGAAATCAGGAAGTGTGAGTCCTCCAACTTTGTTCTTTTTCAAGATTGTTTTGGCTGTTCAGGGCCACTTGCAATTCCATATGAATTCGAGGATCACCCTTCCAGCTCTGCAGAAAAGGGTGCTGGAATTTTGATTGGGATTGCGTTGAATTTAGATCACTTTAAACATCTTAACAATATAAAGTCTTCCAATCCATGAACATAGGATGTCTTTCCATTTGTTCTATAATGTGATGTAACATTGATTGATTTTCTTATGTTGAATCATCCTTGCTTTCATAGAATAAATCTCACTTGATCATGGTATATAATTCTTTTAATATACTGTTGGATCTGGTTTGCCAGTATTTTGTTTGTTGAGAGATATTGGTCTGTAATTTCTTTTCATGTGCTATCTTTATCTGGCTTTGGTATCAGGAATGCTGGACATAGAATGAGTTATGAAGTAGTAATCCCTCTTGTTCTATTGGAGGAGTTGAGAAGGATTGGTGTTAAATCTTTAAATGTTTGGTTGAATTTAGCAGTGAAATCATCCAGTCCTGGACTTTTCTTTGTTGAGAGGTTTTTAATAACTGATTCAATCTCTTTACTTGTTATTGGGCTGTTGAGATTTTCTATTTCTTGTGTCAGATTAGATACTTAATATGTTTCAAGAAATTTGTCCATTTCATCCAGGTTTTCTAATTTTTTGGCATATATTGTAGTACCTTCTTATAATTCTTTTTATTTCTGTAAGGTCAGTAGTAATGTCTCCACTTTCATTCCTGATTTTAGTTCTGTCCTTTTTCTCTTTTTCATCGTCAATCTGACTAAAGATTTGCTGGTTTTATTGGTCTTTTCAAAAAATCAACTTGTGGTTTGGTTGATTATTGCTATTGTTTTTCTGTTCTCTATTTCATTTATCTTTGCTCTAATCATTACTATTTTCTTCTGCTAACTTTTGGTCTAGTTTGCTCTTCTTGTTCTAGCTCCTTTAGGTGTGAAGTTAGGTTATTGATTTGTGCTCTTCTTTTTTAATGTAGGCATTTAAAGCTATAAGTTTTCCTCTGAGCACTACCTTTGCTGCATCCTATTTGCTTTAGTATGTTGTGTTTTCATTTTCATTCATCTCAAAATATTTCCTAATTTCCCTTGTGATTTCTTCTTTGACCCATTGGTTGTTTAATACTTTGTTGTTTAATTTCCACATATTTGTTAATTTTCCAGTTTTCCTTTTGTTATTGATTTCTAGCTTCATTCCACTGTGGTCCAAGAAGATGCTTTCTATGATTTCAGTATTTATAAATTCATTAAGATTTGATTTGTGGCCTAATGTATGATCTATCCTGGAAAGTGTTCCTTGTGTCCTTGAGAATGTGTAGTCTGCTGTTACTGGATGGAGTGTTCTATATATGCCTGTTTAGTCCAATTAGTTAATAGTGTTCAGGTCCTCTATTTCCTTATTAATTTTCTGTTTAGATATTCTATCAATTATTGAAAATGGTGTACTGAAGTCTCCAACTATTATTGTAGAACTATCTCTCCCTTCAATTCTGTCCATTTTTGCTTCATATATTTTGGGGCTCTGTTGGGAGACACATATATGTTTATTACTGTTGTATCTTCTTGGCGGATTGAACAAATCAATATATAATATCCTTCTTTGTTGCTTTGTAAGCTTTTTTGATTTAATGCCTATTTTGTCTGACAATAATACAGCCGCTTTGCCTCTCTTTTGATTACTGTTTGCACAGAATTTTTTTCAACCCTTTTACTTTCTTTGTTTTTTTTGTACCTAGAGAGAGTCTCTTGTAGACAACGTATAGATAGATCATGCTTTTCAACCAGTCTGGCAATCTGTGCCTTTAATAGGGGAGTTTAATCCATTGACATTTAAGGTAATAACTGAGAATGATTTACTTGTGCCATTTAGCTATTTGTTTTGTGTATGTCTGGTATGTTTTTTTTTCCTTAGTTTTACCATTACTGCATTTTTAATAGTGTACTATTTTGATTCCTTCTTTCCTTTTCTCTATATTTTTTTAATTTGTTCACAGTGGTTACCTTTGTAATTACAATTAACATCTGACGCTAATAACAACCTAATTTGACTAGTACCAGTCTACTTTCAGTAGAATACAAACTCTCTACTCCTATATATCTCCGTCCCTCCCCCTTTATATTGTTATTGTCTCAGATTGCATATTTATATATTTTATACCCATTAGCAAAGATTTTAAATGATATTTTATACATTTGCCCATTAATTTGGGGTGGGAAGCAATCACAAACCAAAAGTACAATATTATAAGATTTTATATTTATCTATGTAGTTACCTTTACCAGCATTCTTTATTTCTTCTTATGGCTTCAAGTTAATATCTAGTGTCCTTTTATTTCAGCCTAAAAGACTCCCTTTAGCATTTCTTTTAGAGCAAGTATTCTGGTAATGGACTCTTTAAGCTTTTGTTTATCTGTAAATATCCTAATTTCTCCTTCATTTTTATTTTTATTTTTTTCTCCTTCATTTTTAAAAGATAATTTTACCAGTTATAGAATTCTTGGTTGATAGTATTTTTCTTTAAGGACTTTAAATATGCCATACCACTATCTATGGCCTCTGTGGTTTCTGATGAGAAATCTACTGCTAATCTTGTTAGAGATCCGTTGTATGTGACAAGTTGCTTCATTCTTGCTGCTTTCAAAATCTCTTTTTGTCCTTGGATTTTGACAATCTCACTCTATGTCTTGGTGTAGATTTCTTAGAGTCTATTATCCTTGGCATTCATTGAGGTTCCTGGATGTTTATATTTGTGTCTTTCATTAGAATTGGGAAGATTTCAGCCATTATTTCTTCAAAAACTTTTTCTGCCACTTCTCTCTCTTTTCCTTCTCCTTTCAGCCTGCAGAACTCCTTTAGTACTTCTTGTAGGGCAGGTCTCTTGTTAATGACCTCTCAGTTTCTGTGTATCTGTGACTATTTAAAACTCACCCTCACTTTTAAGGACAGTTTTGCCAGATAAAGAATTCTTGGCCGACAATCTTTCAGTGTGTTAGATATATCAGACCACTGCCTTCTTGCCTCCATGGTATCCGATGAGAAATCTGCATTTAGTCTTATTGAGTGTCCCTTGTCTGTGATGGATTGTTTTTTTCTTGCTGCTTTCAGAATTCTCTCTTTATCTTTGGCATTTAACATTCTGATTATTATGTGTCTTGGAGGAGGTCTGTTCACATTTATTGTATTTGGAGTATGTTGTACTTCTTGTACGTGGATATCTATGTCTTTCATAAGAGTTGAGAAATCTTCAGCCATTATTTCCTCAGATATTGTTTCTGCCCCTTTTCCCTCCTCCTCTCCTTCTGGGACCCCCATGACGCATATGTTGTGCGCTTCATGCTGTCATCTAGTTCCCTGAGACTGCTTAATTTTACCACTCTTTTCTCTATCTGTTCTTTTGTCTGTTCCATTTTGGATGCCCTGTCTTCTAACTCATTGATCCTTTCTTCTGCCTGTCCAAATCTACTGTTTTATGTCTCTTATGTATTTTTAATCTCTATTATGTCTTTCATTCCCATAAGTTCTGTTATTTTTCTTTGCATGCTTTCAAATTCTTCTTTATGCTCACCCAGTGTCTTCTTAATATCATTTATCTCTTTAGCTATGTTTTCCTTCATCTCCTTGAATTGATTTAGGAGATTTGTTTGAACATCATTGATTGGTTGTTTAAAATCCTGTGTCTTGTCTGATAAGTGTGTTCATTTATCTGGGCCATATCTATGTGTATCTTAGTATGGCTTACAATTTTTTGTTGATGTCTAGGCATCTGATTATCTTGATGAGTTTACTCTGATGTTCAGTGTCTCTCTCTTGCCTAGATCTTATTGTTGATTGGCTTTGTTATGGTCTTCTTTGACTCTTGGTTCAACTAGATCTTTAGAATTGCCTGTGTTTAACTGGTCAAAACAGGGTCAGAGACCCACGAATGGGGTGCACATTAGTTCCAAAGGGTCCTGGGGAGAGGGACAGGAAAGACGCAAAAAAACCTCTTTTTAATTTTTCTCCTTCACCTTCCCAAAGGGGCACTGTTCTAGCCTACCCAGAAGATGGCACTCCTCTGAAAACCTTTCCCCACAGCAGAGGGAGTGTATTTTTTCAACCTCCTCCAGGTGGGGTTGAAACAATGGCCCCTGGAGTCCCTTTTCTGGGCAGGCTAAAAACTGATTCAGGGCTTGAGCCCAACTAACAGTCCAAACTTACCATCAGAAGCCACGCTCAGGAATTGACTGTGCCCCACCCCCATGTTTCCGGGAAGGCAGACCTTCACTCCACTCTCCATCTGTGCCATGGACCATACCTGAGGCAAGCCTTGAGGGTGGGGTGGCCTTCAGTCACTGCTCTGGAAACAATTCACTCAGTTTCTGATGCAGCTTCTCACTTTCCTTGTCCCACTCTTTCCTTGGTGCTGCAAGGCACTCCCTGGCCTCCAAAGCCCCAGAACCATTGATACGGACAGTTTCTACCTGGCCATTAGCTGTTTACTGTAGGAGAAATGTGCTTTGTCACCCCCTATGCTGCCACCTTTGTCAGCTCTCTTCTCATGTCCTTCTGGGATTCCAAAGATATGTTGGTACACTTGATGGTGTCCCACAGGTCCCTCAGACTCTGTTCATTTTTCTTCATTACTTTTTCTTTCTTCTCCTCCTACTGGATAATTCCAATTGTCATGTCTTCAAATTCACTGATCCTTTCTTTTGTTAAATCTGCTAGTGAATCTGTCTAGTAAATTTTTCATTTCAGTTATGGTACTTTGAAGCTCCAAAATTTCTGCTTGGTTCCTTTTTATAATTTCTGTTTCTGTATTTTGTTCAAAGTTTTCCTGATTTCCTTTGGTTCTTTGTATATTGTATTCTTTTAGCATATTGGACATATTTAAGACTGTCAATTTAAAGTATTTGACTAATAGTTCCAATAAATGAGGGACGGGGGACAGTAGGAGTAGGTAGTAGTCGCTGTCCAGAGGGAGAAAATCACCGATATTTAGTGCAAGTTTACCAGCCTCTTTCTCCAGCTCTTTCCTGGATCCTGCACCCTATTCCACTAGACTCAAGAGTTTCAAAATAGTTGATTCAGACAGTTCTTGCCAGTTTAATAGTTGCTTCAGTGGAGGGACTGATTCCTCGAGCTTCCTGCTCCACCATCTTCCCACAATCTCTCAGTAATGAATACCTTAAAAATTCTGACTTGTACATGGTTTCTGAGTCAGAGACATATATAGGAACACATAGTCAAACCTCCCACATTCCTATCAAGTGTATTTAGCATTTTGTTGATGCCAGTAAACATATTTAGAGATGAATGTAGGCAGAAGGCTAGTTCATATGAAAGAATATTTTTCTCAATAAATCAGCATTGCCAGAGGGTAAAATGTACTTCAGTCTTGTTCTTTCCCACACGTTCCATTTCAGGTGAGAAGGGCAGCAAAATAATTAAACGTAGGATAAGAAGTTTAGCTAAACTTATGTACATTGAAATGGATGTGCATAGTAGGTGTTAGTCTATGAAGCCTACATTTAGTAACCACTGAAGTATGAATATCTGGGTGTAAAATGTTTTATCAGCTATTAGCTTTGAAGTGTAGGCACCTGAGCTTATGCTGTAAGAACATGAATTAAGAAGGTCAAAAATGTCTTTTAATACCTTAATGTGATAATTACCTGAGCAAAGTTGAGGAGCCTCCGAAATCCCCATGGTACAAAATATAGCCATTTAGATCCCAGATCTGGCCAGTTTGGGTCAACCAGTTCTACTAAATCACGATCATTCTGAAAACTGGGCCCCTGGTGAGGGGGGTAGTTCCTTTCTGTGATGTACCGAGTTGTAAAATGACCAAGTCCCAAGAAATCAGATGTGCCTTTAATGTAGCTCTTTTCTTGGAGTGAGAACACTGGTAACCTCGACATACCCAGGCCTTGCTCTGCACTCTTTCTTCCTATCAAGAGAGAGAAATAGAATTCAAGTTTTATTTTCTCATGTTCATGTTGTTGATATGCACCATGATGATACTGGCAAGTTGACATAAAGCTGTTATCAAAATCCTGGACTTTAGGATACATCTTCATGGAAAATATAACCTTAGCCTTTCAAACTAGAATTTTGATATTTGGATACTAACCCAAAAATTTAAAAGCTAATATTGCCTAGAAGTTGTATTTTCATGGATTTCTCAGTAAGTGGTATGTGAACAACTAGGTAGCCATCTGGAAAAAAAAGTAACATTGGGTTCCTATATTATTCCTTACATCAAAAGTTGGTAATTTTGGTTGCCTCTGGGAAGGGAACTGGAAGGTTTGGTGGGGGAGAGCAGATGGACATGTTCATACATTGTTGTTGTGATGGAAGCTAGTACAACCTCTGTACTAGGCAGTTTTATCCCATCTTTCAGAATCATAAAAGTATATATCCTTTGACCAATTCCAAATCTGTTTATCCTTTTCATTTTCTCACATGTGTAAAAGGATATATGTACAAGTATCTTCATTGTAAATTGAGTAGCAAAAGATTGGAAACAACCTAAATGTCTATCAGTAGAGATTGGTTAAATAAATGAAGGATTGTCCATCAGTACATCAGTGTGCAACCATTTGAGCAAATGAGGCAGCACTTTACCAACAGGGAAAAATTGCCACGATATATATTTAAGTGCAAAAACGATGCAGTGTTACATATAGTACAGGCATTGAATATAGTAAGCGTAACACACAACGAAGAGCAATGTTTTTGCTCACACATGTACAATCCATCTCTGCGATTGTACTTCCCTCTGGGAAGGATGGGAGCATTGGGGAGGCAGAGTGGGGGGAGCCAGTGGCTTGACTTTTCATGTTGTACTTTTAAATTTTTAAATCATGTTCTTGTAGAATCCATGCAAAAAGTTTAATGGATGAATAAAAAAAACATTTTATTGAGTTGATCTAAAATATAACCATAAATTCCTAGAGAGGCTATTGGATTAGAATAAATTAGTACAAAGTTTCCAAAACATTAGCATGTTATTACTTTTAGTTATAGTTTGTAACTAGAAAAAACACCAGGTATTGTTATGGCACTGTCCAATAAGGTAGGCACTATTCCCATGTTGCTGTTGAGCACTTTTATGGCTAGTGTGACTGAGGAACTGAATTTTAAATTTTAATTAAATTTAAATAGATGCATATGGCTAGAGCTATTGTATTGGGCAGCACAGGTATAGAATATACTGTCATTTCAGAAAGTTCTATTGGACAGTGCTATAGAATTAATTTTATCCATATATTTTCATGTTTTCACATATTGTGAATAAAACGTGCTTTTAAGATGCATGGAAATAATCTGTAAACAAGGTTTCAGACAGAATGCTTTCACTATTGAAGAAAATATTAACTGCTTAAGGAATCCTTCCTACATTTTACAAAGGAAAAATGCAGCCCAGTCCCCATACGAATCATCATAAAATCTGGAATCAGTGGGATCCTAGATTGTTGGTCTTAAGCCCATGAGCTGTTCTATGATAAATAATCATGTTAGCTTTTTGGTGCCATCCTTTTGTGGCACCTGGAGTGGCCTCCGAGGGTTCCAAGAGAGCGAATGCATCATGTGAATGAAAGGATGCATCAGCAGGAACATGAGGCATGGCATGGCATGAGAGCTTTTCCCCTTGTGCATCTTGAGGAAATCATCTTCAAGACTCTGACTGTTATGTGTATATGTGTCACAGAACTGGTATTACCAAGAGATTTTTAGAGATTATTTTGTCTAATCCCTTCATTTTCAGATGATAGTGTTGAGACCCAAAGAGGTGACGCATACCCAGAGTCACTCACTGCTTTGTGGCACAGTTGGAATTAAAACTGGCTGCCATATCCTAATCCAGATAAGGCTGATAAATGGTGCTATAGAAAGGGAAATTTTTGAAATGTTAGCAGTTCTCTCCTGGACATGTCAAATAGCCTTGTTGTGTGAGATTGTGACTCTATCCACATCTCTCTCTCTTTTTTTTTTTTTGTTTTTTTTTGAGGGGTAGTGGTGGGAAAGGGAGTGTGCCTCTAAATCACAGTGATAATATGGTTAGATTCCTGTGCCCAGCCACTGCTTGTTGTCTACCCAATAGTCCTCACCCTCCTGTCCCATATGTCTCTTCTTCCTTGCCAGCAGGACCTTGGTTTTTTGTTCACTTCCTTCCAAGGAGTCATTCTTGGAAATCCTGGTTCCCCATCCAGCCTCTGGGACCCTGGATGGTGACTATTTCCAGAGCATTTGACAGTTCTGTCTATTGAAGCATGAAAGGAAGTCAACTGGGAGTTGTTTCCTGTGAAGATTTTCCTTGTTCTTAAAAGCAGATATGACAGAGCTATTCCCTTTTTTCAGACTCTGGGTATTAATGTGTGAAGCTGTGCTGCCTGGAGGTGCTGCGGTCGTCTTGTGGCCAGTGGGAGTGGTTGCTGGGCTAGATAAAGGTGCCTGAGTGGAAAGAAGGGATGAGGCTGTATCCTCAAAGACATCACTGAGGGCTGGATTAACTAGCCCTGGATTACCTTTTTCCAGACTCAGGTGAGATGATACATTCCCTGCTTTTCAAGCCATTTTAGTTGGGAGTTTTCTGTTATACGGCAACCAAAATCATCCAAACTGATACAGCCCCATGTGCTCTATCTGTCTTTATTCTCTTCTCTGACACTGGAAACCAGAGCTTGGAAAAGTGTTTCTTAAACACAGAAAGAACCAATAGCCCATCACCACCACTGTGACTTTGACTTTCCTCTCCTACTTCACTGCACTTACAATGGAGTGGAGTGGGGAGGAGAAGACAGGCATGAAAGAGTACAGTGCAAAGAATTGCTAAATTTTTTCCTGGGTTCTGAAAGTCTCAATTTCCAGGTTTGGGGGCTGGGTTATCCTTTTGAGTGCTTCACCCAAACTCCAGTGTGTTCTTCCATCCCCCCGTTTTTTGTCATTTCACTTGGCTCAGTAACTGGTATCTGGAGTTTAAAAATGTGTCTTAGCTCACCTATACGGTCCTTCATGACTTGGGGGTAATCGCCAGCATAAATGGGGTTGGCAAACCAGCCCAGGCAGAACTGGAGGTATCGCTCAGCAGCCTCTATGTCCTTGAGGTTCCTAATGTTCACAGGTTCCCCCCAATCACAGTTTAGTGAAATCCCCACCAGACCTTATAAGAAAAGAAATGAAAAGGGGTGGTTGGGAATGACATTGCTCCTCTGGGCAAACATCCGCCCCTATATGAGGTGTTAAAGCTCACCTTGCTGCTTGCTGCGCCACTTGGTGTTGTAAGAATGCCAGGCTTGGGCGTGTGCCTGAAAGAGGAGCAGTTATTCATTGGAGATGCCTGGTGCATCCCTTCCTCTCCACCACTTCAGTGTGGGGTGGCCTTTCTCCTTTCTAATCTAAAGATCCAATTTAGGACCTACCATTTGCATGAGTCCAGCCTTGATGATCCCAATCCATAATCTCCCTACCTCTGACTTCTGGGGGTACTTATTTTCTTTGTACCATAGGGGAAACTTGGCCTAAATCTGGCATAATCCACCTTGTGTTGTTTTGTTTTGTTTTTTTCTCAAATTTATAAGAAATATCCTTGTTTTGTTCCTCTTTGTCCTCCATAGCAACTAGGCAGTACTTTTCCCATAGGTGCTCCATAAGAAAGACCAAACATCTTGCACGGTCTTGAGAAAAGGAATCTAAAATGTGCTACTTGTATTCTCTCCATATTTTCTATTAGTGACTCAAATGACCTGCCTAAGAGATTATTTCAGAAGCTAGTTTGGCATCTACAAAAGTGTGGTCCCTGGCCTAAGTGCATCAGCATTCCCTGGGGGCCTGATAGAAATTCTTGGGCCCTAGACCTATTCAATCAGAAACTCCAGGGCCCAGCAATCTGTTTTTCTAAACCATCCAGCTGATTCTGATGCAAACTAGAGTTTGAGAAGCACTTATTTAGAAAAATTAACTAGTCTTAAGACTATATAATTTGGAGGTTCTGTTTGTTAATCATAGAGAACCCTTTTTTATCTGTCTTCTCTCCCTATACTTTGCTTTGCCAGCTAGAAAAATATAATGAATTATTGATCATATCATGGGATTGTCTAATGAAATGAAATATTGGATCACATATATTCAGTTTATTGACTTTTATAGATAGGAAAGCCAGAAATGTCTTCAAAGCTCTGCCCTTTTTATAGTCACAGTTTGAGAAATCATAAGCTGCCTGTATAAAGAATGAGAAATTTCTCTCCCTCACATATGTTTGAGATCCTGGGATGTCACTCAGTGGCCCTTTTACCTTCCAGCTTAAACAGATTGTCCTCCTTCAGCTAAGGGCCCATTAGGACCAGTAGCATCCTGCCTCGTGTCCCTGCTGCCCTCAGTTATCACCTTTATCCCCATGTTGTTCTGTGTCCTTTAATGTGACCCAATTCCCTCCCTACCTTCTCAAGCCTTTCCTGTAGCCTTGGAACTCATGGTCTGTCGCTTGGGCATCCCTCTGAACATCTCCTTCACTTTCTTGCCCTAACTGGCCCCTGTCTGCCCCTAAAGACTCCATTGCAGCTCTTCAAGCAGAGTCTATTTATTTTCTTACACCCCATACACCTTAGGGCCTAGAAGTAGGCTAGTGACTGCCTTGCTCTTTACTGCTACTTCTAAACTATTTCTCCTAACTCCTTCAAAAACCCCAGGTCCTTTGAAGTCTATGCTCAGACTACCACTCATCACCTGTTACTGCTGTCATTCACCCACCTCCAGCCACTTCTGGTTCATTCTTTGAAGATTTTATCCCCTAGCTCACAGTCTTCCCTCTACCCTTTCTCCTGTACCATTCTTCACTAGGCAGGTCAATCTATAGGTAACAACTTTTCACATGTATATGCTCCACCCCTTTGGTTAGATTGTAAGCTCTTAGAAGAGAGCCATTGTATCATCTTGGCCACAGCAGAGGCTGGATGACAGGACACTTCGTGAATCCTCGTGAACAGCAAAGGTTTTGAGGCGGAGAAGCAAAGGCTGACTCAGGTGTGGACCACTGTGTCAGGCTGAGCTGACACCTCTACCTTTACCCCAGCCTTTACTCCCAGAAAGACTCACCAGCCCATCTCACCTTAATGATATGATGTGCCACCTTGTACAGGCCGGTGCCATGGAGCTTCAGGCCTGGTGCGTGGTGACCTGTCTCATAGCCTTTTTCTGCTATTGCCTACAGGAACAGCAAGTGGGAACCACAGGACCCATGAGTAATGATAGGAAGCACTCCCATCAGGGGAGTGAATTTCCCCTCCTGGAGAGAAGCCCTGGCTTACCCGAGGGTCACTGAAAGTGATCCAGTGCTTCACCCGGTCCCCGAAGGCCTCAAAGCACAGATTGGCATAATCACTAAAGTAGTCGCTCATGCTCACGTTCTGCCACCCACCATATTTGACCTGGAGCAGCTGTGAACAAGAGTGGGGAGAGAAGCAGTTACTCCAAGGGCCCTTATCTAGAAGACTTTTGGAGCCCATTGGCCAAGTCTGTAGGAAAAACATGAGTGGTTACACCTACAGAGGATGTTTAGAGAGCCTTGAAAGGAGAGCAAAGATGCAGAGTTTGGAGCATTAAGATTTTAAGACAGTGGCAGTGATAAGGCATAAATCAATTTAAATGTGGAGATAAAACTGTAATATACTTTCTAAGAACAGGAGAAAAATAAAGTATAAGAATCTCATGCATAGATGGAAACTGTTTTGTTGAATATTTAAAATTTGTCAGGGAAAGAAGTCTGATGATGGGAAAGGAATCTTGAATATAAGTTCTGAAAAAATGAGATGATGATTGGTGTGAAAGCTGTGATTAGAATTTTGAGGGCTGTGCAGATGTCAGGATCCTCCCAGAAGTCTCTCTTATGGGGAGGGGGGTCTGCTTTTTTCAGCTGAGAGCCCTCCCAATCAAAGGTAGATTATCCCAAGATTCGTTATTCCATTGAGATTACCTGTGTGTTCTTGGTGGATTCAAAGGGGTGCTAAAGGGATGGGTTAGTCAAAGTGATTAAACAAGTAAAAGGCCACAAGGTGGTTTCCAGTGCAGTTCCCTACAGCCATCTCTGCCTTTCCATCCCCACCTTACAGGCTTCTGGTGGCTCCCCTTCCCACAGAATAAACTCCAGTTACCTTAGTTAAGCATTTGAGGCCTTTGGGGTCTGGATCCAACCTACTCTTCCAACCTCTGTCCTTCTCTCTCCTGTCTGCTCCCAAACTAACAGAATCACTTGCTCAGCCGCTCTCTACCTCTTTGCCATGCTCCCTCTAACCTCATGTATACAAACCCTTCAAAGCACTGATAGACTCCACTTTCTCCCCAATACCTCCTTGAAGCCATTTCTCCATCCTCTGACCCCAAACCCAACCCCCAGGCCCTTTATCCAACATCGTCTGCACTGTCATAGAAAATTGTAAATGCTCCTCTCCCTGCTTGGCTATGATCTCCATAGGGACTTGTTGAACAAATACAAAAATTGCTTGAATACTGATGTTTAGTAGTGATATTCTTAAGCATGTTGAGACTTCATGGAAATTGCTGTGGGGCGAGGCAGGGGGCTCATCCATGAGTGCATATGGTGCCGGTGCAAACGGGGAAAGAAAGACTAATCAAGCTTGTTAATTACGCCATGTCTTCAAATCTTGGTCAAAGATGTTTCTTTATAGTTTCTTGGTGTATTGTTTTTGTGCCAAATGTTTTGAAAAACATCAAAATCCACACTTCTCACCTGAAATTATAAACATCAATTAAACCACTATAAGCTTCCTGCCTCAGGTGAGTCAGAGAGATTTTGGCTCCACTCACTCACATCTTATGGGCCTGAGCCAGAGTCCAGATCCCAGCATTTGCCCCTGCCTTGGCCACCCCAGCCCCCCAAACCAGGCTTCCTCCTGCTGAGCTGAGCTTGCCTTGGGCCTTGAGGCTGCAGCAGCCCTCACCTGTGGGAGATCCCAATGGTGCAAGGTCACAATGGGGGTGACATTGCTCTTCAGAAGGGCGTCAATGACATTGCTGTAGAATTTTATTCCCTTCTCATTCACCTGGTCAGCTGTAGGTGAAAAAACAGGGGACTTGAGAAGAGACCTTGATCTTGGCCTTCTGCAGGGCAGCATTCCTGGCCCTGTGGCTTTTTGCAGCCCAAAGGCACCCTCAGAAGGATGGTAGAGCTACTCCTGGGGGCACCAGTTACCTGTAGAACCTGTGAGAGCTGCTGCCAGCAGTCACTGTGTCCCTGGCTGCCTCCTTCCCCAGGACTCTGGGGATCCTGCAAAGCCAGCTGTGGGCTTGGGCGAGGCTACCCTAGCTTACCTCGGATGCCTGTGGGCAGGAGCCGGGGCCAAGACAGGGAGAATTGGTAATGGTTCACATGCAGCTCCCTCAGCAAAGCAATGTCCTCCTGTAAAGAGAGAGGCAGGGAGGCAGGGCAGGGCCACCTAGGGCCCTGGGTGCTAGGAGAGAGTGCAGGGAAGAAGTTGACGCTCGGGACCCCAGGGCCAAGGCTCTTTGACATCCACAGCTCCCAGAAGGTGAAGAAGGAGCTGTTTTCCTTGTCTATACAATAGGCACGATGCCACCTGCCCCCACTTCATTCTGGGAATCTGCTGAGAGTCATGATGCACAAGATGAGGGCTCTCTGAGAAGCCCATCAGGTATTCCCCATAAATGTAGGTGATGAATTCTGCCCCCCACCCTCTCCAAGAGGTTAATCTGGAGAAAGAAGTGGATGCTGCTGAACTGGACTGAGGATGAGCTGGTGCCCACTCCTTCCACAAGGATCCAATGCACAATTAGGGACCAAGGCTTCTGGCTGCTGAGCTCTCAGCCCTTCCTTCATCTGCCCATCACTTGGTCTAAGTCCCTGGCTCCAGGGAGACGTTGCTTTCCTTTCCTCCTACTTCCTGATTCCTCCTCCGCTCCCAGTCACCACTGGCCCCACCGCTCTAGCCACATGAGAAACACATTCTCTCTCGCCATTGGCCTGTTCACTGACCACACTGGGGTGGGGATTGTCCCCTGTACTCCCCCAATACCTCAACTAGGTGTGTGCGCAAGCACACACACACACCCATCGCTCACCTGGAACTTGTAGTAGCCATCACAGGCTGCATCTGCTGTCTCATCCCCAAGCACTTTCCCCTTCCCGCTGTGCGTGAAGGCATCCCAGATGCTGGGCCCTTTCCCATCCTGATCCCAGGCGCCCTCCGTCTGATAGGCAGAACTGCCCACGCCCCAGGAGAAGCCTGAAAGTAAGACCCCAAGCTGGGCCCTGGGACTCTCCACAGGGCAGGCCCCTTCCCCACCACCCTGCCTGTCTCCGTGGGGCCTTGTCTTCCTAGGAGAGGGAGCATGTGGGGCCAGGTGGGGAAGATATAATACATTGTGTGATTGTTTGAAGCTGTTCTGTACCCCTGAAAAGGCCATGTTCTTTTGAGCTGTTCCTGTGGGTGTAGACCTATCACAGGTGGGACCTTTTGATTACGTTATTTCAATTGAGATGTGACCCGCCTCATTAAGGGTGGGTATTAATCCTCTGACTGGAGTCCCTTTTAAGAAGACAAAACACATACAAAATTTTAAAAAGAATGAAATTCAGAGAGCTTAGAGAAGCCCCAGAGAAGCTGAGAGGCAAAGACACACCCGAAGAAGCTACTGAAGCCAGAAGCTGAAAGCAACGAAACCCAGAAGGACCAGCAGATGCCTGCCATTTGCCTTCCCATGTGAGAGAGGTGTCCCAGATGCCAGCAGCCTTTCTTCAGAGAAGGTATCGTCCTGCTGATGTCTTAATTTGAACATTTTCATGGCCTTAGAACTGTAAATTTGTAAGCTAATAAATCCCCACTGTAAAAGCCAACCCATTTCTGGTATATTGTATTCCGGCAGCATTAGCAAACTAAAATACACCAACTCCAAGGCAAGCTGACGGACAGATGGACAGACCAACAAGGGAAGTGACATACCAGGTGGGAAAGTTCCATAGTAGAAGGAGGCCTCTTCTGGGGACCCCTTCCTGGCAGCCCCCAGCTTGGGCTCCAGCAGTAGCACCCACCAAAGGGTGACAACCTGCATTGATGTCATGGTGCCTGGCCCTCCCTCATACCTGGAAAAAGTACATCTGACAGATCCTTGGTCTTGAGGGCAAAAGTGAGAAGGGGTGGAGGACAGGATGAGGTGGGTGGGGTGCTTTATCTGGAGACACACTGGCTTTGTTGGGGGTAGAGGGCTGCTCATGATAAACACAGACAGGGAGACCAAGGCTTGGCTTGGAGAGCTCCAGGTCTGATGGCCAAACCACCCCCTCATGCTCTCCCAGCTCCCAGTCTGATGGGGGAGACCCAGGCCATGCTCTGAAAGAGATGTTAGTCTAACAGGAAACAACCTCTGCCTCAGGGAAACTCCATCCTGAAGGAGAGAGGACAGACAACACCCAGAGCCTCTGCGGCAGTCACATCTCTACACGGCATGTGCAGAGGGACAGACCCCCCTCACCAGTTCCCACCCAGCCGGGGGGATGTTGTGACGGTCAGGGAGATTCCTTCCCACTGGGATCCCCACCTAGCCAGCTTACCCAGGATTGTCCTTGGTCCCAGGCTCGTCCTTGGTCCCAGGCTCCTCCAGAGCAGCAGCTGGGGGGCCAGAGGTCGCTCTGACTGACACCGGGGGCCTGCACTGCCTCTGAAAGCAGAGAGCCCTCACTATAGCCGGCCGAAGGCTCTGGTTGGGGGGCGTGGTCATGGCCTGACCTCCCTACAAAGAGTTCCAATAGCCACATTCAGCTGTGCAGGCAGGAGTGCTGAGCTGGCCAGTGGGGCCTGAGTCAGCAGCCTGGGGAGCTTGGTCCTGACCCCTGGGCATCCAGTCCATCCTCATACCAGGACATAGGGAAGCTGAGGAGTGGCCATTGCCCCCTCTGGGCCTTCATTTCCTCCTCTGTGAAAAATAAGGATGCTGGCTACTAGCTGTCTGAAATCTTTTCTAGCTCTGAGTTTCTACTACAGAGATTTTCAAGTTGACTTTATTTCGTTTTTGTGGTAGGTGGGGAAAAAAGCTGGTCAGAGCAGTCCTGAAGATGCTGGGGTGGAAGGAGGGGATTTGCAGGGATAGAAGTGAAGTTGGTTCAGCCCTTCAGCGGGTCTTGGTGTGTGTGGGGGGGGTGTCCCTGTGTGTGCACGTGCACTTGTGCATATGGCTCTTGGAGCATTGGGGACAGGACCCAGTGCCAGGGTGCCGAGCTACCCTGGAGTGCAGGGAGTATAGGGGCAGGGGTGAGGGGCTTGGTCAATTAGCCAAGTCCAGAAGCTTCTGCAGATAGAGCAGAGAGGAGGCATGTGAAGTAGAAGAGAGCAGCAGTTGTGATCAAAGACTCTGGAGGCAAACCCATTTTGCCAGCCATGTGGCCACACACCATCACAGGACTTCTCTGAGCCCTGTTTCTCACTTATAAATGAGAATGATAGCACCTGCTTCATAGGGTCATCATGAGCATTAAGTGCCCTGATAGGTGTAGATGCCTGGCACAGTGCCTAGCAGAGAAAAGTTCCCATCCTCAACGCTGTCATATTGTCAAAGTCAAAATCCAGCCCTGATAACTTAGACAGGTGCTCTGGATGAGGCACAGTGCCCTAAAGGGGAGGTGCCCTTGATGTCTAAACTTCCAGTGGCCTGTGGCCTGACGAGGGACTTCGATGGTCCCAGAGCTTCGGATGGGAGATGCCCAAGTCCCAGGCCCCTCTGACCCCGATGACGGCAGAGCCCTGTGCCCTTGAGCCCCAGTCACCTGTGGGGACTTTTTTTGGAAATGTGCCTGGGGTGCAGCTGAGGTTGAGCGCTGCCGTGAGCTCTGGCCCCAGGAAAAAAACCTCACAGCTTTTTACCTTCTGAGTGTTGAGGATAACATCCAAAGTCCATTTCTTGGGGCCCCTCACATTTTATTATAAAAATGTTAAAACATACAGAAAAGTTGAAAGACTTGTACAATCAACACCATATGCCCACCCCCAAGAATCTACTGCTAACATTTTATTATACTTTATCACATGCCTAGTCCTCTATCCTTCTATCCATCTTATTTTTTTATGTATTTCAGAGTAAGCTGAGAACTTCAGTCCACTTCAATCCTAACCACTTCAATATGCATGTCATTAACTGTATTTGTTTATGGCTCCTTTCTTTTTTGAGGTAAAATTTATTTATAGTGAAATCCAAATCTTAAGCATACTGTTCCATGAGCTTTGACAAATGCCTTCACTCAAGTAACCAAAACCACTGTTAGAATATTGTTTAGTTTTCTAGCTGCTAAAACAAATACCACACAATGGGTTGGCTTAATAGGGATTTATTGGCTCACAGTTTCAGAGGTTAGAAGGCTTGCTTCCTCCTGGGTTGGTAACTTCCTTGGCCTTTTGGTCACATGGCAATGTACATGACAGCATCTTCTCCTTTCTCCTCTGGGTTCCTTTGACTTCCAGCTTCTGGCTGCTTCCGGTGGAAGCTTCTTTCTGTGACCAATTTCCCAAGCTTATGAGGACTTCAGCCATATTGGAATAAGCCCCACCCTCATACAGTATGGACACACCTTAGCTAATAACATCCTCAAAGGCCTATCTACAGATGGGTTTGCATCCATAGGAATGAATTGTAATTAAGGACTATTTTTCTAGGGTGCATAACTCCAAGCCACCAAGATACGGAACATGACTTCGTGCCTTTCTAACCCTGTGTCATCCACATCTCTTTTTTTGAGAACTCTTGGGGAAATTCCACAGGACTCAATCCATGTCGTCTTGCTTTCCTCTTGGCTCTGGCTGCTCAGAAATCCCGAGAAACCTTTGTATCCTGCCTCCAGTATGAGCACTGGACTTTAGTTATGCAAGTCTGTGTCATCTTATGCTCCCTTCTCCTCTATATCCTTGTCTGTTATTAAGTCCTGCTGAAATATATACATCTCTCTGAGCTTGTTCCAAATCCTTTCTTTGGAATAAGATTGAAGGAGTACTGCATAAATAAATAATCATAATGGCATTTTCAAGACATTTCAATGGTGAAATCAGGTTTTCAGTAAATCTGGAATGAATTGGCACCTTATCCACAGAATATGGACCTGCACCCATAATGTGCATAAGTACACACACCCATGCATGCACACACCCACAGATGCCTGCACACACGAGCACACATGCACATGCATACATGAAAATTTTCAACTTGGTCCAGACACTGACATTGGCAGTGAAACCTGTCATTTCCAAACCAAAAGATTCCACTTAGCCCAGGATTGTGGAGGAAAAGTCCAGCTGTCATGCCTTGCTGCCTGGGTCCCTGCAGGGTGGGAGTTTAGGGGAGGGTGAGCGGAGGTTTGAAGATGGCTGGAGGCCGCCACCTGCGATGCCTGCAGTGGATCTGAACCCCGCCATCTGAAGCCGCCAGTGATTTGCTTCTCATCCAGGGCTCTTGGGTCTGAGCTCATCTGTGGGCAATTTCCCGCACAGGCCTTGCATTTTCCCCACCTGGCCTGTCCGCAGTCCTAACCTCCATGCTCAAGCTCAAGACCCCCTGCCAGCTGCCCCTCAGGGCTGGAGAAAATGACTTTTCTTAGCCAGACCCCACCAAAACCTTCAAGGTTCCAGTTCTAGAACCTCAACTTTTTTCTCTTCAGGAGATTGTCTGGAGTGTGTCTCCCAGAGAGACCCTCACAGTCTTTATTTAAAGGACCATTGACTAGATCGCCTCCTCACTAGATCCTTGTTTGTTTTTGTTCACCATTGAATCCCCATGGCTTTGCCCAAGGAAATACTGTTTGTTTAAGAATGAACAAATGGATAGATAAAGGGGGCTTTTTGCCTTCGGCCCTGCGAGAGTGAGAACAAGCTCCAGGGATTATCTCTGGCAGGAACCAGACCTGGGGTGGGGGCTGAGGGCCATGGTCTGGGATGAGGTGCCGCCTTGGCCATCCTGGAAGCAGGGACCCTGCATCCTCCCACACAGTCTCAAGGAAGGAGTAGGTGCCCACCAGGGCCCTATGATCTCAGAAGTTTCCTGAAACAATAACCAGAGACCCCAATATTTAAATACAGTGAAGGATCTAAGGCTTGTATAGTTTCCCTATGCTTGTTATTTTATTTCCAAAGCTGGATCTCTTGAGCAATTCTCAGTAAAACCTCAGAGTGCCCAGTGGGCTCGTGTTTGGGCAGGAGAGGAGGGGGTTCCTGAGGAGGCCATAACTCACACCAGAATCAGCGTGGCCTGAGGGAAGGGGCAGACAGAGGGAGAGACCAGAAGGAGAAGGCCAAGGGCCAAGCACTGGTTGTGTTACCCAGGAGAGGAGAGCTCAGCAGTCCCGGGGCAAATGGGGAAATTGAAGCCCGGAAAGGGCAAGGGTCCCAGGCAGAGTCAGGACTAGAATCCGTTCCTCAGGAAAAACTAATATAGAAACTATGCTTTAAAAATTAAGTTTTAAAAATTCCACAAAAAAATACATGAATGGCAACCAATTCCAAAGCATTTGAAGTAAAAAGGGTAAGGCCCCCTTCTTGTTGCCCCTCTCCCACATTTTCCCTCTCCCAGGTGGCACTTCCGACAAGTCTGACAATTGGCCGTGTCCCCCCCCCTCACTTTTCCTCTGTGTCCACACACATATTTAGTTTATGTACATAGAGGTAGTTTTGTTTGATTTTCAGCATAAGTAGAGATAATGCTGCAATATTGTTCGGCAACTTGCTTTTTTTCATTTATAATATATATTAGAGTACATTTTGGAGAGCTTTCTGGATCAGTGCCCCAGCACTGCCTCATTCTTATTAGTGGCTTTTCACCATTCCACTGTGTGCCTGTTGCATAGTTGTTCTAGCCAGTCCCCTGTGGATGAACTTTTTTTTAATTTACAATGCTTTGCTCTCACAAACAATACTGCAATGAATATCTCTGTACATGTAATTTCATACCTGTGTGTGAATAAATATCTATTCCTAAAAGTGGGATTGCTGGGTCAATTGCAATTTTGATGAATGCTGACAGATTGCCCTTCATAGAAGTAACCTCATTCTTTTTCATTGAAGCATACTCAACTCCTCACCTAGTCAGAGATGAGAATGGAATTGTGGCTCCATATGTGGGAGGCAGCAAGGCCCACTGCCTTGGGGTTGGGGAAGAGCTTGACATCTGCTGGGAGCTCGGTGGCAAGAGGGAGGTGTGTTTGCTCTACTTAATCCCTAAAAAAAAACCGTCATTGGCCCAAGGTTTACAGTTTACAGAGTAATATTTATGTGCATAATCAATCCCATTTAACCTATTAAATTAGGAAGGTCTGATATGACTTATTTTCATCCCATTCGATGGATGAAGAAATTAAGGTGTGAAGGAGGTACCACTCAAGTGATTGGCAGGGCCAGAGTCTGAGACCCCAACTTTCAGGTGCTGTGCCAGTTTGAATGTATTATGTTCCTCAAATGCCATTATCTTTGATGTAATCTTGTGTGGGCAGACCTATCAGTGTTAGATTGTAATTCTTTGAGTGTTTCCATGGAGACGTGCCCCACCCAAATGTGGGTGATGACTCTGGTTGGTTTCCATGGAGGTGATAGCCCGCCCATTCAGGGTGGGTCTGAATTAAATTACTGGTGCACTATAAAAGACAGAAGGAGAAAGCTGCTACAGCCAAGAGGGACACTTTGAAGAATGCACAGGAGCTGCAGATGAGAGACAGTTTGAAGACAGCCATTGAAAGCAGACGCGTGCTCTGGAGAAGCTGAGAGAGGACAAATACCCCAAGTGCAACTAAGAGTAACATTTTTGAGGAACTGCAGCCTAGAGAGGAACATTCTGGGAGAAAGCCATTTTGAAACTAGAACTTTTGGAGCAGATGTCAGCCACGTGCCTTCCCAGCTAACAAAGTTTTTCTGGATGCCATTGGCCATCCTCCAGTGAAAGTACCCAATTGTTGATGACTTACCTTGGACACTTTATGGCCTTAAGACTGTAACTGTGTAACCAAATAACCCCCCTTTATAAAAGCCAGTCCATCTCTGGTGTTTTGCATTCTGGCAGCATTAGCAAATTAGAACAGGTGCCTTTTCACCGTACCAGCTGCTTTCTCCTTTCTCGCTGGGTCACTTTACTCCTCTAGCTTCCTGCTCCTTGCCATCCCTTCCACACCAAATTCTCCCCAAACAATGCCAAGCTCAGGTTCACTCTGGAAGCCAACTCCTCAAGCACCATAGTCCCAGGAATATGCAATGAGGTGAGATATGCAATGAGATTAGATATGCAATGGTTAAGATTTGCCTCTGATACACCCCCTGAGGCTGTCCCAGCATGCGTCCTAGCTTCCTACTGCTCAGACAGGCTTCAAGGAACAAAGGCAAGGGCTGGACTCCTTCCTACCCAGACCCCTTGGCTCCCAGGTCAGAAAATTAGTTACTTAAGTTTGGAAAACTTAATTGGAAAAATAAAAATAAAAAAGAATGCATGTATGTGAATATGTGTGGAAAAGTAAGAGACAATTTACAAAGACACCTTATCTCAGCCGAACCCCATTTTGATCTTTAGGCACACGTGTGTGTGATTTCAACAAATTTCTTCCCATCTTCGTTCACTCAGTGATCATCCTGGGTGTGCAGTCTTGAATCACGCTGTCTTCATCAGACTTAAGATCACAAACGTTTCACAGACACTGCCTGATAGGCAGCCTCCACCTGGCCCTCCAGGGAGCCCCAGCTCCTGGCAGTCACACCCTCGTGTAATCTGCTCCTCTTGAGCATGGGCTGGACCTAGTGACTCACTTTTAACAAATGAATCTGGCAAAAGGGATGAGCTGCCCCTTCCACGATTAGGTTATAAAAGGAGTGTACCTTCCATCTTGCTCACCCTTTCTCACTCTCTTGCTGGCTCCCTCGGGGCTTGTGAGCTGCCCTATGGAGAAGCCCATGTGGCAAGGAAGTGACATCTCCAGCTACAGGCAGCAAGGACCAGAGACCTATCAACAGCCCCATGAATGAGCCTGGAAGTGGTTCCTCTCCCCTTGGGCTTTGGGTTGCCTGCAGCCCCAGCTCACACCTTGACCTCAGCCCGTGAGAGACCCTGAGCCTGAGGCCACCAGGTAAGATGGGCCAGGATCCCTGACCCACAAAAACTGTGAGATAATACATGCTTGTTATTTTAAGCCACCAAGTTTTAGGATTATTTGTTACTCAGCATTAGGTTGCTATTGCATGCTTTTTGGTCTATATTTTCCATTGCTGGGCTGTGTTTAACCTCACACTGATAGAAAATTCACTGTAGTTTACATCCTCCTGTACAACAAGCTCTTTTCTGAATTTAGGATCATTTCCTAAATTCATTTCCCAGCAGGGAGATTATTGAGATCAGGATTCTAACATGTGTAATTTTTCATAAACATCCCCAAATTGTCATCCAAGAAAGAGACTTAATCAAGCTGGGCCCCCATTTCCACACACACTTGGCCAGCATTTTTCTTATTTTCTCTGATCTTTAGGATCTCCAGTAGCAATCAGGTTATAATAGTACTTGCCTTTCTCTCAGGGTTATTGTCAGTCTTGAAATCAAAATTGTACAATCAAAAATCCTCTGAAAGCTGCACAGTGCCCTGTAAAGCAGGGAGAGCTCACAGCATTTCTTAGAATCCCAGGACTTGTTAGAGGCCAGTTATCCCAGCTCCGACCTGTTCACGGGAGATGACCATGGGCCTACTCCAAATCACACGGGTATTTCCGGATGGGGCAGGGGAGAAATGGCCCAAGTCCTTTGTTTCCCAGGGCAGAACTCATCCCCCTGTACCTACAGGCAGAACCTCAGGCTGCTTCTTCAACCCTCTGCCTCCCACCCCCCACCCCAGCCCAGGACTCAGGAAATCCCTACATTTCAAGAAAAACTAGCCCCAAACCCACCCTTTCTTTGCTGACCTGGCCACTCAACAAAACCACCCTTGTCTCCATCTACTGAGGCTGGTGGCTTCACCGGCTCACACTGTCTCTCACGAGCATCTTGCAGCAGGTCAGCCCCATTGATCCAGCTTCCTCCTCCCTCCAGCCCCCCTCTCCTAGGCCATGAACCCCAGGCCAGGCTGTCTCCATCCCCTCTGTCACTGTGGCCAAGAAAACAGGAAGTGTCTGAGTCACCCGTGTCCTCCTGGGCTTTGGCTGTCTGAGCCAAAGTTCTGGAGTCAGGGAAGGACACGGAGGGAAGGGGCTGGCCTCACAGAAGCCAAGGCTGTGTTGTGCAGCCCCAAAGAGCTAGAGGTCCAGGAACCCCCCCCCCCCAACTCTTCTTGGGGTAGGAGAAAGAGCACTGCTCTAATTTTTGGAATTTTAGAGTTGGCTCTGAAACCCACCAGCTGTGGACCTTGGGCTTGTCCAGTGTTAAGAACCACTTGATTATACATTAGAATCACCTGGGGAGCTTTAAAAACTAGCCACCTGGGCCTCACTCCCAAAGATTCTGATTTAATTTTTAAAAGCTTCTCAGGTGATTCCAAAGTGCACCAGGCTTGATAACCTCTGGGCTAGTCAGTCACCTCCAAAGCCTTGGTCTCTGGCCTGTAGAATGGGGCTTGTAATGTCTGCGTCTCACGGCTGCTGAGAAACAACTGCAATCCAGGGTGTATTCAGGCACATTGAAAATGTAAGCACTCGTGTAATAAGTCTTTACATGTCCACCATGGGAGGAGGGGTTTGCTTGGGCGGAAGTGGGATTCCCCTCAGCCTTTAGAACCCAGGTCAAGATTACAGCTGCCAGATAGTGACAAGTGTGCTGATGTGCCTATCTACTGTCCCTGATGGCCATCCTGCAAAGGGCCCAGCACTGAGCAAAGGAAATGCAAGGTGAAGCCAGCCCCCAAAGGCCCTCAGCTCAGTGGGAAGAAAGGTAGGAATATAATGGTCCACAATACTGTACAGGGCAGAGTGATAAAAGAGTTCCAGGAGAGGAAAACAGAAGGGGAGAGAGAGATGTATTCTGGCTGGAGAAAGCAGGGAAGGCTTCCTGTAGGAAATGGCATGGTAAGCCTCCATCCAATGGGGCTCCAGTAGGAGCTGGGAATTCCAGACTGAGAGAACTGCAGGAACAAAGGCACAGAGGTAGAAAAGTGCAATCAAGGCTTCCCAGGGTCTCCTGGGGGGTGTGGGCTGTGAATGGAGGGATGGAGCAGGCAAGAGGCAATGTGCAGAGATCAGCAGTCTCTTCCAGCACTTTTCCCTGGAGTGAACCTAACAGTGCATACTGCATGATTCCATTTATGAAATATAGCAAGCATATTTGTTTCACAGCATGACCTGATTATTCCATATCTACAATCCTCATGGATTTGTCTTTGACATCCATTGTTTTAGCTGGCCCTTGTTCATATGCTCATGTCACCTTATGTACCTGGTTATCTTCAACTATTGAATGGACATCCCTTGAAATATTGCTTTTGGAAATTACTTGAGGCCTAAAATGATGTCAGATTCCTTCAGTTAGGATTGTAGTTTGCTTCTGTCAGGTATCTGGGGCTTTAGCAATGCAGGACCATCTTAGTCCAATTTCAAGGCTTACAACTTTCAGGCCTACCCAGATGATTCCAAGCCAGAGTATAGTACTTGAGAGGGCTTCTTTCTTTATGGTTTACTTTTACTCTTGGAGTACAGCCCTTTGGGTTCCCCAGCCCCAAGTTGTGGAGTAGCTTCCAAGTTCTCCCCTTTAAGTTCTGTTCCTTGACCCCCTCAAGGTTCTCAGAGGCTCTTTTCACCTGCCCCTCCCTAATTGGCAAACTCTGACCTGGCAGCAGTGGTTCCCAATGCCAGGCTCGCTGGCCAGGTAAGTTCTTTGAATCTTATTAGCATTTTTTTTAGGTGCCAGGTAATTTTACTTACTCTTCAACTTAACATGTTTTATTTTATTTTATTATTTTATTTTTATAAACAGTCCCCTTTCCCCCTCTTCTAATCCCTCTCCCTCCCTCAGTAATCTGTAATCTGCTTTCCCTCTACAAATTTGCTATTACTGGTCATCTCTTATAAGTGATATCATAAACTTTTATCCCTCTATATCTTGCTTGTTTCACTGAGCATCATGTTTTCAAGGTTATTCTTTGTTGCAGCATGTCTCATAACTTCATTTTTCTCTTGTGGCCAAATAACATTCTATACCACATTTTGTTTATCCATTCATGTGTTGATGGGACACTTGGGTTGTTTCCAGTTTTGGACTATTGTAAATAATGATGCTGTAAACATTGGTGTACTAGGGTCTGTCTATGACCATTTTCTCTCTACCTAGAAATGAAACGGATTGCCGGGTCATATGGTAATTCTCTGTTTAACTCTTTGAGGAACCACTATATCACTTTCCTCAGTGGCTGCACCATTTACATTCCCACCAGGATGCACTGGAGTCCCAATTTCTCCACATTCTCTCCATCACTTATTTTCCCTTTTCAAAAATTATAGCCATCCTTGTGTGTGTGAAGTGGCATCTCATTGTGATCTTGTTAGCTCTTCAATGCTTTCAAGATAGTTTTAGATATCATGGCCAGTTTTTTAAGTTGCCCCAGCAGGAAGACTGGCCTGAGGAATCTAAATCTGCCTTTACTGAAAGCAGAGGTATCCTCTCCAATTCAATTCTAACATTATAGAGTCTTACCTCATTTCTTGATAGGATCATTTTCTTGATTATATCCTTTTCTTTTTAATGAGAAATATTGATTCATAACAAAATATAAATACTTATTTGCTTTTTCTGTCAATAAAAAGTCCAAAACAACAATACCAATAAGAACAATTAAAAATGCAGTGAGAGACACCTGTGCCAGGCCTCCTGCTGCTTGCCCAGGTCTCTGAGGAACCTCAGGCTGCTGGGGATACTCCAGCCAACACCTTTCCCCTCTAAGCTAAGGCAAGCCTGGAGGAGGGAAAGATCAGGGATTCCCTTGGAGACTTTAAACATTGGCTTGCAAATATTATTATTATATTCATGTAGAACAAATTTTAACAATCCCCTTTGGGCTCTTTGAACAATGTGTATGTGATTCAGCTTATAAACTCAGTTAATCAAACACCTTAAGATATTTTAAACTTCATTTACAAATTAGACTCCCTATTTCAGTAGCCAATTTCTAACTTAACCAACAAACTCTTCCTTCCTGAGAACTAAATGATCTTTATAAGACCAATAAGTAAAGTTATAAAAATTTAAAATTGAAATAGAATAATAAAAATTAAAATATGGTGACTTTAAAGTTCTCTTATATGTTGTAATATTGTCCATAAATTCAGTAAGATTTCAACTTAAAACTCTCTCCTAAATTCTTCAGTTTTACACTTTTAATTACTAGCAACAAGGCTATCACTCTAAAAGAACAAATTATCTTATACAGGTATTATCGAATGCCATATATATACAGATTACCTCTTAATTCCTTCTTAACACACAAAAACATTAATGTCATGGGTCAAATAGCCCACAGCCTTGGAGTCAAATGATACACACATTTCCTAGGTTTTTGCCTACTTAGTAAAGTGCAGCTCCCTCCCAAGCTGATAACTAGATTGGATTTTGCATTTTGACTCTTAAACTAAGTGTGGCAAGCAGAATAATGAGCCCCCAACGATTTCCACGTCCTGGTCCCTGGAACCTGTGAATATGTTAGTTTACATGGTGTTAGGGACTGAATCACATACCCCACAAAAGACATGGTCAAGCGTTAATCCATATTCCCGTGGGTGTGAGCCCCTCTGTCAGTAGGACCTTTGAAGATGTTATTAATTGAGGTGAGGCCATACTGAATGAGGGTGGGCCTTAATCCTAGATGACTGGAGTCCTTTCAGGCAAAGGAAATCAGACACAGAAGTAGAGACCAGAAGTCAGCAGGAGAAAGTGCATGCTATGTGACGGAGGATTGCCGGAACGCTACAGACTCTGGGAGCAAGCCTGGCCTGCTAGTGCCTTTTGCCTCCAAAACCATGAGACAATAAATTCCTGTTGTTTATGCCAACCCATTCTACAGCATTTGTCATAGCAGCCATGGCAAAATAAGACCTGTGGCAAAGGGACTTTGCAGATGTCTTGAGGTGGGGAGATGATCCTGGATCATCCAGGTGGACCTAGTGTAATCACAAGTGTCCTTATAAGAGCCAGAGGGAAGAAGGAGAGTCAGAGAAGAAAATGTGACCCTGGAAGCAGATACTGGAATGACGCAATTGCCAGCTGAGAGGGAGCCACAAGCCAAAGAAGGTGGGCAGCCTCTAGAAGCTGGAAAAGGCAAGGAAACAGATTGCCCCCTAGAGACTGGGAAGGAACAGAGCCCTGTTAACCAGTTGATTTTAGCCCAGTGAGACCCATTTTTGACTTCAGGTCTCCAGAACTGTAAGATAACAAATTTGTGTTGTTTTAATCCACTAAATTTGTGGTAATTTGTTACAGCAGCAATATAAAACTAATACACTAGATTAAAACATTTTTTTTCATCTAACCTTAAGATCTCTAAATTTGATGGTACCCTAAGATAGATCAGTGTCCATTCCACTTAACTTCCACCTAAAAATGAAATTGCTGAATAAACAAGCTCTGGGTGGTCTGGGTAGATCTGTGTGCCCAGCACACTAAAGATACACAGTCATATTCCTCTCAATTCCTCATTCTCTGTGGCTATATCAGCACTTCCTAATGTGTGATTATTTCCGTTCATTTCTACCTAGAGAGGGTACACATTCAGCAGCAGACAGGTTTAGGTTCTTAGAATGTATCTGCAGCTACCGACCCTGGAAGAGAGCTGTACAAGTCACTTCATGAGATAGGTCTCCCCATTCATTCTTCAAACGTTCCTAATACACCGCTGAGCTGGGCCCTGAGGGATATGTGGTGCATGAGGTTGGGTCTCTACCTTCAAGGAGCTCCCATGTAGTGGGAGACAGATCATAATTACAGTATGGTACAGTAACAGCAGCGATAGCTGGTTTGCAAAACATCTTTCCAGCACAGGGGAGAGAAAGGGGTGGAAAGGGTGTCAAAAGACTTGGAACACGTGGGTTGACACATCCTAGGATACTTACGGGGACAGCAGAAGAGACTGAAATGGGGTCTAACCAGGCTGGAAAACGCAGAATGAATGGTTGCCATGCCTGAAGGCCCTTGGTGGGGAGGCGAGGAAACCAAGGCTGGGGCTGTGGGCAACACCCAGAGCCAGGTTCTTCCATTAGCTGGGACTCCAGCAGGCTGGGTTCCTGTTCTGGCTGGCTTGTGACCTCAGTTTCTTCACTGAACAGTGTCATTCCTTCTAGAATGTTCCTCCTCACGAGGCAGGGGAACACAGGGCAGGCAGGGAGGACCTCAGAAGGTGAGCTAGGCCCCAGCCACTGCAGCCACTGGGGGTCTGAGCCCACTCACCTTCCAGGAAATCTCTTTCCACTCCCCACCTCTTCGAGGCCCAGAGAAGTTGAGAAAACTGCCACCCCAGTGAGGAGTGAGTGAGAACAGCAGCCTAGACCTAATGAATCAGAAGCTGGGGTGTGTGTAGAGGGGTGGTTCTGAGGACCTGAACCCCAGGGGATGCCGGAGCCCTGCCAGGGTTTAGAACCACTGGGTACAGGCCCCAGGACTCCAGGTGGCGTCCACACGGGCTGTTCCCAACCCCACGCCCTTTTACCGACAGGTACACCACTCAGGCCTGGCATTCATTGTATCTCTCTCCAGGGTCTGCCTTCCCACAGTTCCATTTGTCTCCATGCTGGTCTCTCTTTAGGGTTGGTGCATGCTCCTACACTAACACACACACACGTGGGTGTGTGTATATGCCCAGATACACATACACTCATGCAGACACACATGTACACACAGCTACCTCCACAGTCAGTCACACTGACAGTGCTGGGTGACGGACTCATGGACTCAGCTTCTGAGTAGGGTTGCCAGATTTAGTAGATAAAAATACAGGACACCCAGTTAAACTTCAATTTCAGATGAACAACACACAATTTTTTAGTGTAAGTATGTTCCAAAGATTGCATGGGACATATACTAAAAACATTATTGTTGTTTTTCTGAACTTCAAATTTAACTGAGTGTCCTGTATCTCATCTGGTAACTCTACTACCTACTTCCGAGGCATCTTCCTGGTTGTTCGGACACACTCACGGATGCCGTAAGCTCTGTTAGGTGGGCCCGGTTCTCTGCCTCCGTCCTGGAAGATTCCCCCTGCCTGAGTCCAGAACGCTGGCTGAAGGATCCAGGGAAAACTTCTTGTAAGAGATGACTGCCTTGCAGTGGCCTTGAGGAGGGATTGAAGCCTGGAAGTTGTTCCCAGAAAGGGGGCCAAGTTGGGAGAGGCCTGCTTCGGGGGCCCCAATCTCCTTTAGGCCCTCACCCTGGGTGGGCAAGCTCTGCCCCCCATGCCCACCCCTCGGCCCAGGTCCCTAGGGCGAAATGTTTGTTGCTGGAAAGACCGAGTTTCATGTACTTTTGCCCATCGTCTTGGCGAAAGGGTTCAGAGATCAGCGACAGCAAATCTGGAGGGAGCCATGCTAACAGACTTTGCGAGGTTAAAGATTCTGCCAGAGAGCTCTGCCCAGGGCTGAAATTCCCTGACCCAGGGGCTCCTTCGGGCCTAGTTCACCCGGAGAGGTGAGCCAGCGGCCTGCAGAGGGCGCGCTTCCCCCACGGGTCCCAGGGCCTACCCTGCGGGGCGGGGTCTCATGGGGTGCGCTTTAGAGACGCGGCAGGCTGGAGACCGCGCTCACCCAGGTCAGAGGCTCTCAACCCGTCAGAACCCCCCACCCCTCTCGTAAGATTTTAGATGCCCCCCTCTACTATCCTGAAATGAAATTCACGGATAGTACAATCAATCCACCGAAACAAGTAAAAAATAAATACGCTGCTTTAATTGTAATATAAAGGAGAAATAAAAGGAAAGCAATAGGTAATAAACCAAAATGTATTTCAATCTGTAAATGTTTAATCATCACTATAGGAAGACGTCATAATGTCTAATAACTGCTGGCTTTTAGCTAAAAATAGAAGCACTGAGAATGTAACAGGTACAGATGCAGGCAGATTCAGGGGAGTTGTTCTGGTGACTCAAATACCTGGCTTCTTTTCTGAAAGATAAATATTTCTTGGCAAAATACCAAACTAAACAAAGCACACATCTTCCCTCAATTTATACAGCAGTTGCATCCCTGGAAAATTCAGTGTATGTTAAAGCCCACGCATTAAAATACTTTGTGTTTATCTGTAAACCAGAGTTAGTGCTAGACTTGGAGAATTATAAACAGGTTTTACACCAATAAGGGACGCAGGACGATTCTTTGTTGCGGTACCATCCCCCTGCTCATTGAAGGTGCTTACCTGTCACTGTGATCGCCCCGATTTTGTAAAACATGACCTGGCGGGGTGGGGGTGGAGGGCAGTATCGCTCTCTGAGGAGCAGCATCAGGAGGCCACGCAGGGACCCCAGAACTCCTGGCTCCCCCAGCTCAGAGGCCCCCTCTTCTGAGCTCTGCTAGCACTTGTGGCCTGTGCCCAAGGTGGCAGCCTGCAGCTGTCTGGAGCAGAAGGAAGGAGGCACAGGATATGGGATTGACTCAGCCCCTGGGTTCCCTCCCCTCCTGGGTTCACTGCCTGGAGCAGGTGGAGGAGGTGACAGCCAGGTGTCACAGCAGGATGACCTGGAGCTGCACAGCCCAGATCCCTCTTCCAGGAGGGACTCACTGCCCCAGCAGTAGGGCATGCTGCCAGGACTTCAGAGGTGGTCTTGCCAAGGTCTCACCCCTTCCCCAGATGGCCAGCTGTCATTGACTGATTGAGAAGGGGATAATGGTCTGACCATCTCAGCCCCTCCCAGGACACCTGTGAAGGGACCCACGTGCTCCAGAGCTCCCTGTGGGGTTGACTGACCCTTGACCTTGTGCAATTCCCTCCCTTGTGCATGAGGGTGGAGCCTGTGAACATGAGGAGAAGCCACTCTGGGGGTTATGTTATGTAATATGACAAAAGGGTGGGCTGCATCTAATCAAGTAAGCCCCTTAAAAGTAGAGTGTTTTCCAGGGAAAGCAGAGAGATTCACAGCACAAGGGTTTGGATGCATCATTGCTGCCTTTGAAGATGGAGGGGACCACAGGCACAGACCGGAAAGAGACCTCTAGGAGCTGAGTGCCACCCCGGCTGAAAGCCAGCAAGGAAACCGGGAGGGGGTTGTACAAGGTCAAGGAAACAGATGATGAATGACTAAGGGGTAGGAAGGGCTCTGGTTGGGAGTCCAAAGACCTGGCTTGAGTCCCGAATTGTCTCTTCTATTCCTAGCCATTGGAAGCAGAAGCTCTGTGTGAGGCTGTGCCCCGGCTGGGGCTAGAGCTGGGACCCGTGCAAGACTGTCCCTCACTGACAGGGACATCAGCCTTTTGATCCTCTGTTTCCTCCTCTATAAAGTGGGGATAACCATGTCACATAAGGATATTGTGGGGATAAAATTCATGAACTCATGTATTCAACAAATATTTGTTGAGCCCCTACTCTGGGCCAGGCATGGCTCTGGGCACTGGGGATGCAGCATCACACAAAACACACAAAACCGGCAAAGGTGACATGATGGGTCCCAGCAGAACCTCTGGCAACAGCTGCGTGAAGTGGGCAGTCAGTTGCTGGCTTCAGCGTAATACGTTGTTGTTGTTGTTGTTGTTTGGCAGACCCAACTGAGGCTTTGTTGGAAAAGACAAAACTGGCTTCTAGTTGGGGACATGGGCAAGAAGGGGTACCCCAGTTCTCCTGTTCCCTATGCCCCCCTGCACAGCTGCTTGTCCTCAGGCCCTGGGGCAGCATGGTAGGGGTGTGGCCTGGGAGGGGCTGCAAGTGGCAGTTCACTTGGGCAGGACATCAGACGACTCGGACACCAGCTTCCATCGCGGGTCTCAATTTTCTTCACAGCCCCGGCCTTGGTGGAGCTAGTGCAGCTCCCACTGGAGCTGAAGGAGTAGTTGTTGCCAGTGCCTGAGAGGACCCCGAAGACGGGGCTCAGTGGACCTGAGTAGTAGCCACTGGAAGTCTTTGTATGAATACTCATGCTCTGCATCCCAGATTCCAGCTGGCTTTCCTCACCCTCCAGCAGCTTGCGGTAGGTGGCAATCTCGATGTCCAGGGCCAGCTTGACGTTCATCAGCTCCTGGTACTCATGCAGCTGCTGTGCCATATCCTGCTTGGCCTGGTGCAGGGTGGCCTCCAGCTGGGCCAACTTGGCATTGGTGTCCTTAACAGCCAGCTCCCCATGCTGCTCAGCATCAGCAATGGTGACCTCCAGGGAAGCCCTCTGGCTCTTCAGGCCCTCCATCTCAGCCTGGAGCCGGCTGATGGTCCAGTTCATCTCGGACATCTCCATCTTCGTGTGGCAGAGGTCATCTCCATGCTTTCCGGCCAGCATTTGCAGCTCCTTGTACTTGATCTGGCACATGCTGTCAGCCTTGGCCCGGCTGCGGTTGGCGATCTCCTCATACTGGGCCTTGACCTCAGCGATGATGCAATCCAGGTCCAAGGAGCAGTTGTCCATGGAGAGGACCATGGATATGTCTGAGATCTGGGCCTGCAGCTCGCGGGTCTCCACTTCATATAGCTGCCTGAGGAAGCTGATTTCATTGGTCAGCCCTTCCAGGCGGGACTCCAGCTCTACTTTGTTCATGTAAGCTTCATCCACATCCTTCTTGATGAGGACAAATTCATTCTCCATCTCTGGTTGCTTGTTGATCTCATCCTCATACTCATTCTTGAAGTCTTCCACCAGTCCCTGAATGTTGCCAGGCTCCGCCTCCAACTTCAGCTTCTCCTGGCTCAGTGCCTCGAGCTGCTGTGGAAGGTTGTTGATGTAGCTCTCGAACAAATTGTCCATTTTGCTACCAGCAGTCTTCTGCTGCTGCAGGAGGCTCCACTTGGTCTCCAGCGTCTTATTCTGCTGCTCCAGGAACCTCACTTTGTTGATGAAGCAAGCAAACTTGTTGTTGAGGGTCTTGATCTGCTCCTTCTCCTGCATCTGCACGGCCTGGATTTGGGGGTCCACTTCCAGCTTAAGGGGGCTCAGCAGGCTCTGGTTCAACGTGATGGCTGTGATGCCCGCTGCACTCACTGCCCCTCCGTAGCCCCTCATCAGACCCATGCCAGCACCCAGGTTGCCCTGGAAGCTGCTGCCGCTGCTGCCCACCAGAGAGTAGGAGCTGACGCGGGTGCCGGGCCCGCTCATGTAAGAGCGGCTGCTGAAGGTCCGGGGACCGGAGGAGGACACCTTGTAGGATTTCTGGGTGATCCGGATGGACATGGTGGAGGCTGAAGAAGTGGGCAAGTGGGTCAAACCAGAGATTGGAGAAGGAGCCGAGGACTGCTGCTTCTGGGTTCTTCAGTCTAACATTTAAGGCTCTCGTGCTGAGGCCATGTTTCCTTCCCCTAGTCTCCATCCCATCATGTCCCTCTTGCCACCTGGCATAGAGCAGCTTCTTGCCCCCTTCCCCAGGCCCAGGAGCAGACCCCTACCACCCTGTCTGGGTAGAACATGGCTGCCTCCCCTGAGCTTACCTGGGCATAGGGATGGCAGCATCTCCATTGTTAGTTCTGTCAGCTCCTTCCAAGGAATTCAGAGCCTTTGTCCACAGATGTCTCCTGGGATGTTTAAAGCAATGAAGACTGGACTCATTCATGGAGGTATTTACTGACTGCCCTCTCTGTGCAGGTCCACTCCTCCAGGCAGCCTTCCCAGACTGCTATCAGCAGGGGCTGATACCTCAGAGCTCCCAGGGCCCCAGCCTGCCTGTCTCCTGCAGCACTTTGTCCCCCTCACCGTCCCCTCTTGGGGTCTGTGGGGAACTCAGTCTTCCATGTTGCCTGAGGCATATCTGGGGTGGTGGCTTAGAACGCTGAGCTGCAGGCCTGCATAGAATGCCATGCAGGCCCGCCCTGTAAAGATGTGTGTCTTGTGACTACCATTGTCTTAAACCTAGATTGTATTCACCTGATGTAAACCTAGGTATCTGGTGGGCTCTCCCCCACCTGAGCACCTTTAGCATATACACCTGATCTTCTGAAATAACTAGCTGGAGCAAGGCTGCATTGTCGTCCACTTAGCACGAGATGCAAGTGGGCCCCCTGCTCCCTTAATTCTTAGCTTTGTGTCCGTGTCTCATTCCTGCGTCGCCCTGTCAGCAATAGGGGTCCATGTATTACCTCCTTTCCTGCTTCCTGAGAGGAGGCAACTAATTGACGCTGTAAAAGTTCCAGTCTTGAACCAGCCCCCTTACTGGAGAAAACAGAGGTCAAAATAGAGGTTTCTGCTTTAGAGTTGCCATACTGTTGCCCCAAGAGCTTTCAATTCTCCCCCAACATTCCCACTGAAACTACTCCTTTATCTACATCTGCTTCCCTTCCTTCTTCTCTCCTGAATCTTCAATTCCAGTCCTATTCTACTGCCCACTGTCACCCGAAGGCACAGACCCTTTACATTTCCCCAGACCTCCCTCCCTCCACCCAGCTCATAGACGCCTGGGGAGTGAATAAACGATATTGGCTCCTGAGCCCTTGGGAGAAGGGTGAGCTTGAATCCTGGAAAAGAATCCCTCTCACTCTCAGGAAGACAGTCAGGCTGAAGGACCTGGCCCAGGACGAAGATGACTGTCCCCAGAGAGGAGTGGTCATCTGGACACAGCTTGGGTCCTTGGGCTGCCCCTGGGAAAGGGAACTTCTTGATTCTGGCCAATGGGGCCATGGGAGAAGAAAATTCTTACAAAAAGTAGGACACTCATTCATTAATTGTTCTTTCTTGTGAGTTCATATGAACTACCTTTGGGAACTTCAAGACATACTTAGGGGAACTCAGCAGGGGGCTGTACAGGTGGCCTGGGCAGGTGGGGACCACAGCCCATGATACACAGGTGGGTTATACACAGATCTGAGCTCTGAAAGACATGATGGCACCATCTTTTGGATAGCAGGGGCTGCTTCTCTGCCCTGTGCATGGGTCTTGTAAGGCTCAGCTAAGCACCCAGACAATAGTGGACATGCACTGGTCATAGGTGAAAGGAAATATACATACCTGTATGTTCTGTGTGTGTGTTGATAGCCCTAGTTGTGGATTGTCTGTGTTGCTTTCCTTCAGCACGGAGAGCAGAGAGCTGATCCAGTAGATGGATCACGGAGGATGTGTATCGTCTATGCAATTGCTAAGAGCTAGAGGCTGCTGACGTCAAGAAGGAGAAATGTGGGCTGTCTGAAAGCAGAGACGATGGACAGAAGAAAAATGCTACATTCTTTCCTAGCATAGAGTTGCCTGTTTATGAGCGCACGTTTGTATGTGTGAAGCAGGAACCCTGGAGAATGACATTTAAATGATTGAGCTCCAAATTGATGCCCAAGAAGCTTTTAAATTAGAAGAAACTTTGGTCTTGCTTCCTGCTGCTTTCCCAGTGCCCTCAAGAATGACTTGCTGGCCGGCTGGCTGGATATCAGGTCTGAGGCAGAGTGAGCAATGCCGCCTTCAGTCAGGAGTCCTGTCTGGAAAGTCCACGCTAGGTACCGCTTGCCTTTGGCCTAAGGCTCCTTCTATTTTGTTGCTCTGCCATCTTCAATGCTCAGTTTCCATCTCAAGGTCTAAGTTGGTTGGTGTCACTGTGGGAAGGAAAAAGTGGGGAGTGGAAGACGGCCCTTTCCTTTTAAGGGTACAGCCCACAAATACTCACATCCACCAACCAGAGCTTCATCACATGGTCCCACCTCGCTGCAAGGGAGTCTGGGAAAGGTCATCTTTAGCCAGGTGGCTATGTGCCCAGCCAAAACGTAAGGGTTCTATTGCTAAAGAAGGGGAGAATGAATATTGGAGAACAGTTTGAAGTTTTGTTCCCAAAGCAGATGATGTGGGGAGTGGGTTGGAACAGGCTGGGTGTGGAAGCAGGGAGACCAGGTGAGAGGCAGTTGTAGTGTTTCAGGTGAGAAATTAAGGTGGCCTGGGTAGAGATGGCAGCTGGGAGGAGATTTGTGGAAAGACTTTAGGAACGTTTAGGAGGCAGGATCAACAGGATTTGGTGATTAGTTAAATATTGAGAGTGAAGAAGGAGGTATCAGGACAACTGTGTGCCTGGTAAGAAAACTGGGTACTTTTATTCAGCAAACGTTTATCAAGTAGGCCCCAGGTGCCAGACACCATGCCTTTGTCCTTTCGGAGACATGTGGCACCATGTCTGCCCTCACAGGGATGTTGGAGGGGAAAGAGTAACCCCCAGGAAGGAAGGGGATAGCTGTTAGGTGCCCAGGCCTAGAAGACATTCCAGGTGAGTAAGCGGGAGGACCCAAGACTCAGAGGTGGCATAAGTTATTAAAAAAACTCTCCGTGATGGCTGTGATCACCAGGGTGCAGCCATGTAAACCCTGGCTTTGGAACCATCTGGTCCTGAAGTTAAATCCTGGCCCTGTTCTTATGTGGTGCTGATGGAATTACAAATTGGATCCAACTCTATCGTAGATTATTTGGCATTATCTAGCAAAATGATGAACGCACGTATCTTTTAACCCAGCAATTTCACTTCTAGAAATTTATCCTACAGATACTCATACATGTACAAAGCAACAAATATACAAGGCTATTCGTTGCATTATTTTTGTAATTGCAAAAGACTGGAAACAACCCAAATGTCCATCAACATGGAATTGGTTAAACAAATTATGATCTATTCAAAAAACTTGATACTATGTGAAAAGAATGAAGTTTCTCTCTATGGAGGATCTGCAAGAAGATGGATCTCTACGGAAATCTCTATGGAAAGATCTCCAAGATAAATTGTGAGTGTAAAAAGCAAGGTGAAGATCAGTGTGTTTAGTTTACTACCATTTGGGTAAAGAGAAAAAGGGGGGAGAGAAGAATATGTATCTATCTTTACCTATCTAAATACATGTGTATGCATATTTATTTGAATCTACATAGAATATCTTTGGAAGGACATACAAGGCCAGTTGCGTACAGGAAGAACTAGGTGGCCAGAAGTCAGGGGCTGGGGGAGCAGACTTTTCACTGTACTCTTTTGTACATTTTGTATTTCCAATTATGTGAATATATTATGTGTATCCCTGTTCTGCCATTTGTAGCTGTGTAACTGGGCAAGTCACTTGGTTTCTCTGAGGCTCAGTTTCCTCTCCCTGTCGCTTCGTTTCTGAGCCTCAATTTCTTCTTCTCTAAAATGATGATGACACCACCAACCTTACAAGGATCATCAGGGTTGCCTGGAAAAACGGTACTGCCACACACACCTGCATCCCTGCTCTTCTTTCCTCCATTGTCTAGGATGCTGAGCCTTGCTTGGCTCACCCACTTACGTATGTGAACTGCTCGTCCCAGACCTGCTGGTGTGTGGGAGTTGGGGTGAAGTGTTCTTGAAGCTGTCCCTGTGTTTGCCTGACATCACCAGCCTAGGGGGACCCAGAAAGAGGAGCAGGTTGGGGAGTGCAGAGTGTTAGGCCAGTTCTGCTATGGCTGAGTGTGGCATATGTGCTAGAACTGGGCTGGTGATAGACAGTGAGAGTCTTCAGGCTCCTTCACTTAAAAGAAATAGTAATTGTAGTAATCACAATTCCTAATGTTTATTGAGCCTTTAAATGCATTGGCTTCCTTAAACCTCTCAGCAACCCTTTGAGGTAGACCCTATTATTATCTTTTCTTTACAAACAGGGAAACAGAGGCTCAGAGTAGTTAAATGACCAGTCCAAAGTTACCCAGTTAATCAATGGTGGGCTGGGATTCGAACCCAGGCCTGTCTAACCAGAACCTTGGTCCCAAATTTAAAGTCCTCAAAATCAGCCAATTTTAGGTTAGCAATTGTTTTCTCTAAAGAGCCAGATGGTGAATATTGTAGGCTTCGTGGGCCACATGGTGTCTTTTGTAACCACCCAACTCTGCCGCTGTAGCATGGCAGCAACTGTAGACAATTCGTAAACAAATGATCATGGCCATGCACCAATAAAATTGTACTTATAGACACAAAAATTGGGATTTGATGTGTCACAAAATATTATTCTTTGATTTTTTTCAACCATTTGGAAAATGTTAACACCATTCTTATTTCAAGGGGTGTACAAAAAGCGGCGGTGTGGCCCTTGAGCCGTGGTTTGCAGAACCCCTCCTCCTTCCTCAATCCTCTGATAATTGGAAAAGGCACGACCAGCGTCAGTGTCATCAGCAGTCTGGATTTTTGCCTCCCAGAGGCAGTGGCATGATGCTGATAAGACCTGGCCCTCACTCTCTGCATGCTTGCCTGCAGATTCTGCAGATTACAGGAGGCAGGGGCGGGAGACTGGGCCCAGTTCCTTGATAATTCCAGGGCCTTTGAGGAGCTGGCACCTTCTAAATGAGAAACAGTTCTTCTCAAGAACCTGATGCTCCCAAGACCCGCCAGGAACTGGGATAAGTCTTGGGGCAGGAAGTGAGGGCAGAGGCTGGCTGCCAAGGCTGGCCCCCTTCTGCCCTGCTTTCCATTAGTCCCCAGCCTGCCCCTGAGCCAGTTCCTGTCAGGGCCAGCTCAGCTGAGTCAGGGTCTGGACAGGGGCAGGGGGCTGGGTGCAAGGACAGACCTGGCCATGGTTGCTGGGGAAGGCTGATGGTGTCACCTGGGGCCTTTCTCCCTCTGGAAGGAAGGGGATCGGGAGATTTTCTTTGACGCACACCCTAGAGTTGAAGGGCTCAAATGCGGAGTATTGTACTGACTACTTTGTTCAAAGAAACTATCTTCAAAGATGACTATTCTTACCTCCTTTCAGTTCTCTATTTTTGGATGGTCTCTTCTTCCCAACCCTCTCTTTTCTTCCTCTGCTCTCTTGACCTCTCTCAATTTCCCTTTTCTAGGGTCTCCTCCCACGCAGCCTGCCTCTGCTGCTTCCGAAAACTTGCTCAGACAGTTCTCTCCGCTTGGAACTCCTGTTCACTCTGGAATTCCTGTCCTGTTTCCCACCTGAAATATACTGTCATTTCAGATCCAGCTCAGATCCCACCCCCTCCTCTCCCTGGTGGGGTGGGGTGGATATGGGGAGTTGGGTCTAGGAGTGCATCCTCCTGAGTGTTGGGAATATGGAGCTGGCCATGGGGACCACTTCCTAGTCAATGGCTCCCCATTGCCCAGGGGGCAACACCAGACCCCTCAGCCTGGCTTTCAGGGGCTTTCATGATTTGTCACAGCCTTGTTCCCATTCTAGCTGCCACTTGCTGCTCTCAAAGAGCTAACAGCCTAGTAGAGGAAGGAATACTCTAACCCCAGCTCTATCCGATGTAAGCCACAAATATAATTTTAATTTTTTAACAGTTGCATTAAAACAGTAAAAAGAAACAGGTATAATTAATTTTAACAATATTTTTAATTTAGCCCATTATATCTAAAATATTACTACTTCAATATGTAATCAATATAAAATCATTAATGAGAAATTTTGCATAATTTTTATATTAAGTATTTGAAATCTGGTATGCATTTTACACTTACAGCACATATATAAATAGATAAATTGAACTTCATCAAAATTGAAAATTTTTGTATATCAAAGGACACTATCATTATCAAGAAAGCAGTAAGACAACCTACAGAATGGGACAAAATGGTCACAAATCATATATCTGATAAGGGTGTAATATCCAGAATATATAAAGAAATCCTACAATTCAACAACAAAAAGACAAACAACCTAATTTTAAAAATGGGCAAAAGTTTTGAATGGACGATTCTCCGAGGAAGATGTACAAATGGCCAATAAGCACATGAAAAGATGTTCAACACCATTAGCCATTAGGGAAATGCAAATCAAACCACAGTGAGCTACCATTTCACACCCACTAGAATGGCTACTGTGTATATATAACGGAAAATAAGAAGAGTTGGCAAGCACGAGGAGAAATAGGAGCCCTGGTGACTTGCTGGTGGTGAAGTACGATGGTGCAGCCGTCATGGAAAACAGCTTGACAGCTCCTCAAAATGTTAAGCATGTAATTACTGCGTGACCTGACAAATCCACTCCTAGGTATAGACCCGGGCAGCTCATTACTCAAGATGGCAGGGGAGCAGGCTCTTGTAGTATCAATCTTTGAACAGGTAAGCCCTGGCTCTGGAGTTGGAGTCCCAGCTGGGAGCAGCCACTTCCTGCTATGGGCAGCAGGAAAGGTTTCTAGAAGAGGGCAGTGTCTGAGCTAGTCTCTGCTCCTCCTGCAGCACCTCCTTCCATCCCTGTCTCTCCCAGGCCCCCTTCCCTTCTCTGCCCTAGAACTAATGTCATGAGGTGAGTGCCCCAGGTGAAAAGGCCTGTGTCTTCCTGTGTCTCTTTGGAACGCCCAGGCTCTGGCTGACTCCAGAAGAGCAGTGTCTGTCAGGCTGGGCAGCTTCCTGGGAGAAGGGGCCGGGCAGGTGCTGGATTCTGTCCACCTGGAGGCCTGCCTGCACCTGCGGGTGGCCCCGCCCCCATCTGTGCATGTGACTGAGGCAATCAGCGTGGCCCACCTGTCTGTAGCTTCAAACACTGGCATCTTCCACTCAGAGTCACTCACAAAAGGGTGCGTGTGTGATGAATGGGGACTCCCAGACTGGGGGAGACACAGGGGGCTGCCCAGGGTGCAGGGATGATGGCTGGGTCTCCAGGGCTGGTCCGGTATAAAGGGTCATTCATTCCCGACAGGTGTGTGGTGGGTGCTGGCCTTGGCCAGGGCAGCCAGAGCTTTCAGCAGGATTTAATCAGCGCCAAGGTGGGCCCCTCCCTCCCGGGAGCTGGAGCTTGTGCTCTGGCAGAGGAAGTTGTTTCATGCCGGGTCGCAAGCGGGTAACAGAAAGCCGGCTGGGGCCAACTGACCAGAGAGCAGCCAGCAGCTGGGTGATGTAAGTGGCTCGGCTGCTCGCGGTGCAGATGCACAAACTGAGGCCCTCGAGGAAGGAGGAAATGAACACTGATTCAGGGTCAGTGAGTGACAGATGCTGTGTGAATTAGCTCATTTCGGCCTCACCACAACTCTCTGAGGTGGGGCTCATTATCCCTATTTTACAGATGAGAAATTGAGGTTCGGAGGCTTTATGAGCTTGGCAGAGGCCTGTGCCTGGTGAGTGGTAGAGCTGATATTCCAAGCCCAGAGGGAGAAGCTGCGACGTGGTCCCTAGGAAAGCACCCAGGTGGCTGCACAGGGGAAGGGTGGGTGCCGTGGGCCCCTGGCGGCCAGCAGGTGTGCCTCCTGTCCCCTCTGCTCTCTCCCTCTTCTCCAGGCCTTTGATGGAGTCAGGGGACAGACAGGGAGGGAGGGTTTCAGGAAGTGTAATAGGCAAGATAGCAGGTGTGTCTCCAGCCGGTGACTCAGATGAGCAAAAAATAGAAATTGTTTTTTCTGTCATTCCACTTAACACCCATTTCAAGGCCATGAAGGGAGGGAAGCAGAAGGGGAAAGTGAAGCAAGTTTAATCTCAGGTAGTGGGGTTCTTTCCCCTTTCCCCAAGGTGGTCTCAGTTCACCGGGCAGCTCTCCCCCGCCGTTAGCACCACTTCCAGGAGCTGGAGAATCATTCTGCTGCCTCTGGCCCTCGCTGGACCCAGAAGCTTCTGGGTGATCACAGCTGTGTTCAGAAGTGCCCCCTAGAAATTCCCACCTAGGTCCTGCTCTCCTAGGGGGGCTCCCCTTGACTGCAGCTCCCCTTGGCGCCTGGACCCTCAGACATCCCTTGGGCTCAGCAGCCTCCCAGGATATTTCAGTTTTCATTTCAATGGCTGCTGTTATCTCTCTCCCTGCAGCTCGGGAGTTGGGGGGTGGTGTGGAGTGTGGGCAGCAAGGGGGGTAGGGAAGGCTGTCCCTTGGTCCCTGGCTGCTCTGCTGATGGGGCTGCAGTGTTCCCAGTGCGGGTACAGGGTCCTAATGAGCCGAGACAGCCTGCCACTCCCTCTTCCTTGCGGAGCAGGTGACACACTGATCTGACATCATCAGCCATGAGCCCCCGGGTCAAAGGGTCCATGGCCCAGCCAGGCTCTGGAGGCCCCCTGGGTCTCGGGTTTCACTTAAGAAGCCTTAAAATTTGTGCCTACACCCTGGGGGCCTGGCAAGCCCAGCTCCGGGCTGGGGAAGAAGGACAGACAGGTCTCCTGGCCAGGAGAGGGCAGTCCAGTCTGCCCAGGACAGAGTGGGGTGGCTCCTGGGGTGCAGGGCACTTAATTCGAAAACAGGGACTGTCCCAGTAAATCAACACAAGCTGGTCTCCCTCTTGCTCTGCCTTCTTCCCTCTTCCCCCCAGCCTCGTATGGCTGGCCTGGAATAGGGGGGACTGGGTCAGCGGCCCTTCAGTTCTGGGTTTGAGACAGGGTACCCCAGGCAGACCAGGCCTTGGAATTTGATTTGGGGGTTGAGACTCCTCATGGAGACCAGCTCCATCCCTCCCTATCCCCCACCCCCAGCACTTGAAGAAGGTTTGGTTTTGGTCTTCATCCACCCCCCCCCACCCTCTCCCCAGCCACAGGCTGGGTCACTACCAAGCCTGGCACCCTGTTGAGGATGGCCCCAGGGGGCTTATGGGTGCAGGAGGCAGAACCCCTGGTGCCCATCCTGGCTCCTCTGTGACCTGGGACAGCCACTTCCCACTCGCCCCACACTTTTCAGCTGTGAAATGAAGGTTGGATTCAGAGGGTCTGTTGAACCCCTCCAGTTCCCAAAACTATTGTTCGAGCCCACATAGATGAGTTCTTCTCCCACGCCTGGGAAGTGGTCAAAGGCTTGAGCTGTTGGGCCTTGGGAAGGGCAGGCCGAGGAGACATAAATTAGCCCTACAGCAAGGAGACAATGGCTACAGCCAGGGCCCCCAAGCCTTGGGAATCCCAGCCAACAGGGACTCAGAGATCATCCAGCGAGTCCAAATGCCCTCACTGCAGGAAGCAAACTGAGGCCCAGAGAGGGAAAGTGAGTTGCCCAAGGTAACACAGCGAGAGGGTGACCAAGCAGGCATTAGACCCCTGGTCTCCTGGCTTCTTGCCTAGTGCTGTCTTGACCTCAATATTATATTATTTAAAATAGAACAATAATTTGGATTATCATTATTTATATTCTTATTCACATAGAGCTTCCACTCCCCTCCCCACAACCTCTCCTGCCCAGCACACATCCCTCCTTCAGCTGCCCACATTTGCTACCCTTAGACCTCAAATCTGACAGATGGAGCTGGTAGGACCCCCACACACATGGGGCTTGAGAGGCTGAGACCCACGTCTGAGCCGCTGGAGGAGCTGTGCTGTGCTGGTGCCTTGACAGAGCAGGGGAGGGGGATTGGGGTATTGGGCAGTGGAGCTGGGGGATGGGGCGTGGATCCCGGAGGATGGGGAGGGAGGTGGAGCCTGGCTTCCCGATCAGTGTGGGTTTGAATCCGGGTCTTTTTCTTTGGCAGGAAGCCGTTCTCAGACTAACACCAAAGACCTGCAGTGATAGCAACGATAGTAGCGTTAGCAATAGAAGGTCCCGTTTATTGGACGCTCGCTCTGTTGGGGCACTGTTTTGAGTAACCCTCATAGCGGCCCTGCGAGGGAGGGGATCCTATGACTACTTTATAGATGAGCAAACCCAGGCAGAGGGAGGAAACCAGCACGCAGTCACTGAGACCGAGGAGAGCAAGTTCCCATTACAGGGCACTGAAATCGCTTTGGAGGCTTTGTCCTAAAATTGGGGGCAAAATTTGCTCCGTAACACCCATATGTGACACTTTCATTAAAAACAGGGTTTTAAATGACTTTAACTCATTTTTTTCCATCCAAATCTTGGTATGAAATTAAAGCTCCGGGGTGGGGAGCTTTGCGTTCCCTGGGACATTTGGATGAGCCGCCCCCAGGGGGCACCCTGGTTCCGGCCAGAGGGGCCTCCCAGGGAGGAGTCGGCAGGGATTCTGTAGGGTGGGTCTGATCCTCCCCATTAGAAGAGGCTCCCTGGAGGATCCACCCCTGCCCAGGGTTGTCCAAGGGTGGATTTCAGGGAATTTGTGTGCAAACTGGGGTGAGGGGTACAAATAGAATTTTTCTAGGGAGAGAGGGCCTATGACTTTCATTAAGTATCACAAAGGGGCTGGGACCCCCTCGTGGCTGGGAACTGTGCTGTAAGCCCTGGAATCACAGCTGCCTCCTGAGCAGTGCCTGGTTGGTCACTTTGGTGTCCCCCAGGCAGAGTGGGCGACTCAAGCTTCTCTGACGAACCTGAGAAAAAGCCAACTGAGACTTCCAGTCTCCTCTCCAAAAGTGGGAGCCCCTCAGAAAATGCACCCTGCTGTTTTTGCCCACTCACTCTTGCCCCTGCTCGCACAGCATCCAGGACGCCTCTCTGGGGGCAGGAGAAAGCCTGTCCCCGTCCCTTACTTGCCTGGTGTCTCCTCCCCTCTGGGTCTCAGTTTCCTCACTGGATCCTGCTTTGTAGGTGATACTGGAAATCATAGGAGGTGATTCTCATGGGAAGGGATCCATCACACCTGCAGGGCTGGGCACAGAAGCAGAGAGGAGCTATTCTGCCAGGGACAAGGCCCCCTGTTCTGCAGAGCAGAGAAACAGGCAGAACTTTGTAGCTGACCAGCCCCCCTAGGAGATGGGGGTTGACATGGTGGAGCTTTCTTTTCGCTCTGTTATAGACCTTTCTCTCCTTTCTCCCTGAATTTCTTCTGGGAACATCTGAGAAGTGAGCTAACAATTACTGTTATTCTATAGTTTCATACAAAGACATATCCAGGAATATAATTACATATATTTTATTGTTTAATTTAAACAGTGGATTTCATCAGTAATATAGCATGCAATTTGTTGTACTGGAGACTAATGACTGTTAAAATGAGATTTCTCCATGTCCTTGTAAGAAAGTTCTAGCATATTGCCCCCCCTCCAAGAAAAACCCCAGCACTGTCTCCGACAACCATTGAAATAGTATGACCCATAACCCAATTGTATTAAAAATTACTTATAAAAAAGTATGTGCTTTTGAATTAAATAAAACATTACAGTACTTTAAAAGGTTTTTAAAAATTATTGAAAATTCTCCTTCTCCATCTCATTGTCTAATGTTAGCAGTTTGGGGTGTATCATTTCAGACATTTCTATGCGTATATAAACTATGCACACAACATATGACTTGTACAAATAAAATAATAATTTTAAAAATCATAGTCCACATACTGTTCTGCCACACATTTGCCCTTCCAAGTCAGCATCCCTCAGCCTTTGAATGACCACAGTAACCGACATTGGGTCCTTTCCATTTTTTTCATTATTGCGAACAGTGATGATATGACAATTTGTACCTAATCTTTGTGCACTTGTATGAGTTTATCTGCAAGGTACTTTCTAGAAGTAGAGTTAATGAGTTTAAAAATGCATATTTAAAATGTTGATAGATACCACCAAACCACCAAATTCAAATTTTTGTACATTTACCTGTCTGTCAACTGTGTGTGTAATTGCCAGTTTCCTCAATCCATGACCAGGCCGTCTTTTCAATCTTTAATAATCTGATGAGTGAGAGTTGTAGCTCAGTGTTTTAATTTGCATTTCTTTAACTGTAAGTGAGTTTGAACATCTCTTCTTATATTTATTGGCCTTTTATACTTTTGCTGATATGCATTGCCCACTCCTCTTGAATTGTTGATCTGTTTCTTATCGGTTGTACAAGTGCTTTAAATCTGAAGGATATCATCAAATTAGCTTTTGATTTTTATATTACTAGCAAATATTTTTAAAAATTTGTTGTTAGCATTTTGACTTTATGTTGTCTTTTTATGTCTAAAATCTTACGTAGTAACAATTATCAATAGTTCCTTTATAGAATTCTGGTTTCTTGCCTAGTTGCATTTTTAATACTATAACCCTGGTGACTGTGAAGGTTCTTAATCCACATATTGAGATTTGGAGGAGAAAGTTGTTTGCTGATCACAGGCCATCTGCAGAGGCCTGTTCCTTGGCAGGTCTGGAGTCTGATACCTGGCAGTGAGAGACAGCATGGTGTTGGGGAGAGAAGTCCGAGGCTCAGCCGTAGCCTCACTCCTGAAAGCTACTCTGTCCTCCATTGGCCTCAGTTTCTCCAAATGCAAAATGAGGGAGTTGAATTAGGTGAACTCCAAGGTCACTTCCTGTTTTAACATTTGGTGAGTCTATTCAGACGTGTTGTAGCCTCGAATGGGTCACCGTCTATTTTAGTTTCCTGGGCTGCTCAAGCAAATACCATGAAATGGGTCAACTTAAACAATGACTGTTTTGAGGCTAAAAGAAAGTCCAAATCAAGGCATCATCAAAGCTATGCTTTCTCCCTGAAAGAAAGCATCTGGGGCTGGCTGACAGTGATCCTTGGTTCTTGGTTTGTCACATGGCACATCATGGCCTCTCCTGGTCTCTCCCTTCTCTTCCAGTTCTGTTGATTTCAGCTTCTGGCTGCTCCCTCCGTGACTTTCTCTATCTGTCTAAATTTCATTCTGCTTTTAAAGGACTGTAGTCGCAGGATTAAGACCCATCCTGATTAAGGTGGGCTGTACCTTTTCAACTGAAGTAGCCTCATCAGAAGTCCTACTTACAATGGGTTCACACCCACAGGAATGGATTAAATTTAAGAACATGTTTTGCTGACATGCAGATCCAAACCACCACACTGTCCCTCTTGGCCTATTTCTCCTCCATAAAAGGAGGTAAAGCAGGTTGAAGGCCAGGTCCTTTCCAGCACTGAGGACCGAAGACTCCACAGCTGAGCACCAGAGGCACCTGGGGAGCCAGGAAGGCCACCCAGGCCCAGCTCCATCCCAAAACAATGAAATTAGAATCTCTGGAGGTGGAACCTCAATAGCCTTTTATGCTCCCAGCTGAATCCAAGGCTCAGTGAAGACTGAGAACCACTGGGTCTGGGTGAGACCCCTGGCTGCATTTCCCATGGCTCCCAGACGACGCCAATGCTGCCAGCCTCGCTGCTCGAACTGTGGTCCTGGACACAGCATCGGCATCATCTGGGAACTCCTTAGAAATGAGGTGCTCAGGCCTCATCTCCAACCTTCTAAATCAACATCTGCAGTTGACAAGAGCCCTGGGTGATTCGGGTCAAGATTCAGTGAGTCCTGTCTATAAGACTCATTAAGGTACTGGAATCAGGCAGGACCATGAAGCCTAGGGGCCCCTTTTTGGGTAGAGCAGCCCAGCCCAATCCCACAATTTGGCTTCCCCAAGAGCTGCTGAGCTGCTCAGGTGAGCACACTCATTTCCAGAAGCAGAGTGCTAGAGGTTTTACACAGGTGTACTTGTTTTTCAATAATTTATCACTCAGTACACTTAGGTGTTGGGGACAATTAAGGTAGCATATATAACATTCACCTTCAGCGATACTGGTAACATGCAACATGGCCGCCAGGGCTGATGCAAGAACAGCCTAAGCTATAATTAGCCTTCTTCAAGGAAGTAACAGTAGTTCCCGCCTAAGCAGTAGCTAGTTCGCGCCTAAACAGTAGCCGCCCATTGGCCATCCACCCCAGCAACAGCTACCACCAATCCCAGACCCCCAGCAACAGCAACCGCCAATCCCCCTACATTTGCCTTCCACCCTAGCAACAGCAGCAGCCAATCCTAGATCGCCACCCGTCCTTACTAGCCACTCCCTCCACCCTTAGAGTATATATACCCTGCCTCTTCAATAAAATTTTGCAGCTTGATCAGAAACCTGTCTTGCTGTCGTTCTTCGTGTCTCTTGTCCCATACCATTCTTCCTTCGCAGGACTTGGAGCTTCCGTTGATCGTCCCGCGGGCTGGGACACTTAGGATGTGTGCCCTTTTCTGTGGGCCTGTTACAATTCAATAAAAAAAAGTTTGGTGGAGAATCTTGCCAAGGAAGAAGTGACCGGACCAGGTCATCCCAGACCCCCAAAATGGATGAGGAGCCCTGATGCAGTACAGGCTGCACACACAGGGACATTATTTGGGAGTCAGGAGGATAATACTTCTTTGTGCTTTTGCTCTCTTTCCAACATGGAAGGGGTACAGCTCAGCAACAAAAGAGTACCTGGTCTATGGATATTTGACGTGGAGCTTGGGTGAGCCTCAGTTTCCTCATCTGTACCGTGGGGTTAGTGCCCCCTTCTCCAGGTTATTCAGTCTTAGATCAAATAACATTCATGCAAAGCAGCTAGCCTGGCCCAATCTAGCCCTCCTTAAGGCCTTACCACCAAACAGAATATGGTCAGATCTCGGTGCTGGGTCATGTGGCATCCTTAACAGAGTCAGACAGACCTCATTTGCCACTCACTAGTTATGGGAACTTAGACGAGTCATTTCATCTCTCTGCACCTCACTTTGCTTGTCCGTTCAATGGAGATGTTTGAACCACTTTGGCAGGGTTGTCATGAAGATTAAATGAGGTCACCAGTGTGCATCGCAGCAGCCAGGGCCAGGCCAGTGTGCAGCTCTGCTAGCATGAGTTCAGGCTGTGGGTAGCTGGCTCCCTCCCATCCTGGGGGAGCCCTGGGTTCAGGGAACAGAGTGCCCTTTGACTCTGTGGCCACTGCGGTCATTACCCCGGAATCACTGAACGCTGGAGAGCAAATATCCCCAGGCAGGCCTGGCCTTTTTTTTGGCAGCAGTCCCTTCAGGCAGCCAGGTTTGGGTTGGCAGGCAGGGCCGGTGGCTCAGCTTTAATGTGAGTGGGGGTCAAAAGGGGGGTGATGGGGCTGCCCCAAGGCTCAGGGCCAGCTCCTGCCCTTAACCCCCAGTGTCTGGCAGGGCCCTACTGCCTTGGCATCAGGTAATCCTCATGCCATCCCTAATACATAGGCATGACTCTTATTCCCATTTTAGTCAGGGAAACTGAGGGAATTGCTCCCCAGCTCTGGCAACCACCAGAGCACACGGGAAGTCAGAAGTGCCTCCTGATTTTGTTCTCATGAGGGTCCAAAGGTTTAAACCTCTCCCCGGGGGAGACTTCATCTCCAGAAGACCCCCATTTAAATGGGCACGTTGGACCCCAAAAGGGCTAAGACGTGCCCATATAGGTTTACTGGGCATCTGATTTGTGTGGGCCGTGGGCCCCTGCCAAGGGGGCAAGAGGGTGAGCCAGACAGTCCCTGAAGAGGCCTGGGGTTGAATCCTAGCTCTGCACTGGCCAGCTCTGGGGAAAAGCCATGCAGCCTCAGTTTCCTTACCTGTAAAATGGAGGCATAGGGGAAATTAAATAAAATCTCATGTGTGAAAATGATTTTAAAACTAACCAGCAACTAATAGGATGTCATGGTCTTCAAGTGCATGGAAGTGAGGGTTCATTAACACTCCTGAGCTAAAATCCAAGCCTCTGTCACTGAAGCAGAAAAGAGGCCACAAGAGAGAAGGTGCAGGGACTTGGGAGAGTCACCCAAAGGAGGGGTCATGGCCTGCTTGCACGGGAGCAAGGTGGGACAGGGCAGGCTTGTTGGGGGAGTAAGGATGTTCTCCTCGTCAGATGGATGGAAGGGGCAGAAGGCTCATCCCGTCGGTGTGCCCACACTGTGGCAGCACCAGAAGCCCAGCTCTCCGGGCCCCACTTTGCCCTCTGTCAGTCACACAGGGGCTGCTGGGCTTTCTTCTGAAGCTGGGGCACAGCATTTGTTTAATGTGGTCCCCTGAGTCAACTGAGGCGGGTCGTCGTCTGAGGAAAGATACTTCATCCCCTCCCAAGCAGAGTTGGGCAGACCCAGGGCAGGGTCAGGCCAGGCCAGGATAATTTGGAAGGAGTCAAATTTGGGGAATCCCTCCCTGCAGGGTTCCGGGGACCTCTGAGAGGAGGTGGACTTCGGAGAGGACAGCAGCTCTGCATCTGCCGTGGGCAGGAGGGGCCTGAGCCGGCAGGGGCTGATAAGGGAGAGAGAAACTCCGCAGACCCTCAAGCATTCCAGTCCCAGAGCCGGGCCTGTCACAAGGTGAGAAGCCAACCCTGGAGGTCAGGCCGCCGGACCTGACGGGAGGAAGATGAGGAAGAGAAGGCGGCAGGGCCTGCTGCCAGCCAGGAAATGTCTGCCCACTGTCATCAGGCACTCTTGAGCCAGTGTGCTTCCTGTAGGCCGTGCACCCAAGCCCAGTGACCTCACCCCTCAGACATTCCGGGACAGCCCCCTGTTCCAAATAGGCAGTCTCATTGTCCCCTGGAACGGCAAACGGGCGGCACTGCTGACCTTTCGGCATCCAAACAACATCCATTCATTCAACAATGTTTACCAGGCATCCACTTTGTGCGGGCGCCAGGCCAGGTACAGAGATAAACTTGGGAGCTCAGCGGCTAACGGGTCTACGTCTTCTAGCCAGGATCCCACACCTGGAGATGGGGCAAACCTCCCTGCATGCTCCTTTGGTTCAGACACTGAGGTCATCATGAAGAGCAAGAACTCCCTAGAGTGGGTGTAGGCCCGCTCCTGCCAAGCACGGCACTAAGGGCCTGCGTTGGGTACCTCAGTTAAGTTCTCAACAACCAATAGGATGTCATGGTCCTCAAGTGCAGAGGTGAACACTGAGTCTCAGGCTGGTGAGCGAACTTGGTCACATAGTTCCTGAGGGTCTGGGCCAGCATTCGGACCTGGTCTTCCCTGGGCACCAGGGCTCAGGTATGGAGACCAGTACAACAGAGGCTCTGGCCTCAGTTTAAACCCAGACTCACCACTTTCCAGCCTAGTGGCCTTGGGCAAGTTGCTTGGTCCCTCTGAGCCTCTGTTTTCTCATCTGAAAATGGGGCTCATAGTTTCTATTTCATAGGATTGCTGTGAAGGTTAAGTGGGACAACAGATGTGAAAATCCCTGCCTGTTGGCTGAGGCAAAGGCTTCAGGAGCCCAAGCTCAGGTTAGTTTCATCTCACAGAATTCTGTGGTCAAACAAGACTTGGAGAAGTCACTGGTTCCATTCCTCTGCCTCCCGGCCTCCTCACTCTCAGTCATAAGCAAGAATTGATGAAATGTGTACCATTTTACTAGGCACAGTGGGAGGGGACTGGTGGGGAGGAAGGCAAGTAGAGGAAGCTGCAGGTCAAGGAGAACAAGACCCAGCACCTTCTCACTCTTTCTCTCCTCTCTCTGATACCAAACAAAGTCAGGGGGGCCGGGTAAGGATCCTGGTTGCCATCATTACTGTGGTAACCTTAGCCCATCACAACCTGTCCAGGCCTCAGCTTTGCCTTCTGTTAAATGGGGCCTGTTGATAAATGGAGTGTAGGAAGGTTGCACTAGGCTGTGCTGTCTTCCCATGGGAGCCTGGAATGGCTGGCACAGAAAGCTTTTGGGCTTTGACTTCTGTTCTGCCTTCCCTAAGGAGACTTAGCTTTCCCCTCTTCCTCTTGCCTGGCATCAGAAAAAGGGGAGGCAGTGTGGTTCTTGTGAAGATCCTAAGCATCAACCCCAGATAGCTGAGCTCAAAACCAGACTCTCCCTTGTACCAGCTGTGTGACCCTGATAAAGTAAGTTACTTTTCTCAGATGCTGTTTCCTCATCTGCAAAATGGGGATAAAATGCCAACCTCCAAGGTCAGCTTCATCCATTTACCCAGAGGTGCTGCCCACCAGAGGGGAGACTCGATCAGATGGCTGACCCTGGGGAGAGGGCAACCCTGAGGAGTGCCTGGATGTTGGTGACATCTCAGAGCATGGGGAAGATGTCTCAGGATGAGACTGAGGAGATGGTTTCTAGCACCTCCTAAATTCAAATCACCGACATTATTAGTTACTCAGGTGGAAAACCTGGTTCATAGATATTCATAGAGGAAAACCAAGTTGCTCTAAAAGAGATATGACTCTCTGGCCACAGAATGTCAGGCAGGATGGGGACAGAGACCCAGAAAGAGGAGTGGGCTGGCACCTGGGCTCTTTCCAGTTTGCCTGCCCTAGTTTAATCCAGGTCCATACAACAGAAACTTTTTGTCTTCTACTTACGCGCGGGCACCAAGCTATGCACTTTAACATCAGGCAAATCATGAATTAGATGTTAATTCTGCCCTTAAGATCATCACAGTTGAGTGCAAAGAATTAATGATTATATGAATAAAATATCTCCATGCCTCCCTTCCTCACGGGCACCTTGCACAGAGCCTGGCACATAGTAGGTACTCAGTACACTTTGGATCCAACTTAACTAAACTGCAAAATAGAGGACCAGACCTAGACCAGTGGCGGCAGTGGTGGTAGTGGTGGTTTCCCTGAGAAGGGGTCATTTATCCTGGGCTTTGACAGTTGCCTAGGAGTCCTCTGCTCCTCCATCAATGCTGATGAAGACCGTGGCAAGTCAAGGCCCCAGCCTCTCCTCGTCTCCCGCCCACCCAGCCCTCATCTGAACTCTGAGGAGTCTCCGGATGTGAAGAGGAAGTGGCCAGGCTGCGGAAGGCAGGCTCATTTCCAGTGCGGGGCCGAGCCGCCAGCCCCGGGTCCTGTTTACACAGCAAGGCGGACAGGCAGACAGAACTTGGCGGCAAACGCACTTCTGCCTTTGAGAACAGAAGGGGCTGGCAGAGCCCGGCCAGGCCAGTCGCGGGGAGGCCGGTGCCAAGGGGAAAGTCGAATGTAAAGAGCGTTTCCTCTCGGCCAGGCGGCCCCAGACTTTTGTCTCCAGTCTGTGAGCAGTTCCTCCAGTGATTCATAATCAGCGGGAACTTATAAATAAACCCCACCTCAGCCTTGCACCACAGGCCAGTGGAGGGGGGAGGGGTAGCGCAAGTCTGAGGAGAGGCTCTGAGGAGCCTTGAGGGATCTGGTTTGCTCCACCCAAAATGATGGGTGACCCTGGCTGTAGGGCAGGGGCGCCCCTGACCTGTTACACCGGGGGATTGCAGGACTGTTGCCAGAAGTGATGTTTTCCACCCAGAACTTGGGAGCTGGGTGGCCAGTCTGGAGGAAAGAACTCAAGAGGCCTGGGTTTTCATCTGCCTAGAGGCAGAATGTGGTAGAGAAAACCAGGTAGAATTTTGAAACAAATGGTTTTAAAAATTTTTATATAATTTCACATTTGCAGAAAAGTTGCAAGAGTGTAGCAAAGAACTCCCATATACTCTTTAGCCAGATTCAAGTGTTTAGGTTTTGTCCCACTTGCTTTGTCATTCTCTCTCTCAAGTTATGTTTTCTGAACCATCTGAAAGTAGGCTGTGAGCATCACCTCTCTTTACCCCCTACAACTTCAGTGTATATTTCCTGAAACAGCCAATGTTTGAATTCCTGCCTGACAACTTAACAAGTGTATTCCAGGGCAAGCTGTCCTCATCTGTGAAATGGTGCTGACAGTCCCTCATGATGGTGAAATGGAAAGCATTTGCTATAATATTGATAAGCATAGCCCACTGCTTTTGATTCATACAGCATCCCTCCTTTCCTATTGATGAAACTGAGGCTCAGAGATGGTGTGTGACTTGCACAAGGTTACACAGCAAGTAGGCAGAGCTGGTAGGCTTTGCTGTACCCAGTAAGCCCTAAATTAATCTTGGGGCCTGTCCTCTTCCCTATTTCCTGGGTAACCTCAATCAAGGACTGGGCTTTCGAGGGCCCCAATCTCCCCATTGTGTGGGTTCAGGGATCTCTGAGGTAGGATGCAAGATGCTTCCGCAGCAGCCCAGCAGTCAGATCCCTGGAGACCAGGTAGGAAGGAGCCCTTCCCATGACAAGGTCAGTATGGAAGCGGCCCCAGCTTCCTCTGAGTCTTCTGGCTGCCTCGTGATCCAGGCTTAAAACTCTCAAGCAGGTTGTTTCTGGAAACTCCGGGAAATCTGACCAGAAGGCACTGCTGGAGCTTCCTGCAGTGATGGGGCCTGGCCACCAGGTGGCCCTCTGCAGGCCACAGCACTATGCTCTCAAGAAGAGGCAGTTGGGTTCTCTGCCCCACCTCTGCTTTAGAGCAGCCCACACCATCATCCAGTTAGCTTTGGGTCACAGCAAGGAAAACTGAGGCAGGAGGGGCTGTGACCTGCCATGGTCAATCAGCCTGCACTTTGTGCTTCTCAAAGGTTGTTATCCTCTTTGAGAAAGGCCACTTCTGAGATTCTTACTTGGCCTCACCCAGAGCCCTTGGCAGAAATGATGGATTTCCCAGGACTTCAGTTCCCCTATTTGTAGGGAAGGTGTGAGTCACTTCTGTCCAGCTTTCTTCTGAATATTGGGTCCAACGCTGAGCCTCAGTTTCTGCATCTGTGAAACTCATATAACATTTCTTGTGTCTTGTTTTGTTTTCTAAAAGTGATTTGAAGCATTAAACTTGCAGGCTGAAGTCTGGCCACCTTCAGATGAGCTCTGGGTCTTCCTTCTCCCAGAACAGCCACTGCAGGGCTGGCATCTGACCTTAGAACGGGAAGAGACCTTAGGGCTCATCTCGCTTCTCCCTTCCATTCCTCAGATGGAGGGCTGCGCGGTCCAAAGAGGTCCATTGGTTTGCCCCCATCTTACCAGCCACCAGAGCTGGGCTGCATTAACCCTGGGGACAGCTGTCATTAACCCTTCTCCCATCTCTACCCAGATGCAAAATAGCCCATGCAGGGAGGGCAGGGGACCCTGCCAGGGCTGGTGCAGCTGGAGCAGGAACAGACACATAAGGGGCCACTGCAAGACGGTGGAGCTCAAAGTCCAAGGAACCTCCCTCCTCCTGAGGGGCTCCCACCCCACACCGCCCCCAGCTCTCCCAACGAAAAGTGCTTCAGGGCTCACCTGCACAGACCCTGGGGGGAATATTTTTGAATGTTTAAACACTCCCCAGGCATGTTGCATTTCTATTCAGGCAGTGTATGTATGCTTTTATTTATGAAATAGAAAGGCTTCTGTTCTCTGTTAATTAGAGGGCTCATATAAACCCTCTCCCCCAACTCAGGATGTGGGGGGCAAGGGGAAAAACCAATAAAAATATAAAATATGGAATTCCAGATGCACTGGGCAGAACCAGCTTTCCTGTCTGGGGAGAGGGAGGAGCACACTACCTCCAGATTAGTAACTGTCCAGAATCCCAGGCTGACAACTTGCGTATTTGGGTAAGAGCATGCTAGTGACTTGAATGTATTCACACTCAACTGTAAATGGCTGATGGAGTGGTTTTTCTTTGTGTAGGTCTGAATGGGGGAGGAAGGAGGGAGCAGGACCCTGAAGTCCTGGTGCGGGGGAGAGCAGAGGGTGATGGGGTGTGCACAGAGAGTGGAAGTCGTGAAGCCCAGAGACTGATGGTATTGCCCTCAATTCCTTCAAAGGAAATGGGGGATTTGCTGGTTGTTACCAGGAGAGTCCTGGGTTGCAGGGGGCACAGATAACTCAGTTTCCATGAGTCAGTGCTTGTAACCTAGGGAACAAGGCGGGGGGCGGGGAGCGGTTGGGCAGGGAAGGGACATACCTGTAACCCAGAATTTACCCAGGAGGAGGGGCTGGCCTGTGGGCTCAGCTCACATCTCTCTCTCTGCAGAGCCCCACAACTGCTCTGGGAATAGGCACTGTCAGCATCCCCATTTCTTTCCCAGGAGATGGAGGCCTGGAGAGCAGCAGGGACTTGCCCAGAGCATTTACCCTGGGTTAGTGGCAGAGCGCCTGGAGAAACCAAGGTCTACTAGTCTGTAGCTTTTTGCTCAAATTATGCCGGAATCTTGAGTCAGGCTGACTGGATTCCCGGGCTCTGTGACCCTGGACAAGTTACTGAATTTCTCTGAGCCTCCATTTCCTTAATCTGTAAAATGGGGTGATAGTACCTACCTCCCAGGGTTGGGAGAAGGATTTGATACTGCATGAAAGTGCCTGGCACACGTTAGGCAATCAATGATAGTGACATTACAGAGGAGTCACATCTTACTTGGGGCAGGGTTCTAAAGGCAGCTTGATGCAAAAAATTCTGCTTAAAAATCCCTTACGAAGAAGCCATAAAGAATTAAATCCTTGGGGGGAGGGGGTAGCCATCCATTGGAGAGGAAGAGTAAGGCTTTAGGACTGCCAGGAGCCAAGTGAGTGAGTGAGGCATTGAAGCAGAAAGCTGTAAGCCGTGGAAGGGGTACTAGGGAGGCTGGGCAGGTACAGGGCAGGTACAGTGCCAGGCCCAGAAGGCAGGCTGAGTTGATACTGGAGATGTCTGATTTGGGCAGTGGAGTGGTGAAAGGGAGTTTCCATGTGTGTGTGTGCAGGTGAACTTCCACCCACGCCCAGAACAGTTTGTCTGGAGGAGCACTGGGGCCAGTTTATGGCCCCTGGCTGCCCCTTTGAGGCCTCTCCCAGCCCAGCGCCTTCCTCTCCCCCAGCCTTCCTCCTCCCTGGCTGTCTGGCAGCCAACTGAATTTTATGTGGGGAATTTAAGGAATTTGAAAAAGTAGAATGCAAATGCCACAGTTAGAGATTTCTTGGTCTCACTCTAAGAGGGAGAAGCCCCTCTTTGCTGGGTTGTGGAAAGAGAAGTGCCTGTGGCTTCTGGTTCTGGGTCCTTGTCCTGATGCTCAGCCTTCAAGTGGTCAGGGCCAGCCCCTTAACCGTCCAGACTTCAGTCCCCCATCTGCGGACAGGGGGCAACGTCATTCCATGTTTGAGTGTCCAACCCGGTAACATCCATGAGGCCTCTGCACTGTCAAGAGCCTGTCACACGCCACCATGTGTTGGGAGATTATTAACGATTGTTCAGTCCCCTCGTTTTACAGATGAGGGAACTGAAATGCAGGAGAACATCTGTCTGGTCTGTAGTCACTTGGGCGGACCCGGGCCAGAGCCAGGGCCAGAATCCCGGCCTCAGTGGGGGCTCACTGGCAGCGGACGCTCGGCTGGGGGCGCTCGAGCGCGGTCGGGCCGGGCAGGGGCGCCCCGAGGGGCTGAGGTCGACGGGCGGCCCCAGGACCCTCCCGCCGCGGCCGCCGCCACCACCCCCGGGCCTGCGCGCTGCGGGCGCCTCTATCTCCCGCGGCCCCGGCGTCTCCGAGTCTCGGCGGCCCGAGCGCCGGGCGTTATCTGCGCTCGCCCGGTCGGGCCCCTTCCCGCCTTCCCGCCCGGCCGGGGCCGCCGTGGCGACGGGCAGCTCCCGCCTTATCGCATCCCCCGCCCCGCGAGCGAGCGAGGGGCCCCGCGGCGCCGGGGTGGGGACAGAGACGGGGCCCCCAGCCCTCACCCCGAGCCGGGCTCGGCAGCCCCCTCTCCCCGCGCCGAGCCTCCCCGGGATCCCCCGCTCCGACGGGAGAGCTCCGGGCTGTCCCAGACTCTTCCCAGGGTGCCCCCTCCCCGGGACGACCCTTTCCTGGCCAAACTGTGGGAGCACTTGCCTCACGGGGCCCCGCATCAAAAAAGGGTTATTATCAGATTTGCCCTTTCCTTAAAAAACAAACCTAACTATGCGTAATCACATTTTAGTCACGTTTTCAACGCATTGCACAAGAGAGGCAAAGTTCTGCAAAACAAAACGACAAACAAAAGCACCCAGCCCCTCAACCCACTGTATAAGAATGAACAGTGTTATGATAACGGAATCAGGACTGCCTGGGAAACCAGAGTGCTTGTTCACCAGATTTCTCTAAAATGCTTCTGTCCTGGGTTTAATGGGTTCAATGTGGCACCTCTTGGGACCTCAGTTTCCCTGCCTGAACATCTGAATCTGCAGGATACAACGCTCCAGATAATGCCGGTGGCAGAGGACGTGGGGGCAGCCTTTTGTCATAGCAATTTGGCAATATAGATGGAAAGCCATGCGCACATTCATGCCCTTTGGCTCAGTAGTCTCACTCTGGGAACATATCCCAAGGAAATAGTTCAGCAGCAGTAAAAGAAAAAAGAAAACAACAGCAACAAAAACACAAGGGCTCATCAACGAGTTACTGGTAACAGTTAGTGAGCATAACTTTAAATGAAAAATCAGAATACACGAGTCATACCAAACTGGGTTTGAACCTACTGAGGTCACCTACAAACCTTGAATTGCTCACTCTCATTTCTGTGTCTGGAAAGTGGATAACCCCACCACACACAGGGCTTTTGTAGGATTCCAGAAGACAACCTATGAAGGCATCTGGTTCAGGGTCTGGGCAGAAGTACTTAAGAAATGCTTATTTTCCTTCTAATCCACCCTCACAGAAAGCAAAGTATGGAATATTTCAAATCACAATGGTAAGTACTAGAGAAATGGCACCTAGTTATTAAGACTTGGGATTTTTGAGTTCTGCACCTTGGATCCAATTAGAATCCAAGCTTTGCCACTTAGTTATTAGCTGCGTGACCTTGACAAGACGTATTTCCTCATTTGTAAAATGGAGATAATAGAACCTACCACGTAGGATTGTTGTGGGGAGTAAATGAGCTAATATGTGCAAAGTTTAGGTCTGTGCCTGGCAAGTAATAACACTCAATAATTGGGAGCTATTATTATTATTATTAAATGGTATTTAAAACTGGAAACAACTTCAATGTCCAAAAATACTGAGTTAAATGAGTTAGTATATCTTTCAGTGGAATATGATGCAGCGTTTTAAAAGAGTGCAATCAATGGATCCAAGCTAATGAGGAAGTTTGTACGTGATAAGTGGAAAAAGCAGGTTGCATCCATCTGGATAAATGACCTAAATATAAAAAATTAGACAATAAAAATACAAGGTGAATATTTAAGAACATTTTTGTATAATCTTGGGAGGGTCTTCTCAAGTAAGCCAGGATCCCAGGACTGTAAAAGAAAAAGATGGACAAGTTAGACCATATAAAAAGTTTAAATGCCTTTAAACAAGTTCAGAGACAATAGTAGATGGGAAGAAATATGTGTTATGTATGTGCTAGATAAAGGGATCATATCCCTCATATACAGAATTCCTATAAATTAATTGGGAAAAGTCAAACAGTAGAGAAAGGAAATGTAAAATAGAAGAGGAAATGCAAATAGAAATGTAAACCTGAGCAAGCCACTGGACCTCCCCAGTTGCTGGCGAAATGCAGATAAATGTAAACAAAATATCAGTTTTTACCAAGTACTAACTATTAAAATAGAAATGGGCATGTCCTATGCCCCACAAATCCTACTTTCAAAAATCTATTCACTAAAAGCACTGATCATCGAAAGATATGCCCGTGGATTTTTATGGCAGCGTTGTTCATAGTGACAGTGTCAGTGGTCACCTTTAGGGGGTATGGGTGGATAAATTTGGCTACAGCCATCCTGGGGAATATGAGTTTGTGGAATCTATAGTGGCTTGTCAGTTGTCTGTGATAGTCTATTAGGTTAAAAAAAAAAAAAAAGGAGTCGTGCAAAGTAGCATGTAAATTATGACCCCATTTTGTGTTTTTTTTAAAAAGGTGTGTGTGAGTGTGTGTGAGCTGGGGAGCAAGCCTTCAAGCCTTCACCAGGGTAAATATGTTGATTATATGAGCCTGAAGAAAGGTCAGTGCATATATGGAAAGAAAGCAGTTTATACCGAAAGAAAGCAACAAGTGGATTTGCCCATTTTTCCGTGGTTTGACTTTTCTCAGTCAATTTGTAGGAATTCTGTGTTCGCCTGAGAGATGTGAAACCTTCCTTCCTTCCTTTCCTGAACGTGACCCTGAGGAAAGGTTCCCGCCAGCATGCTCCTGGTGGTTCCATGGATCTCCTGGTGATGGGAGAGAGGGGTAGCCTTTTCTTGGTCCCCATCTCTCTGTGATGTTTTGCTTGTTGCAGTAGCATGCATTGCTGTTGTATGTATGGAAAAATTGCATTTAAATAAGTCGATCACACACAACAAAAGAAGAAGGGTTCCAAGGCAATATGTACTCTACAGTGCAGTTTTGTGAAAAATAGTCTGTGTTAGTAACTATATAGAGTTAGGGCTGGGAGAAGGCATGGTGGAATGTTGGAGGACACTTCCGAGCAGTGGGGTGGGCTAAAGGAGATTTTTATTTTTACACATTTCTATTGTTTGCATTTTTTACAATGAGCATTGTTATTTTTGTAATGTCAAAACAATGGAGTATAATGTGGTATTTGTGCACTATGATTGCAAGGAGGGAATGTGGACAAGAACTAAACTTTGGGTTAGGATGGCGGGACCTCCTCGCCAGTATTTTAATGTGGTATGTAAATTCTGCCGTGAAGTAAATTCTGCCCTGGAATCCCCACCTGGCAGGCAGGGCTGATGCCGGGAAGAGACTGATTTCTGGGGAAGCTCCTGTTAGCGCAGACTGAATGGATGGCGCTGCTTGCCCACCCAGCCCTCCCCCCATTGTCTCTCTCAGTCTGCCCAAGCCTGCACCTGCCCCACCGTGTCTGGCTGGGGGGGGATTGATATTTTCTCCCCTCCCTCCCTTCCTTTTCTGCTTCCTTTCCCTTCCTTCTTTCCTTCCCTACTTCTAGCCCAAAGCAACTTTGGAGTGGCACAAAGCCCTCCAGACCCTTGGCTCCTCTCCTCAGGAAGAGAGGAAGGGAAGTTATGGGTCTGCAACACCTTCTAAGGTCTGGGCTCCAAGCTTTACTTTGCTTTAAATGACCTTGTGAGGGAGGCTGCTCGCCTCCACTTCCTCGGGCTACCTGCCTGAGGTTATGCAAGGGGCTGGAAAGAAATGGAGTCTGTCCAGCTCCCTGTCTCCAGAACTGTGATCTTAGCTTACATACACCAGGACCTCCCTGTCCGATGTAAGTGTCCAGCGTGGATTACCTCAAGGTGTGATCCTAAGAGCATGTCGAGGGCCCGGCTGCCAGTCCCCCATTTCACAGATGGGGTACGGGACGCTCCGGCCCCAGGAGGAGCTGGGATGCACGCCCCCACCGCCAGACCCTAGAACCACCACACACTGTCTCGGGCTCTGCTCTGCTCAGCCTCCCCTCGTTAAAAACCTCCTGACAGAAGCCACTCTGGCAGGTCACCACAATCTCTGTGATTGTGTTAGCTGTGATGAGGTTTGGGGCTGAATGTGTTAGTCATTCTTCTGCTAAGAATGATAGACGAGGCTAAGCTTCTAAGGTGCAGCATGTCCCCTGGTCTCAGATACACAGAGGAGAGTGTGAGGAATCCTGTGTGGGTCTGAGGGGCAGGAAAGCCTTGAAGACGTGTTGGATTTCATCATGCCAGGAGGAAGGGCATCCCGGGGGATTATCTGCAGAAACATGGAAATGAAAATGTCAGATACTTGGCTTTGTTTACTCTGTGCGAGGACTGCTCTAAGCGCTTTATGTATATCAACTCATTTACTCCATTGACAATTCTGAGGTAGATACTGATACTATTCCCATTTTACAGAGGAGGAAAGTGTAGTTCAGAGAAGTGAAGCGTGTGCTGAGGCATGGATGTGGGGGGGAGCAGCGTGGCAGGGATATATGTGTTCGCTTATATATCCAAAATTACTTCTTTACAGTGGTGGGTACAGGGTGGGGGGAGCCTGGAGAAAAGGGATAGAAACCCCAGGTAGCATTTTGAACTGAGTTTATGTAAAACCTCTCCAAAAGGTAAAATATTTCTAAAGCAACAGCCACACTGGCCTGTGCTCACCCCATCCCCTGCTCATTCCAGCATGGGTCCTGGGGAGGGAGGCCTGGAGGACCCCCTAGCAGGGACTGTGCCCAGGAAGGGGAAGAGGCCACAGCCACTGTGTCTGCCGCCCGGGCTGGCTCCAGCCTCCCCCAGGCCTGCTGCAGACAGAACTAAACAGGCCAGCTTATCAGCTGTCGCCACCACGTCCCACCCGGCCGACTGGGGCCAACTGGGCTCCGGCCGCTGGGAAAGCGGCCCCCAGCCCTTTGCCAGGGACAGCACTGGCCCAGGGTGGGAGACCAATGGGGGGCGTTTTCCCAGGGTGGGAGGTGTCTGGTGAGTGTGTAGAACTGAGCCTGGGGCCCAGGAGTTGCTCTGCCACAGACTTCGCCTAAGGGAGTTAAAAGAATGAATTTTTGGTTTAATTTTAAAATTAAACAAGTGATCCAAGGATGCATTCTCCTTTTAAATAATCAGGCGATTCTTCAGAACGTGAATTACAAGTTCTCCCCCTCAAGAAACAGACCTGCTGGGTGTTGGGAGTGGCTTGTACTGTATACATACACAGCCTCATCCAAGCTCCTGGGAGAAGCCCCACAGCACCCCCTCCTCAGAGATGGGGAACCTGAGTCCAGAGAGGGAACGTGATGGGCAAGCACTGTGTGGCCTCTCTGGGCCCCAGTGTCCTCGTCGGAGCAATGGGATTGGAAATTCTGGGTCTGCCTCCATTCAGGGCAGTTGTGAGGATGGACCAGCTACTCCGCACATGTCTGTGCAAGGAGGGGAGAGGAAGGGGGCTCCTCCTGTGTTCACTTCCCTGTATCCCGGGGGTCCCAGCCAGAGGTGGAGGGTTGACCTCAACTGATGCCCTGTCACACAAGGCCTGCCAACCTCCCCGGGCTGGGTTTGGCCTGAGACAGCAATCCTGGCCTCCCCCAGCCACGCCCCACCACCCTGCTCCTTACCCAGGGAGACCAGATGATGGGGGGCTGAGCCAAACTCAGGGGGATGGAGCAGTGAGTGCAGAGAGTGGGGAGAGAGGGAAGGGAGAGGGGCTGTCAAAACCCCTATTATCTGTGGGATTGTTTGGGCCCAGACTCATGGAGGGGGTGGGGAGGACAGCCAGGGCTGGGGCTGGGCCCGCTGCAAGGGCCCCTCACTCAGCTGGGCCCACACTGGACTCACTACCTCTCCCCAGACCTGCCCCAGCTCTTGGGGGGCCCACCATCCACCTGGGCCCCGGCTAGAAATCTGGGTGTCCTGCTGGTTCCTCATTCTCAGGACCAACTTGCCCCCAAATCCTGTTCCTCCAAATATCCCCCCAACCTGGACTTGCTTTGCATCCCCAGAGGGGCTCAGGCCTCTCTTCCTCTTAGCAGGATGCTGGCCCTGCTCCCTAATAGCCTCTCCCAGCCTCATCCACCCCACTACACACACACACACACACACACACACACACACACACACACACACACATGCACGCACACACTCACTCCCACTTCTCCCCAGGGTCTCTCAATCTGGCCACCTCACACCCCTGTTTAAAACTCTTTTAATGGCTCCCCACTGCCTAAAGGGGCTGTCTAAGCTCCTAAGCCTGGCCTTCAAGGACCCGTCCCTGGCCCCAGCCCATCTGCTTTATCAGCTTTACGTCCCTCACCCCTCACCAGCCCCATGCTCCAGCCACAGAAGTCTCCCTGCTGCTGTCTGACCTCTGGCCTCTTCCATTCCCACCCCCTTCCCCTGGTCCTGCGTTGCCCTTCCACCCTTGCTGTCTCCAGACCTGGAATTCCTCCTTGCTACCCTCTTCTGGTTCCTTCCCCCTGCACTAGTCGCTTTCCATGGGATGGGCCCACACTTACAAGCACAGGTCACCAGGCAGTGCAGCAAGGGCTGTGACCCCTGGGAGGTTTCTGTCTCTTCCATGGGCTGGATGTTCATCTCCCTATTCCCAGCACCCAGCACGGGGCTTGGGAAATGGCCAGGCGCTCAATAAATGTTGATAAGAGTGGGGACAGAGCCTGGTGCTGGGGGCTGGGCAGTTGGGGGTGTCGGGGTTCCCCATTTAGGGAGCTCCCCATGTGCTCTGGGCCTGAGGCATTCCATTCTGGTGGAGGAGACGTGGCCCTGGGCTGGCCGTGGCTGACCCCTGCCCCACAGAACCCTGTCCTTGCAGGGGGGCAGCCCTGGCTGGCCCAGCCTGGCCCAGCAGTGTCATCATCTTCCTGAAGATGTTCCCAAATACTCCCATGTTGTCTCCACCTGGCTCCCCCCATACCACACTGCCCACAGGAGGACATCCACACTGTGAGGCCGGCCCCACAGCCCCCCAACCTCCCCAACCTCTCCACTCAGCTTTCCTGCTCCCTGCCTCACAGCCCAGGCTCTGAATAAAAACCAAACCCAAACAACAAACTAAAAGCTACTGGCTGCTCCCTGTGGGCACCCCACTCATGCTCACTTCTGAGCCTTTCTTTGTCCAGTAAATTCTGCCTGAAGTTTCTCCCCTCTCCACCTCTTTTCGCCTGGTCCAAAACCTCCCCTGCCCTCAGGGCATATCTAAAATGCAGCCTCCCTGGGGGACACTTCCTGGGCTCCCTGGGTGACGGCAACTCTCAGCTGCCTCTGTGTAGTGTGGGAGCTACTTTGGGGGGCTTATGTCCCTGTGAGCCTAGAAAGGGTTGAGCTTTCTCTTTTTTCTGTAGCTTGGGGCTGACACCCCTGGAAGAGCCCTGTGGTGGCTGCAGGGGCCTTGCTAGCCCCTCGCGGGAAGGGTGGCTCAGGCTCAGGGTCAGTCAGCTCTCCCCTCCTGGTTGTGAGGCCACAGGCAACTGACAGCCTCTCTGAGCCTCAGTTTCCCCTTCTGTAAAATGGAGATAATAATTGAATCCAGCTACAGTATTGCCCTTAGACAAGCCCCTCTAATAGTGTGAGAAACCCAAAGGACCAAGAGGATGTGGCTACCCAGAGCCCTGCCGCCCCTGCCCCAACCACCACACTCTAGCCCCAGGAGCTCCAGGACTCCCTGCCTAGGGGGCATCTCTTTGTAGGAGGTGTGGATGTTTGTGGTAGAAAGAGAAGGGGGAAGTCCGGGGGTAGGGGCTAGCTTTCCCCCATGTCACCATTTCCTGTTCTAAGGTATTCAAGAAATCTAAATTTGAACCCATCCTTCCCTGTCATTTTTAAAGTCAGTTTTATTGAGATATATTCACATGCCATAAAATCATCCATGGTGTACAATCAACTTCACAGGACCATCATATAGTTGTGCCTTCATCACCCCATTCTATTTTTGAACATTTTCCTTACACCAGAAAGAATAAAGAGTAAAAAAGAACAACCAAATCATCCCCGCCCCCATCCCACCATATTTTTCATTTAGCTTTTGTCCCCATTTTTCTACTCATCCATCCATGCACTGGATAAAGGGTGTGTGATCCACAAGGTTTTCACAATCACAGGTCACCCCTTGTAAGCTACAGAGTTATACTCCCTGTCATTTTGAAGGTGCATTTGCTACATTTGTTGTGGCAAGAGAATGAGACATTTAACTGTTTGTTGGCTTTAAATATTTAGACATATGGTTAAGTGGGCCTGGAGCCCTGCAGATGTTGGAGGTGGCTGGGGGGTAGCTGTGAGGATTAAAGAAAATGATCCCTGGGAAGCACGTTTACTGTTAGTTGTTTATCACAGAGGCTATGAAAGTGGGGGGACAGGAGTTGGGGTTAGCACGTGGCTGTCCACATGATAGCCCTGCCCATCTGAGCACACTTGCAGGGCTCCCGGCAGCACCCCACATCGGGCGCCCCAGGGCAGGGCCCCTGTGCCCCTGCAGCCTCGTGGCCTCCCCCCTCCTCCCGCTGTGGCTCTCAGCCCCAGGGGTCTTACTGAGGAGGCGACTGGGAGACTGTGGTGGTAAAGAAGGAAAACTTTTATGCCCTGGGGTAAGAATCAAAGCTTGTACTTCTGTTAATTTTATCACTTGGAAAAATTATTTTGTTTTACTATAAAGCAATACGTCATCAGATTATTGTCAAAATGTTAGTCCATAAAGATAAGCAAAAAAAAGGGAAAAAGCCAGTGGCAGTCCCTCCACCAGGACAAAGCCACCATGAACATTTTATTGGGGTTTCCTGACAACCCAAAGACTGACCTATAATTCTCTTCTGATAAATTTCTCTGCAGAATGGAAAAGTTTAATTCTAACAAAATGTCTCCCTTGGGCTGTCCTCTCCCTCTCCTTTCCGTATCTCCCCTCCCAGGTCTGCCTGACCCTTCTCACCCAGCCTCCCCCTGCCCCTGAATTGCCTGGCTTAGCCTAGTCCCCAAATCTTTGCTTGGGAGGTAAGAATCAAAACAACCAACAGATTAGGCTGAGAGCTCCTCTGAGCTGACCCCTTTGTTTTATTGGGGGCAGAGGGTATTTTGCCCAGGGACACAGAGCAACTTGGTGGGACTGCTGGAATGAGGGCTCAAACCTTCCAACTCCCAGTCCAGTGCTCTTCCCCCGTAACCATCCATTCGCATTGACTCCCGCCTGTCCCTCCGTCTGTCTGTTACTTCTCCAGGGAGCCTTCTCTCCCTCCCGCAGCTTAATGACAATGATAATGAACCTGCTGAGCACTTACTATGTGCTAGGCACAATTCTAAAAACCACAGATACCCCTATTATCCCATTTCCCAGACAAGGAGCCTGAGGCTTTGAGACAGGAAGTACCTGGCGTGAGGTTGCCCGTGGCTGGCAGCGGCAGGCCGGGACTCAAGCCCAGCCACAACCGCCAGAGCCCTGCCCTCGTCCCCTTCGCGGCTCTACCTCTTCCTGGTGGGTGCGTCTCGACCTCAAGGTCCTTCCAGGGGGCTGAGCACAGTAGAAAGAGCACTGGAGTTGGAGTCCAACTCACTGGCATCAAGATCCAGCTCTGCCACCAATACCTAACAGTGGCACTTGAGGAAGCCTGGACACCTCTCTGGGCCTGCAGTTCCTCCTCTGCAAAACCGGATTAGAATGCCTGCCTGCCCACTTCACAGGATTGAAGAGTTTGTTCCCCGGATTGGGTACCCCTGACCTCCCAGCATCACTCAGTGCACAGCTTTGCACAGAAAAGGGGCTCAATACCAGCAGGGGGGGTCAGGTTGCGAAGGGAACTTTTTGATGACCAGGGGGAAGGGAAATAGGGCCTGTCCTTCCTACGGGGTGGGGGGCAGGGGAGATGCCCCACCTGGGGGTCAGGAGAGCTGGGCCCCCTCCTGGCCCTGAAGAGGGAGTGCCTTTGACCTCCGGGCACCCCACCTACCCCCATCCCAGGCTCTGAGTGCAGCCCTGTGCCGCCGGGACCCTGCCTCCTCCCCTTGGGCCCCTCCCTCCCACTCATAGATCTTAGGTCGTAGGTCGAAGCTCTTGCTAAACTCTGGGGCTTCGATTTTTTGTGTGGTTTGGAAGGATAAAGAGCAGCTTTTGCCAACAGGGCAGAAACTACACAGTGGGTGTTCCTGGCAGGCGCCCAGGTGCGTGGTGCTCACCCGCAGACCGGCTCAGGCACCACCGAGCCCCAGAAATGTGCTTCGAATTACAGTGCGGACGCGGCCGGCTGGCCCTGAGCGTTTTATAGGATCCTGGTGGAAGGAACGTTGACCAATTCCTCCCACGGTGACCAGGGATGGACACTCAGATGCAGACGGCCAGATTCAAGGGGAGGGCGGGGAGCAGGGGGTGAGGGAGGAGGAGGAGGGCAGGGCCTGCCCCCAGAAAGTGAGGCAGTGATAGGTTGTGCAGGGGAGGGTGAAGGGCTCAGGGAGAATCCTTTCAGGGAGAATTTGAATGCAGACTCTGCTGCTTCCCGGCTGTCACTTAGCCTCTCAGCCTCCAGGGGTCTCGGCTTCCTCAACTCTAAATGGAGACGATAGTCCCTTTATTGCAAGGAGATTATAAAGATGGTAGATAAGGTATGTAAAATGCTCGGCATAGAGCCTGTCATATAGGAGGTGTAAAGAAAGGAAACTTCTATGCCTTGGGGTAAGAATCAAAGTTCAGACTTCTGTTCATTTTATAACTTTGAAAAATTATTTTTCTTACTATAAAGCAATACGTGGTCATCGTCAAAATATTAGTACATAGAGATAAGAAAGAAAAAGCCACTGGTAGGCCCTTCACTGATTAAGATTTACTATTGTTGAGCATTATTGGTGGGGTTTAAGGCATCAGAGGTAGGCTGATGGCCTAAATATTCTCAGAGAGGTGCCGCAAATTATTCTGCGTAAATGGACCCCCATTTTGCCAGTGTGTCCGCTGCCAACCCCTCCAGCCCTGAAGGAAGGCAGTATAAGGGCTGAATACCTCTGCCTTTCATCCGCCAGGCCAGAGAAAGTGTGTTCTTGCGCAGCTGGATTTTTTAAGAACTGGCCGAGCTGTGCATTGGAGTGCCGCTTAAGAGCTCTGTTGCAGTGTGGGCAGTGGTCCACCTGGGGGTCTTGTGCCCATCCATAGTGCGGGCTCCGGGAGAGCCGTGGTTAGCACATCTCTCATGGTGCAGAGGGAGAAACTGAGGCCCAGAAAGGAGGACTTACTGCCCATTCTGAGGTGGAGGACAGAGAGGGGACGGGATGTGGCTTGGGCCCAGACTGTGTTTCTAGGAGGAGGCTCCTCCATCCACCTTTGGTTGATCCTTTTTGTGAGAGGAGAGGGGCAGAAGGCCAGATTTGTTCTTCCATCTTGCAGACGGGAACTGAGGCAGGGAGCTTCAGAGCAAGAGAGTGATTCATTTGGGGCCTTCTGCTCTCAGCAACCCCCTGTCCTCACTGGTTGTATGACTTTGGAGCAAGACACAAACCTTCTCTGGACCTCAGTTTCTTCATCCCATAATGTGTTATCAGTGGCCTCTCCCACCCCATGGGAAGTGATAGAATGGATGTGATTTTCCTTGAAAACTATAAAGTGCAGGGCCTGGGGAGTTTCAAGAAGGGAGCTCAGAAAAACTGGATGGGGGCTGGGGAGCACAGTCATCAGAGGAGAGAGGTTGTCATGGGAGGTGTCCAAACTTTGTTTTTAATATGATTCTATTTTTCATCTTTTCTTTATAATTTGTTATTTTTTTTCAAAAAATTATTGCCCCTAAAATAGACTTTGTTACTAGTCTAAGGAGATACAGAGACACAAAAACAAAGAAGGAAATGCAAATAAGCCACAATCCCAACTCCCCAGGGAAACCATGGTTAACATTCTCGGTGGATTTCCTTCCAGCCTTTTTTCTCTGTTATGTGTATTAAAATATCTATATATGTATATTGAGGAATATGGAATGCATATGGCCTAGCACTTGCCTTGTTCCCTGCTCTGCCCTTCAGATCCTGAGGCCCAGCAAATCCAGGGGCAGAGGGGACTTTATTCCATAGCAGTGGGGTAAAGATGGCACTTCTGGACTAGGAGGAGGCCTTGAAGGGGTGAGGAAGTGGGGAGGACAAGGACCTGTGTGCCCGGCTCCCCTGTACCCCACCCCACCCCCATAATACTTCTGAAAGTGGAGAGAGCCCTTCAGCATTTGGCCTGTGGACCCTGGGGTCTCCAGATGATAAATCCTGGGGCTGAGCTGACCATGAAGCAGATGATCAATCACAATAGCCTCAGTTTCAAGGGTCATCTTATCTTACCTGCTATGCAACACGGGGGTTAGAGGCACTGAGGCCCAGAGAGGGGAGGACTTTTGCCCAAGGTTGCACAGCAAATGAATGAGAGTGTCAGGTCACATGGCCAGCCCAGGGTTTGTTCCATGGCACCTCACCCTGCAACAAAGCATGGCCATAAAGACCACAGTCCCTAGAGCCACACTGCCTGGGTTTGAATCCTGGCTCTGCCACTCTCTCTCATAGTGAAATCACATCACTTAACTTTTCTGGGCGTTTCCCCATCCCTAAAATAGTTGTAGGAATTATCACGTATATCATGATGTGACGCTTAACCAAGTTAATGCATGCAAGGCACTCATAAATGTTAGCTGTTTTCTCTTTGGCCTTCGAGAAGAGGTGTAGACTGGCTTGTGACCCTCTCCGCCTTCATCAGACTCCTCAATCTCAAAGTTTCCTGAGCTGGTAGGACACATGGCACATGAGGAAGTAATCTTCTGGGCCTTTGGAATGGTCTCAGCTGAGGGACCCAAGATTGTCCTCTTTGTATTATCTTCTCTCTGGATGTGCTGTCTCATAGGAGCCCAGATTTTATACATGTGTTTTCCTTTGTTGTGTCACTGGGATAAGTCACTCCCCTCTCCTGAAAAAGAGAGGCTTGGGCTCCAGGGCAGCTAAAGCTCCTTCCAGTGCCAAAGCTGAGGGTTCTGGGACTGGAGCCTGGAACAGGGGCAGCTTGTCAGATGGGGGCTTGTCCATCTGGCTCCGTAAGGACCACTTTTCTTCACCAGGCTGTCAGGACTTGTGTGCCCGCCCACACCCATCCCCTGTGCTTCTAATAGCAGAGAAAGCCCTTCAGCATTTGGCCTGTGGACCTTGGGGTCTCCGGGATGATAAATCCGTGGGCTGAGCCGAGCATGCAGTGGGTGGTGGATTGTAATAGCTCTACTGTGTGCCCTGCCCTTGTTACTCCTTGTCTCTCTCAATCCTCGTGACACCTTGAAGGTAGGTTTTCTTAGTCACATTTTCCAGAGGGGGAAACAGGTTCAGAAAGTCACCTGCCCAAGGATTCCAGCCCTCATCCATCTGACCCCCAAACCCATGCTGTTTCCTGCACATGCTGGTTCCACCCAAAAAACCCTTCCACGGTGTGCCTGCTGGGGCCCCAGCACCCCCCGGGCAGGGGAGAACCGGGAAGGGCCCAGGCTCCCGGGCAGGAATGCCCTCCCCCAGCCTTCCTCAGCTCTCTTTCTGTTGTTTCTTTGCTCAGCCGGGCCCTGTTATCTGCTTCTGAGCCTGACGCCTAGTTCTTCCTGTTTAAAATTCAGACTCTAGACTTTTCCTTTGGGGGCGGTTATATATTTGTTTTGTGTTTTGGATTCTCCCCCAGCCTCCTTTCTGGCATTTTAGGTCACTCAGGCTCAGCACCAATCCCATTCTCAGTGCCCTGGAGTCCAGGTGACGGAGGGTCCTCTCTGTCCAATGCCCTGGCTGGGGACACTTGGGTGACAGGGGTGGAGGGAGGATCCCACCACTTCTTCCTTGCCTGTAACATCCAGAATCCATTTGCCCAGCCCCACAGCAACCCCCCTAGGCCCAGCCCCAGCCCCTGCCCCAGCTGAGGGTCTCTGGGCTTCCTGCACACCCCACGAAGGAGCGTCAGCCATAGAATAAGAAAAAAATGTTTGGGAGTGAGTCACCCCAATGGGCCCAGCTCCTGAGAGAGGAAGCAAGTCCCTGAGGGCCCCGGCATGTGCCCCCTGCAGGGAGAGAGCACTGAGCTGGGAGGTCAGGAGACCTGGGCCCCGGCCTTTGCTCTCCACCCCGTGCTGTGTGAGGTTAGGCAGAGCACCCCCAATCTCGGACAGTTTTCTGGGTCAGTGGGACCAAGTGGCCCTGAGGGCCTTCTAGCCTGATGGCCTTAGTTCCTTGCCTGACTGTGATTTTAGGTCTTTGTGAGATGCTTTTGGGTTCTCAAGGTGGGGTGATTGTGTGGAGACGCAGCGAACAGAGAACTGGGGCAGGTGGTGGATGCTCAGTCCCCTGGGGGCAGCCCCTGCCCCACCTCCCCCAGCAGCCTCCTCTGGCCTCCAGCACTTCCTGCCCCAAGGCCTTGGGCTTGGAGTGGGACATTGGGAAAGTGCTGACCCTCTTGGAGCCTCAGGGTGCTCCTGCATCCAATGGAGATAATTACACCTGTCTGAGGGTTGCTGGGAAGATAAGCAGTGTCCTGGTGCTTAGGGAATATCTGGCTTTCATGCTTTCCTGGGGAGTACCTGCAGGAGGGCCCCTCACCTGGCTGGGAGCTCCTACAGGCTCAGACCCATCCTAGGGTGTCCCTGGCCCAGGGAGCATGGATTGAGAGTGGGGCATTGTGCCCGACAACCCTCGAGATGCGGATTCTGTGCCCCAGCTTGTGGACAGGGCAGCTGGGTACAATCGGCAGAGGCAGGCACTGAACCCCTGGGTCCCTAGCCTACCCAGGCTTCATGAACTCCACTGCCATCCTCGGGGAAGGCCCTGTTTCATGCCTTTTCTCCTGCTTTTGAGGGTTTTAGAACGACTTTCCTGATTACTAATTTTATAGACAGTGGAGCCAGCGGTCTGCATCTTCAGCCCTTCCCCTGGGAGTCCTCAGGGCAGGCCCCATCACCTAGGGGCAGGGGCCTGAGAGGCTTCGTGCCTCCTCCCCTCCAGACAAGGGAAACTGGCTGCCCTAGAGGGCCCTGCAGAAGCCCAGCCCCCAGGAGCATGGGATCTGATTCCCATCCTGAGTCCTTGGTCAAGGTACTTAACTTTTCCCTGCCTCATTTCCTCATCTGTAAAGTGGGAATAATACCACGGAGGCCCCCACAGGGCCCTTGTGAAGATTAAGTTGTGTAACATAGAAAATGCCTGGCACCCCTTGAGCTAGCTCTAATCTATCTCTGCGCTCTGACTGGTTCCCCTGCCTCCTCAGACAATAGAATCAGGTTTGGGCAGGCATGCGTGAGGCACAGGGGTAGGAAAGAGCCTGGGGTTTGGAGCCAGAGATCCTCAGTCCTGGCCTGGCTTTGCCACTGGACTGGTGTGGGACGTTGGGTCATTGGCCCCCCTCAAAGCCTCAGAGACACCACCTGCACATGGGGATAATTGAGGGGGGCTCCCATGAGATGGGGTGCTAGCGTGCTAGGGGTGTGAGAGTGTTCACACTTGGCCAGCTGGGCTGCCACTGGGGCCTCGGTGCCTGCAGGGCCTGGCCCCACTGGCCCCATCCCAGTCCCCACCCCAATCAGCCTGGGCACGAGGACGGGCGGCACAGTGATCACCAGGCAGTCGGGCTCCCAGAATCCTGCCGCCAGCTCCCCAGGCCACCCGTCTGCACGCCCTGCCCTGCCCAGCCCCGCCAGGGTGGCTGAGGGCCTGGAGCCGATGGAATCAGCGTGCCCTTCCCTCCTTTGTCTGCTGGTGCTTCCTTCCCTTCCCAGTGCGCTTTCTTTTTTCTGGTTTATCAGGCCCTGGGGAAGGCTGGGGCCAGCCAGGCTCCCAGACGAGCACCCCTGGGTGGCCGCCAGCTGGGAGCAGACGTCTCACTTCTCTGTCTCTGGGGCCAGCTGGCCGCCCGGCCCCCTCCTGCCACCTGACCCCATGGTTCCAGCCTGGCAGCCAGGCCCCAGGCTCTTTCCCAGATGGGGGGGAGGGGGGAGCAACCAGTGTTCTGGGACCCCAAAGCTACCTTTCATAGGTTCAAAGCCTGCAGGATCCTTGGGGCACGTTGAGGCCCCACGCACTTTAGGATGGAGGAAACTAAGGCCCAGAGGCAGGAAGGGCCTGGAAGAGCCTGGCTCCCACTTCAGTGCTCCTTCCTCATCGGCCCTCAGCTTCCCCCCAAGACAACAGGCAAGTCAAGGGATCTGTGGTCTGAAAGTCCCAGCTGTGGCTCTCGGCCCCGTCACTCACGAATGGGGCAAGTTAGTTAACTTCTGTACAAATCTGAACGGTGGGGATAATGGTGACCCCCCCACACACACACAGGCTGTTTTGAAGGTTAAGGAGATAATGTAGATGAATACCTACCCACCTTACAGCAAGCATTCTCAGGAGGGGCAGTATTGCCCCCAAAGGGGCAAAACTTGGTTGGGGGTGGGGGGAGGCAAAAAATTCTCATTCTTTTAATGTTTAAACTGAAAAAAAAATTCCAGTACATAAACAGATACGCAACATATCTGTAATGTTAGAATTTCATGGGGGCGGGGGGGGGGCGGTGATTAGGAAAAGCTGTCTATAAAGGCTCTTTGGGAGGGCAATAATGAAAAAAGCTTGAGAAACACTGCTCTAGAGTTAGAACTAAGTTAGTTCAGCCCCCCGTCACCCCTTTTCTTGCTTCTCTGGCTGGTCCCACCCAGCACAGGCTACACGGTAAGATCAGGAATTGGGTTATGCCCACCTTTTCAAAGAACTCTGAGAATGGGCAGTGGAATCACCCAGGTTTTGTATTGAAAAAACTCACTCATTTGTTCATTCAGTCATTTGACCTTGGCCCAAGGTCATAAAACTACCTGTGAGAGCAGAGTGCAGGGTGGGCAAGGCTGACCCTGGTCTCAGCTCTTGACAAATGGCGAGGACAGGAAATGTGGTAAGCCTGTTTGGTGGTGGGACCAAAACCCTGTGGGCAAGCTAGGCGTGGTGCAAGCTTGAGCAACTCAGAGAAGAGGGGACATCTGAGGTGGGCTTTGATGGGTGGGTAGGAGTCTCTCAGGTGGAAAAGGGCAGAGAGGAAGTGGCAGGTGGAGGAAACAACTTGAACAAAAAATACAAAAGTGTATATGAGGTGCAGTGAATGGTACTGGAGCCATGGTGACAGGAGAAGGGTGGTGGTGGTGGTGGTGGGGGATCCATATGTAGTGTGACCTCATGGGGTAGCCTTGTTCATCATTACTTTTAGGTCCTATCCCCTCTCCCCCACCATAATCTTTTCATATACAAGTAGTGTGTGTTTTTTGTAGAAATGTTCAAAAACCTTAAGGAGCAATCAGAAGCCCCAGTCCTCCACTTTGGAGGAATTTTTGAAGGGGTTTCTTTCTTTTCTCTTTGTCATGCTTCCTCTGATAGACCTGGCCTCCAGGAAGGAGGGCAGGACACCTACATCTATCCATTGCTTCTTTGTGTCCAGCTCTGTGCTTGATGCTTTACATGCATTATTCAATTTCCAGCCACACCCTGTGGCGAAGGTGGTCTTTCCCACCTTTTCATGGTGGCGAAATTAAGGCCCAGAGGGTTCAAGTGGCTGAAGGTACACAGACAGTGAGTGTTGGCACCTGCATTAGAACTCAGGCCTGTGGGGCTTCCAAGCCTCCTCCCATCACATGGGGTCCACAGATAGGCCTCAGGGGCTCCAGGAACTGCTGAAATTGCAGGTGAAATCTGGAGAGGGGCCGACTAGTTTGGGGAGAGGCTCAACAATCTTCGTTAGACTCTCAAATGAGTCCAGGCCCCAAATAAAAACCATTGTAGGCCTCAGAAGAGCCCCAGAGCTCGCAGTCTCTCTAATGGGGGACACAGATACATAGCTCACTCAGGGGTACCAGGGTGGGCACCACTGTGGAATAGTTGAGGGAACTTAGAGCGGGGAGACAGCTGAGTCCTGTGGGGACCTCTTCTCTGGCCTTAGTGCCTGTGCCTGACTCGGTCCACTCTCAGGAAGTCCTTCCTCACATTTACCCTAAAGCTCTCTTGCTTTAGCTCACGCTTATTTTTTCCTGCCCTCTGTGTTATTAAAAGTAGGGAGCAGAAAAGAGCTCTAGGTTCCTGGATGCTTGTTACATCAGTAAAAATAAGTAATTAGCCAAATAAAGGTGAGTGATAAAACACAAACTGACTCCTTGCAGACCCCTTGGGAAGAGACAGGCTTTGCCTGTGATACCTGTCTTCAGTTGTTTCTGAACCTTGGGCCTTTGGACAGAATAATCCTTGTGCCTTATATCATCTATTTGGCACTCATGGTCTATCTGTCTGTAGCTCTGGCCTGTTCATCAGACCTCTTCCCCAGGGTGGCTCTGACTATTTAGGAAGGGTGAAATTTTCTCCTGTCTACCACTAACACTGAGCTGGGAAAATACAGGGGACGAGTAGATCCAGGAGTCAGAGGAGGCTTACTGGAGGAGGCAGTTTCTGAGTAGAGTCTGTAGATGACCAGGCAGAAGAAACAGCCTGTGCAAAAGTGTGTCTAGAGACTGGCGGTGTGAGGCAGGGAGAGTTGGTGGGAGATGAGACGTGGAGCTGTCCTGGACCTAGGAGGCCACAGGAGCCATGCCAAGAAGCTGGGACTTGATACTGAGGCTGATGGGGAACCAGAGAATCAGCATGGAGAGGAGTGACGAGGACAGATCTGTGATTTAGAAAGCCTGGGCCTGGGGGGAGGAGAGGAGTGGATGAGATGAGCTTGAGATTTGAAGAGGGATTGGTGGGATGGACGGGGTGAGAAGTGGGAGGGACCAAGAATGACCCTGAAGTTTCTGGCTGGGAGAGGGACACCACAAAGAGAGGGAATGCAGGGGAATTAAAACATGTCCTTTTGGGGCTGATGGCTTTTAGGGAGTCCAAGGAAAGCCAAGCTGGGATGTTCAGCATGTTGCCAGGACAAAGATGTATGGAGCAGAGGGAGAAAGAGGTTGAAAGCCCAGGTGGTGGTTGAAATGTGAGCATCGGTGAGGTTGCCTCTGTAGAGGGGAAGAGGAAAGCACAGACAGGGGTGGGGGTGGGACAGCAAGATTCTTTTCAGGAGCTCAGCAGAAGCCATCAGAGGGAGCAGAGGGAATCGAGAGTGTGGGCTCCCGGACACCATGGATTGGGGGCACAGATTCAGGGCTCAACAGCACAGAGGGCCTTGTTGCCCCATGGAGGTCACTGATGAACCTGTCTAAAACAGCTCATTGAGGGGGTGGAGCAGAAGCCAGATGGACCCACAAAGGCCAAGGCCCTGGTGTCTTTTGTGTGGGCACCTGCCACAGCTTCCTCTCTGGTCTCCCTGCTTCTGTCCTCACCCCTCCAGTCCATTCGTCACCCGGTGGCTGGGATGGGGGGTGGGGGCTCTAAGAACAGAGCCAGGTCACCATGCTCCCAGGTTTCCAACAAAAATGGACCACCAGCCATGATGCCTTCTGACCTCTGCCCCCTCCCCTTTCATGTCTCGGGCCCCTGCTTGGAACACAGGGTCTGTGGGGACATTTGTGGGGTCCTCCTCTGGCTTCAGCTCCTCTGCACAAGAGACTCCCATGCCTGGAGCCCCACACTCACCCCCTTCCTGTGAGTCTACCCGGATCTCTGGGCAAATAACACCTTCTAAAGGAAGTTTCTCTGACCCCTAGACTCCATAGTAGGTCAAGGGTCTCTGGTTTCATATATGGGGCATCCTGTTGCTAAGCTCTCCTCGCCCACCTTTATAAATAAGTTCTTAATTGTGTTCCTTGTCTGCCTTTCTTGTCAGAATGTGAAGTACTGTGAAGGGCAAGGGCTGTGTCTGCTGTGTCTCCATAAAATGCAACACCTGACATGGGGCTAGTAAGGAGTCATCAGTACCTAGGAAATCTGAATGAATGAGAATTAATGAATGACATGTATATAAAAGGATTAAAGGAAGTGCATAGGACACCTATAGAGCACTGAGGAGATTGAGAGAAAAGGTAGAAAGGAGAGATGTGCTCCTTGGAAAGGGCAGGATATTAAAAGGATGATGATGATGATGATGATGATGATGATGATGATGACGACGACGACCACGAGGATGGTGGTGATGGTATTTACTGAGGATGTGCTCAGTAAATGCAGGTAGCCTGCCTTTCCCCCACCTCCGAAGTCTTTAATGTAGCCCCCTGTGGGGTGGAGGGTTAGGTTCTGTCCACCATCATCTTAGGATGGTGAGGCCCCAGGAGAGGGCAGGAGGAGCCTATCCCGACCCCCACCCCAACCACAGCCTGCTCAGGGCTAGACTCTTATCCCGACCCCCACCCCAACCACAGCCTGCTCAGGGCTAGACTCTCCAGGAGCTGAGGAAAGCTGGCTGGTGGCAGAGGGGCCTGTGGGCTTCAGGCAGCCCCACTGCAAAGTTCCCCGCGACCCCTGTTGGCGCTGGTTCCCGGGCCCACACACCCCATCCCTCCCTCCCAGCCTGCTGAAGACGCAGGGGTCAGGCCGGGGAGACCCGTCCGGGTGGGGCGCATTAGGGTCGACGTCCCGGGCCCGGCCTCCCGGAGGGGACGGGTAGGATCAGGAAGGGGCGTCCCGGGAACCCCGCAGCCTGAGCAGAGTCGCCCCCTTCCCTCTGCCCCCGCACCCCCAGCCTCGGCCCTCCGTCTCGCCCCTTCCCGCGCCGCCGGATGTTTGAGTTTGGTTTTTGTGATCCAGCCGGCTGGGGAGGGGCCGCCGGCCCAGCCGCCGCCTTATCGGGCCCTGTCTCCGCGCTGTCTCCCGCCGCCCCGGCCCCCCCGGCTGGCCGGCCTCCCCCCGGCCCGGCTCCCGCTCCCGGCTCCGCACTGGCGGGCGGTCCCCCGCGGCCCCCGGGCCCTCCGCGGGCAGAGCCGGGGGTGGGGGCTCCCGCGGAGCAGGGCCCGAGTCTGCCTCTGGGGCCTGGCCGGGCGGTGGGGGAGCGCGGGGGGCTGGAGCGGCCGGGAAGCCCTAACTGCCCCCTTGGCAGCCGCCGTGGGAGGAACTGACCAACCCAGAGATACAGACGAGACACTTGGGGCCCCGAGAAAGGGACCAATGTAACAGTGACTTTTTAACTATAATCGTAAAACTGGAAGCAAGCAGGAAATTGTAAAGTGGACTTAAAAAGTAACCTTCAAAGCTGGAAGCAGGCTATAATGGAAGCTTTTATTCTCACAAAAGAGCAATATGTAAATGTGAAGTCTGCCACAATATGTAAATGTAAAGTTTGCACCTAAAACCTAAATAAGCTTTCATCTGTGGTCCCCAGACCTTCCAGATATGAATAAAGCCTTTACATCTATCTCCCTAGACCCCCCTGGGGGGCACCTGTCACAGGTGTCACCTAGTTCCTAAATGAACCAGGAAATAACTAAATTACTGAAATTCTCCTGTTGCATGTTAACTAAATGGTTAACTCTCTTTGTCTCTGATGGGTAGAAAAACCAACTGAAGAAACACTTTGGGGAGGCTGATTTGAGAAAGCTTCCCCTGTCCTCCTGCAGCTGTAAACTTTTCCTTCTCAGCCTGGTTCTGTGTGACTTCTACTGGACATGCCGAGCAACGAACCCATATTTGGGAAATGCCCCTGCTACACAAACTAGCCAAAGCTACAGTCTTCCGCCACCCCTCTGCCCAGATGAAGTCCTCCCCACTCCTGAGCCTAGAAAGGCTTTCCCCTTCCAGGGCCAGGGGTGCTGGCAAGGAGCCTGGGCCCCAGAAGGCATCAGCCCCAGGCCCCTGACCCAGCATCGACATCAGGATTCCTTGGGCAGTTGGAAATGGAAACAGCTGAGGCCCCTCTTCCTGCAGTGGCTCTGTCCCCAGCCATGGTGGCTACCCTTTGCTTTTCTCTCAGAATTTCCCACCCACACAGCCCTAGGTGACAGGAGGACTAGAGCAAATGCCACTACAGGACAGTCAAATGAGGGTTCTGAGGCTTAATGCCCTTTTGGGTTGGGGAGTGAGTGGTGATTGTGGAGGGCCCCCCTCTGCCCCCTGCCTGTACACAGTAGTCTGAGGCAACCCAGGAGGCTGCAGGGGAAGACACTTGGAAGCGGGGAGATGATACAATCTTCTGTCTGGGGTACTACAAGTACCCCATATTTCATATCCACATTCTCCTCCAACCCCTTTTTTTTTGTGTGCTGCCGTGCATAGCCTGAGAAGTCAGGAAGCACCTGGGAGGGGGTGTCTGAGCTGCTCTGGGGTAGTTGAATGGAGGAAGGCAGAGAGAGCTGTGTGAAGGATGTAGGGTGGCTGGGGGAGGTGGTGATGAAAGGACAATTTGGGGTAGATTGAGAACACTTACACCCCAAGCCAAAGACAGAAGGAACACTTTCATAGTACGTGACTGTTCCTTTACCACATTAATAAAATGATAGTAGGTGTTCTGCTCATTTTACAGTTAAGCAAACTGTGGCTCAGGGATATGACTTAACCAAAATCACTTAAGTAACTGGGAGGATTGGGATTTGAACCAGTGTCCTCCTGGTGCTAAAGCCCAAGCTGCTTCCTCCCTGTCATAATCTCCCCTGGAATGGAGCTCAGTATTCATTTGCTCAATCTGCCCCCTACCCTGTTTTTGTGGATGAGGATATCCATGACAGGGGCCAGGCTTGACCTCGTGTTTCTTCTTCCTAAATTGGCACCTCTGATACCCTCCCAGAGTTCCCAGGCCAGGAGCCAGTGCATAACAGATTCTACACCCTTCCCAGCCCCACCCCCTCTGCCTCCTTCCTCCCACATAAGGGGTCTGGGCAAGGCCTGAGAATCTGTATTTTTGGCAAGAATCTTTGTAGTTTTGGATTTGCTATTTGTCCTCAGGCATTTGGGGCCCTCAGACTTTTCCCTCAAGCCTCACACTGAACGCCCTCCAGCTTCCTCCCTTCCCTCTTGACTTGCCCCCCAAGGGCACACATTCCCCCCATACCCTTCCACTGTGTGCACCCCAGGCCCTTCCTCTCCAGGCTCCCCCTCTCCCAGCAGAAAGTGAAAACACATGGTTTCCTAGGCAACCGCATCCCTCCTCCCAGCTTACCCCAAGACCTCCCAGGGTCTCTCATCTGTTCAGAAGAATATTTCAAATACCAGCCTCACCAGGCGGGACTGACAAAGGCTGGGCTCCTTCCAAACCCTTCTCTCTGCGGGGCAATAGCTCTGCTCCTCTCGAATCTGGAGGCTTGGGTCTCAGTTCCAGGCCATCACCTTGGTTACCAGCAAGGCCCATTTTGCACCAGCTCTCAGCCAAGAAGCTCACAGCTATTTGGTCTTACAGATTTGTTCATGTTGGGAAGACAGAACCCAGAGAGAGAAGGGATTTGTCCCAGATCACACAGCAAAATTGAAGGGAAAGGAAAGTAGGATTGGTTGAGTCCCTACTATGTGCCAGGCTCAGTGCTGAGTGCTCTGGTAACATTAATTCATTAACCCTCCCCACAACCTTGTGAGGTCAGTTTTTATTCCCATTTTATAGTTGAGAAAACTGAGGCTCAGAGAGGTAAAGGACCTTGCCCTTGGTCACCCAGCAAGTGAATGGCAGATCCAACTTTCAGGAAGTCAGATCCATCTCCCTCCTCAGGCCATGGTCTTTGCACTAGGCCATGCTATTCTCAAGGCTGGGCAGGGGGTGGGAGAATTATGGAACTCCTTCGATTCCTTTCTGGTTATTGTTTTTACGTCTCCTCATTAGAATAGTTTGGCTGTAATTCTTTGGGGGCTGGGCTCCAGGTGAGCTCCTCTCTCCTGCTGTCACTCTGACCAGGATCCCCTGGTCAATATTTCCCATCCCAAGACGTCTTTAACCAGGGCAGTGTGTGTGTGTGTGTGTGTGGGGGGTTATGCCTTTTCTCTGGGCCTCAGTTTCTCTAACATAATGCCAGGGGGTCTTCAAAGAAAACCTTGAGGATCATTGGATTCTCTCATCAAATATATGTGTGTGACCTTGAGTATGTGTGTGTGATTGGGTATGGTGTGTATAAGTGTAGGTGATTAGGTGTGTGATTGTGTGTGATTATGTGACTGTGTGATTAGGTGTGTGTGATTGCACGTGCGGGCATTGAGTATGTGGGGTGATTGTGAGTGAGAGTGGGTGTGGATTATATTTTGAGTGTGTGTGAGTGTGTGATTATGTATGCGTATAGGGAAGTGATTGTGAACTTGTGTGTGTTGGGGTGTGATGGGTGTGAGTATGTGTGCATATCTGTGTGTGAATATACGTGGGTGATGGTGTGAATCTGTGTACAATTTGGGCTGTCTGTTATGGTGCGTGATTTATGTGTGATTGATTTGGGGTGACTGGATGTGTTTGTCATTGTGTGGGTTGGAGGGCCCTGACGCCTCTTGGCCTGGTTGGTCAGGACCTGGAGGGGCACAGCTCCTCCTCCTGGATGCCCCCGTGGGTGTGGCCAGCCTGGGTGGAGGAAGGAGACCCATCGGCGCCCAGCGTGCCAGCAGGGCAGTGGGGCATGTTCCTCCTAGTAATTAGCTCCAGACGCTGTCGTGTCGCCTTGCTCTGACCGGGAGCCCAGGAGGATGCTGGAAACATATTCTGGCTCTAACCAGGTCTCTTTGGGAGAAAAAAAATTAAAGGGGGAGGAAAAAAGCAAAAGACCTAAAAGGCAGATCTGTATTGAAGCATTTTGTGACATGCACAACAACTAATTGATTTCCTTATTAGGAGCAGATTTTTCTCCCAGTCTCTTCTTCTGCCTGGACTTACAAAAACGAAAGGGATAGGAGGCCAGCTCAGTACAGACCCCGGGGCACTTTCCCCTGGATCCTCCTGTGGACAGGGAGTCAGCAAGGGCACCAGGTTTTCATTTCCCAGTCTAACTATAGTAGGGGGAGCCTCGGCTCACCTGTGGAATGGAGTTACAAAGGCCCAGGGAAAGCCCCCATGCCTCCCCTCAGTTTCCTCTTCCTCTTCGTTGGCCGTTGCCTGGAATCCTCCATTAGTGAGTTATTCCCTTTCCTTTGGACTTTTGTCCAGATCAAAATGCAAATGGATGTGAGCAGGATCTGTAAGCCCTCCGTAGTCAGTTATACATGTTTCCTGCCCTGGAACCCATGAGGCCTCAGTTTGCTCATCTGTAAAATGGTGAGATTCCTGTTGTCGATATTACAGAGTGGTTGTGGAGATTAATTGAGATCGGATGTGTGACTTCCAAAGCCCTTTGTAAATGTAAGTTGGTCCTGTTACAATGACAGTGACTCTCTCCCATCTGGCACAGACATCAATGACCCAGTTCAAGGCCAGGGAGTTCACAAAGGGTGGATGGACCTCAGAGCAAGGGGAGGTTGGACAGCCACCGAGTTCAGGTGAGGTAACTGTGGTTTTCTAAAGCAGACCAAAGCCAGCCCTTGAAGTCTGTCTAGTCCTGTGGCAGCTGGTAGCTCAAGCTTCATCTGAGGGTTAGTGAAAGTGGAGGGGAAGGTTCTTTACCTAGCTGGTTTCAACTGGCACTTTGGACAGACAATGTTACCTCCTTTTGTCAGAGAAGGAAACTGAGGCACCAGTAGGTATACAAATTTACTAAAGAGCACATAGCTATGAGAGGGGAGGCAGGGATTTGACTCCAAACCTATATAATAATGCCTCATATTTGTTTAACAAACAGGCACTGCCCCTTCTCTGTGGAGGTAGAGATGGAAAAGACAGTCTGAATCCCCTTCCCTAGAAGATCTCAAGGGCCAGGTAGATAAATGAATAGGCACTGGGGTCATGGTGTGACAAGTGCTGGGACAAGGGCCTGGAAAGGGCCCTTAATACTGGCTGGTGGGGTCAGGGAAGGCTTCCTGGAAGGGATGGCACCTGAGAAGGCAAAGAGGACTAAACCTTCAGCTGGCATGCCTGGGGATGGCCATACCTGTGGTTTGAATATTGATGCACTAACATACTGGTTATAAATAGCTGATGCCAATGCTTCTCTCCCTGGCTACCTGGCCTCTCCTCCAGGCCCCTGGGCCCAGAAACCATAAAGATGACAATTGACACAACAAGGGTTCAGGACCCTCTCCAATCCAGTGGGTGGTGCCCTTCCTGGCTAGTTGGCGCTCAAGCTAGAAAGGGGGGTGAACATTGTGACTACAGAGACACGGGGTGGCGGCCCAAGGCTGGCTGGCGTCCCTTGCTCTGATGTTGTTACCGCCCTTGGGCCACGCCGGGACAGGGGAGCAGTGGCTAGGAGCTGGCGTCCAGGCTGGGCCGACAGGCATGCCGCTTGACACGTCCCCTTCCATTCCATGTGGACTTCCTGGGGAATGACCAGGGGCCTCTAGGCAGTTCCGTTTCCCAGCAGCTCACAGTCGCCAGGCCCTGGGAGACAAAACGTCCCTGAACCCAGTGGGGCAGGGAACAATCTGGGGTGGGCTGAGGAGGGCCACAGGAAGTGTGGCAGGGCCGGCCGGGGAACTGGCCATGGGACTGGGGGTGACTCAGGGACTTGTGACTTGATAAGGTAAGATGACTCTGAAGGAAAACAGCCCGAGGCTAGGGGGCGCCGAGATGGCCAACAGGACAGGATTTCTGGCACCTGTTCAGACGTTAGTTCTCGAGACCTCACACGTCTCCGCTTAGCAAAGGACCTTAAATGTCGTTGAACCAAACACGTCGCAGTCGTTGACCCGTCAGGTAGGTGCTATGATCCTGATTTCACAGAAGAGACCGAGGCTCAGAGAGGTGAGATGACTTGTCTAAGGTCACACAGTAACTCAGCGGAGGCAGGGTAAGCATCCCCCAGGCCAGCCTGACTTCAGCGCCTGAGTGCCAAGCCAGGCCTCCCCCCTCTGCCCCCAGTAACCACACAGTCGTCTCTTTCTCAGTTTTCAAAGCCTTGCCCACAAAGCCAGTGTACTCAGCTATTGACACATCACACACACCCCAAAAAAGACCTCCAACAAATAGGACTCTTTATAGCATTAGGACTCAGAGCTTAAGAAAACATTTGAAATGGGGAAAAAGAATGTCTTGGCTCCCCAGTACAGAAAGAAACCTGCAAATAAAATTAATAATCACAGTAAGAATCATATTCACTATGGGATCTGCGGGTTTAATATGCCTGATATGGAGTGGGATGGGATCTCCAAAATAAGAGCGCCCAGGACTGAGGAAAGTATTCAAACAGCCATGCCAACTACCCGTCCTCCACCTGGGCGTAAACCAGTGCTATGCAATTAACCGTGTGACCCTGGGTCTGTCACTTCACCTTTCTGAGCCTCGATTCCATGTTCCCACTCTCAGTTTCTTTTTTTTTTAATTCAATTTTATTGAGATATATTCACATACCATGCAGTCATACAAAGCGTATAATCAGTTGTTCACAGTACATTATATAGTTGTGCATTCATCACCAAAATTAACTTTTGGACATTTTCATTACCACACACACAAAAATAATAAGAATAAAAATTAAAGTGAAAAAGAACAATTAAAGTAAAAAGAACACTGGGTGCCTTTTTTTTTTAACCCCCATTTTTCTACTCATCCATCCATACACTGGACAAAGGGGAGTGTGGTCCATATGGCTTTCCCAATCACATTGTCACCTCTCATAAGCTACATTTTTATACAATCGTCTTCAAGATTCTAGGGTTTTGGGTTGTAGTTTGATAGTTTCAGGTATTTACTTCTAGCTTTTCCAGTTCATTAGAACCTAAAAAGGGTTGTCTATATTGTGTGTAAGAGTGCCCACCAGAGTGAACTCTCGGCTCCTTTTGGAATCTCTCTGCCACTGAAGCTTATTTCATTTCCTTTCACATCCCCCTTTTGGTCAAGAAGTTGTTCTCCATCCCATGATGCCGGGTCTAGATTCCTCCCCAGGAGTCATATTCCACGTTGCCAGGGAGATTTACTCCCCTGGGTGTCAGGTCCCACGTAGGGGGGACCCTCAGTTTCTTTATTAGTAAAAAAGGACTATGATAACTGCCCCACACTCGGTTGATGGGAGGGTTAAACAGACTGATGTGTGTCGAGAGGCTGGCCCCACGGTCGGTCTCGGTCGGGACCCAGCTATTGTTCTTGCCTCCTCGGGCTGCCCTGCCCAATTTCAGGAAGTCCTTTTTGGCTGGAAACTTCTGAGGATGAAAGAATGTTGGAGAGAAAAGGTCCTTAGAGATAAGCCAGAGCCGGCCTCTCACATGGGGGGCTGCCTTCAGGCTCTCAGAGGGCTGTGCAGCTCCATTCCCACCCTGGCTCTGTGCCTGCACCCCACCCTTCCCCCTCCAGCCTAGGGCTTTGATTAGGTAACAATGCACAGCCCCTTTCCCCCTGTGAGGGGGCTGGAAGCAGAACCCAGGTCAGATTTATCTCTGTGTTTCTTTCATTTCTTAAAAACAGCTATATTGAGTTACGGTTGACATATATAAACTGCACATATTTAAAGTGTACAATGTGATAAGTTTTGACATATGTTTACATTCATGAAGCCATCACCACGCTCAAGAAAATAAACGTGTCCCTCACCCTGAAAAGTTGTATTCCTTCCCTACCCCTCTTCCCTGCAACGTTCCCCCTCCCCACTGCCCTCAGTCCCTCCTCCCCCTTCATTCCTCCCTCCCCACTCATTTCCTCCCTCCCCCCACCCCACTCCCGGCCCTCCGTGCCTGGGCAACCACTGATCTGCTCCTGGTCACGTACGTTAGTTTGCATTGCCAAGAATTTTATATAAAGGAATTGTACACTATGTATTCTTGTGTGTAAGACTTCTTTCATTCAGCCCAGTTATGATATTCATTCATATTGGGCATGTATTGATAGTCCATTCGTTTTCGTTGTTGAGGAGTATTCCGTCCGTCGTACAGGTATTCCACAATTTGTTTATCCATTCACCTGCTGATGGACATTTGAATTGTTTCCATTTTTGACTATTCCAAATAAAGCTGCTGTGAACATTTATGTACAAGTCTTTGTATGAACATAAGCTTTCATTCCTCTTGTGTAAATACGAATGGAAGCCTGGGTCATACAGCAGTATATTTAACTTTTTACAGAAATTGCCAAACTGTTTTCCAAAATGATTGTACCATTTTTGTTTCCATTAACAGTCTAAGAGAATCCTAGTTGCTCCATATCCTTGCCAATACTTGGTCTGATGAGGCTTTTTGGTTTTAGGTATTATAATATCTTACTGTTTGTTTTTTTAAACTTTTTACTTTGAAATAATTTTAAACTTACAGGACAGTTGCAAAAATAGTACAAACCCCATACAGAGAACTCCAACTTATCCCCCTCTCCCCATACCAGATCTACCAGTTTTAACATTTGCCATCTTTGCCATGACATTCCCCCCACCCCCATTTCTGAACATTTGAGAGCAGGTTTTGTACATCATATTCTGTGAGTACATAATACTTCCATGCACACTTCCTGTGACCAAAGATATTCACTTATGTAATCAGCTTAAATGCAGTTATCAAGTTCAAGAAATTTAAAACTGATACAAAGCTTACAATCTGTTTTATAATTTTTTCCTATGTCCCAATAATATTGGGACATAGGAGGCTTTTTTCTTCTACTATTAGATCCTGTTAGGTATCATATATTGCATTTAGTTGTCATTATCTCTTTCTCTTTCCCCCATTCCTCTGCCCTCCTTCCCCTCTTCTTTCTTTCTAATTGTGGAAACATATACACAACATAAATCTTCCCATCCCAACCCCTCCCAGGCATACCATTTAGTGGGATTAATCACATTCCCAATTTTGTGGTACCCTCACCACCACCCATTACTAGAACTTTTCCTTCACACCAAACAGAAACTCTACACTCATTTTCCATTAACTCCCCTTTGCCCTCCCTTGCCCCCACCTCTAGTAACCTGTATTCTACTTTTGTCTCCATTAGTTTGCATATTCTCTGTTATTTCCTTTGTGGTTACCATGGGGCTTAAGTTTAACATCCTAAGTCAATACCAAGCTTGTTTGCTTTGATACCAACTTAACTTTAGTAGTATGAATATACTATGTTCCCATACCCCTCCATCCCTCCACCATCATGTGGTTCTTGTCACAAATTACACGTTCATACATGATGAATCCAAAACCACTGATTTATCTCTTACTGTATTTTAATTTACATTTCCCTAATGACTAATGATATTGAGCAACTTTTCATTTGCTTTCTTGCTACCTGTATATCTTCTTTGGTGAGGTATCTTTTCAAGTCTTTTGCCTGTTTTTTATTGGGATGTTTGTTTTCTTATTACTGAGTTTTGTGTGTTCATTATATAGTTTGGATGTAAGTCTTTCATCAAATAATTAATTTACAAATATTTTCTCCCAGCAAGTGTTGATGAAGTCCAATTTATCATGTTTTTCCCTTTTATTTATTGTGATATTTGTGTATATCTAAGAAATCTTTCCCTAATCCCAGGTCACAAAGATTTTCTGTTATGTTTTCTCCTAAAGTTTTATAGTATTATGTTTTACATTTAAGTGTATGATCCATTTTGAGTTAATTTTTATATATGGTGTAAGCTATGGATCAAAGTTCTTTTTTCTTTCTTTCTTTCTTTTTTTTTTTTCTGCATGTGGATATTCAATGGTGTCAATACCATTTGTTGAAAACACTATCCTTTCCTCACTGAATTACCTTGGAATCTTTGTCAAAAATCAGTTGAACATTTATATGGATGTCTATTTCTGGACTCTCTACTCTGGTTCATTGATCTATTTGTCTATCCTGAGGGCAATGCCACACTGTTTTGGTTACTGTAGCTTTATTATATGCCTTGAAGCCAGATGGTGTAAGTCTTCCAAACTTGTTCTTCTTTTTCAAAATTGTTTGATATATTTTAGTTCATTTGCATTTCTATATGGATTTTTAGAATCAGCTTGTCAATTTCAACAAAAAAATGCCTGCTGGTATTACAGTTGGATTGCTTTGAATCTATATATCAATTTGGACAGATTTGACGTCTTAACAATATTGAGTCTTCTGATACATGAACATGATATGTCTCTCTCTCTCTCTCTCTCTCACTCTATTTATTTATTTATTTACATCTTCTTTAATTTTCTCTCAGAAGTGTTTTGGAGTTTGCACTGTACAAATCTCACACATTTTTTTTCAATTGAGCACACAACACAGACCATCATCTTTTATTAACTAAATTACAACTGCATCTATGTTCATGAGGGATATTGGTCTGTAGTGGTTTTTGTTTGTTTGTTTGTTTTTTGTATTTTCTTTGTCAGGTTTGGTATTAGGTAATGGTGGCCTCATAGAACGGGATAGGAAGTATTCCTTCCTCTTCAATTTTCTAGAAGATTTTGTGCATAATTGGTATGATTTCACCCTAAAATGTCTGCTAGACTTCCTCAATGAAACCATCTGGGCCTAGGGGTCTCTTTGTAGGAATTTCTTTAATAAATATTAAGCTATTCAGGTTATCTGTTTCTTTTTGAATGAGTTTTAGAAGTTTGTCTTTGAAGGAGTGTATCCATTTCATCTAAATTGTCAAATTTATTGGCATAGACTGTTCATAACAGTGCTTTATTATTCTTTTAATGTCTGTAGATATTGTTGATATTTAATATCTGCAGTGATGTCACTCCTCTTATTCCTGGAATTGGTAATTTTTATTTACTGGTTTTTTGTTTTTGTTTTTGTTTGTTTGTTTGTTATTTCACTTATTTCACTCTGATCTCTATTATTTTCCCTTTACTTTCTTTGGGTTTCATTTTCTCTTTTTTTCTAGTTTTGTAAGATGAATGCTGAAGTAATAGATTTGAAGCTTTTTTTTTTTTTTGAGGCTATTCTTTCTAATGTAGGCATTTCATGCTATAATTTTTCTTCTAAGCACTGCTTTAGCTGCATCCCACAAATTTGGATATGTTTTCATTTTAACTCAGTTCAAGGTACTTTCTAATTTACTTTTGATTTCTTTTTTGACCCATGGTTTATTTAGAAAATGTGTTCATTTCCAAATATTCTAGGGATTTTCCAGAGACCTTTCTCTGTTGTTGATTTTTAATTACTTCCCTTGTAATCTGTGATGGTTAAGTTAATGTGTTAACTTCTGCTTGAAGGACTTCCTTTAACATTTCTCAAAGGGCTGATATGCTTGGTGATGAATTCTTTACACTTTTATATGTCTTTAAAAGTCTTTATTTCACTTTTATTTTTGAAAGATGTTTTCACTTGGTAAAGATTTCTAGTTGTTTTTTTTTTTTTAATTTTAATACATTAACAATGTTGCTCTGCTATCTTCTATCTTGCATTGGCTTTTAATGCAAAATCTGCTATCATCCTTAGCTTTGTTTCTTGTATGTAATGTGTCTTTATTCTCTAGCTGCTTCTAAAGTTTTCTCTTAATCACTGGTTTTATGCCATTTGATTATAATGTGCTTTGATGTAGATATATTCATGTTCCTTTTGCTTGGAGTTTGTTGGATTAAAAGAACATGGCCTTTTCTGGGGTACGTTAACAGCTTCAACTACCACACCTGCCAACCCTCTCCCCCTTTCATGAGTTGAATAGCGTCCCCCCAAATTTGTGTCCAGCTAGAAACTCAGAGCACATTATTTGGAAATGTGGCCTTTGCAGATGAAATTAAGGTAAGGATCACTATGAGATCACATTGGATAAAAGTGGACCCTAAATCCAATGATGTCCAATATAAATCCTAATAGGAGACAGAAGAGAACACAGGGAAGACACCATATGAAGATGGAAGCAGAGATTGGAAGCTACGCTGCCGTGAGTCAAGGGGCCACCAGGGACTGGAAGAGGCCAGGTAGGATTGTCCCCTGGAGCCTTTGGAGGGAGCTGCCAACACTTTGCTTTGGACTTCTGACCCCCAGAACCATGAGAGAATAAATTCCTGTTGTTTTAAGCCACCAAGTTTTTGATAAGTTATCATGGTAGCCCTAGGAAGCTAATACATCCGTCTACTGGAAACCCCAGGCAGACTCATGGGAAAGGCCTCCATATGCTGGGCTTCGGGTCCACTGATACCCCATCCTGGCATGCTGGCCCTGAGGCCTTGCAGGTCTGAGGCTACAGAAGAGATGCTGGCCAGCCCACGAGGAGGCTGGAGCCAGGTCCAAACTCAGCCCCACCTGGGGCCCCAGTGGGGAGCACCGAGGAAGGAGGGCAGCAGGACTTGCTCAGCCCTGCCTGCTGCTGCATGGGGAAAAGAGCAATGACTTTGGAGTCTGGAGGGCCTGAGTCCAAATCCTGAATCTGCCCTTTACTAGTTGTGTGATTGTGGGTAAGTTACTCAACCTCTCTGCGTTTCAGTTTCCTTATCTGCAAAATGGGGATAATGTTACACATCCTACAAGGTTAAATGAGTTCATACATATAAAGTTCTTAAAACAGTGCCTGACAGTCAATAAATGTGAATTATTATTAGTATTATTTGTATTAATATGACCATGACATAGTCACTGTCTTTAGGTGGCAAACAATATACAGCAGTGTGTGCACGATGGGTGGGGAGGGGCAATGCTTGTGTGGGCAAATGTGCAGGGATGGGATGGGAACACAAAGCAGGAGGAGGGTATTTAGGAAAGAACATAGAACAGGTAAAGCTGAGTCTTGCAAGGTGAGCAGGTCTTTGCCAGACAGATGGGGGCAGAGAATGCCACTCTGCAGAGGTCCAGAGATGAGAACATGCCTGGTCTCCTAGCAGAGTAGCACTGCTGGAAGAGTGTATGTGTGGGGTGTAGGGCCTTGTGGGAGAAGAGTCGGGAGTGGGGCTGGAGCCAGCTCATAATGTAGCTAAGTAAGCCCATAAGGACATGGAGACAACAGGGCCCTCTGAGAGTCCCTCTGCAGGCACAGCGGGTGGTGGATTGGAGTGGACAGACTGGAGGCAGGAGGGTCAGGGAGAAGGCTGAGGCCATGATCAGGGATTGGAGGATGGGGCCTGGGTCTGGGCATTTGGGATGTGGGATGGGACAGATTCAAGGCTATTTAGGAGGGAGACTCAACAGGCCTTGGTGGCTCCCTGGATGGGGTGTGGACAGGGCAGGGAGGATTCTGAGTGGCTCCTGGGTCCAGTGGCCAGCTGATTGCTGGCTCCCCTTGCCCTGGCAGTCAATGTGTGATCCCATTAGAACCTCTCAGGGCTAACATGATCTGATCTGCCTCCCAGGTGCTGACCCCACACCCTCCCCTCCACGTCAAACTGTGCAGCCAGTCCCCCATCTCAGGCCCACATTCTCATTCATATAGTAGTCATTCAATAAACCTTTATGGGTCCCTACTCTGCACCAGACATTGTGCTGTGAACACAGCTGTGAACAAGACGAAGTTCTGCCCTCTTGGAGCTTACAGTCTGGCGGGCAACTCTGATAACAGAGATCAAAAAGGAAATACGAAGTGTCAGGGGAGACAAATGCCATGATAAAAATCACAGAGGGTGAGGGGTAGTGGGAGGTGCGTGTAGGAAGGCATTTTATAATGGGTGAAGAAGGGAAGGACAAGCCATTCAATTAGGGTAAGAGCTTTCAAATCCCTGCTCTGCCACTTGCTGTGAGGCCTTGAGCAAATCATTTCTCTCTATGCCTCAGTTTCCTCATCTGCACAGTGGGGATAATAATAGTATCTCTCTGTAGGGTTGTGGAGAGGATTAAATGAATTAATGCATGTGAAGTGCTTAGACAGTGCCTGGTATGTCAGTAAGTGCTAAAACTGTTTCCTTCTACTTCTATTTTTCTAGCAAAGGAACAGCAAGGATAAAGGCCCAAGGTGGGAAAAGGCTTGGCACGTTCCAGGAAGGGCAAGAAGGCTGGGAATAAACAAGGAGGGTGTCACAAGACGTGAAGTTAGGGAGGCAGGGAGGGGGCTGGGCAGGCTAAGGCAATTTCCCGCCTGCCCCGCAGTGGCTATGGGAGGGTCGATAGGTCATCCTACCTGCTCATAGCCAATCATCCCCACACTTAGGTTTGTTGGTTCCTCCACTGCTCATAAGCCTACCATGGCTCCCCACTGCCTGCCCCAGCAACTCCCACCTCTCTGGCATAATTTTCAAGAATCTCCAATGTCCCACTGCTTCTCTTTCCTCCACCCTGATTTACCTGCCTCCCACTGCGCCGTCTGTTCTGGTCCGTCTAAGCCTCTCTCCATTCTCCAGAACTACTTGGTGGTATTCTCTGCTCATCCGGGCCCTTCCGTTCATAGGGGAGCCCACAGCCCCAGAGAGGAGTGAGACTAAACCAGGCCCACACAGCAGATTAGAGGCCCAGACAGGAGCCCAGGTTTATAGGACTCTGTGTACCACAGCTGGTAGTTCCCTGGGTTGGTCATTTAACCAGTGCTGCTTGTATCACAGTGTGTCTTGAGCTGGGGGAAGGGGGAAGAGGCAAGGCATGAGGATGGGTGGGCTCCACTAACTGGAAATGACTTCTCCTGTGAAGACACTGCTGCCTGGGCCGTTTTAATGCTAAGCACACTGTTCTTCAGGGAGGAATTATTTGCGAGGCTGGGACACAGAGAGTAGATAGGGCCTGTCTACCTTTGCTGGTGTTCATCCATGCCTACCCTGGAGAGCTGAGGATCCTCCTCTATAAGAGGGTATAGTTCCAGCCCCAGGGTCACGCTAGGGAGCAAAGGTGAAGCCTGCCACAGGGCCTGAGATTTAGAAAGGGGAGGTAGAGACCTCAGGACAAATACAGTTAACCCCTAGGAAACCAAACACCCATGAATGCTTAGTCCTGGTCAGGAGCCTGAAGACTCAGAGCTCTCAGGAGGGAGGCATCATCACTGCCTGGAATATTCTGGGAAGGAGGAGAGAAACGTGAAGTTTTGGTCACAAGGGAATTAGAAGGAAGGACATTCCAGGCAAAAGAGAATAGTCTTAACAGAAACAAGGAGGATGTGTTTAGTGGAAGACAATTTACTTAGTTATCTAGAAGAGTCATAGGGGATAGTTGTTCTGAGGAGTAGAGTGAAAGTGGGAGTTAAGTCAAAAGGCCTTGGATGGCAGGAGAAGGACTGGGGCTTGATTCCATGGCAGTAGGGAGCCATTGATGGTATTTGAGCATAAGAAAGATGGGAGCTGTGCTTTGGGCCAGAGTCAGGGAAATGAGATTAGAGTTGTGGTTCTCAAACTTGAGCTGGCACACATCAATGTTCATAGCAGCAAAAGGTGGAAGCAACTCAACTGTCCATTAACAGATGAAGGGAAGGGATAAACAAAACATGGTATATACATACAAGGGAATATTAGCCTTAAAAAAGAATGAAATTCTGATACATGCCACTACATGGCTAAATCTTGAAGACATGCTGAGTGGATTAAGTCAGACACAAAGGGAATAGCTAGGATATGCAAATTCATAGAGGCAGAAAGTAGAGAACAGGTTGGGGGACAGGAACTGGGAGTTAATACATAGTGGGTGTAAGGTTTCTCTTTGTAGTGCTGGGAAAGTTCTGGTAATGGATGCAGGTGAGGGTAGCACAATATTGAGAATATGAATAATCCCACTGAATGGTATGCTTGGGACTGGTTAAGATGGGAATGTTTGTGTTGTATATATGTTTCCAGCAACTAAAGAGATGATAATTAAATGCCACACACAATCCTGGACTGGATCTGATAATGGAGGAAAGGCCCAAAGGGACACTATTGGGACAAATGAAAAAATCAGAATATAGACTGTAAGTTTTGTATTAAAGTTCTTGAACTTGATAACTGTACTTTAGGTAGGTACATAAGTGAATAACCTTTTTCTTAAGAAATGTACAAAGAAATATTTAGTTTTCAAGAAGCATGATGTATAAAACCTACTCTCCAATGTTTAAAAAATAGACATGACACACCAAATGTGGCAAATGGTAAAAGTTGGTGGATCTGGGTATCTGGGGGGAGGGTATGTTGGACTTCTCTGTATAGGGTTTGTATTATTTTTGCAACTGTCCTATAAGTTTGAAATTACTTCAAAATAAGTTAAGAAAACAAAACAAACATCTGGTGGTGGTTTCATGAATCTATACGTGTGTTAAAATTCATGGAACTGTATCCCCCCAAAAGTAATTTTACAGTATGGTAATATAAAAAATGTAAAAACAAACAACTACCTTGAGCATGCATCAAAATCACCTGGAGGACCTGTTAAACCATACTGCTACTCAACTCCAGAGTTCCTGGATAAGAGGGACTAGGGTGAGGCCCGAGATTTGCATTTCTGACAAGTTCCCAGAGCATGCATGCTTGTCTGCTCATCCATGGACCCAGTTTGAGACCCACTATAGGCTCTGCTAGAGGATAAGAGAAAGCGCGCGGGACCTCGGGAGTGAGGGCAGAATGTGGCGCACTTCTTGCAGCCTCCGAGGCACCAGCAGCGGGAACACCCCCAACCCCGTGTTTTACACAAGGGAACCGAACCCTGGGAGGGCAAGGCCACAGCAGAGGGGCGTTTTGGGCCTTGAACCAGAATCTTGGGTCTGGGTTGCCATGGCATCCGGCGGACCGAGCAGAAAAAGTTGCGCCCGCACCTCCGGGCCTCTTGGCCCACTTGGCCCAGACCCTTGCGAGGACGCTGTGATTTTTAGTTGAAAAACAGGCCCCACAAGAGCGAGCGAGAGCCACCGAGGACGGCTAGAAAGAGAAGGGCAGCGCGTTCCTGCAGCTGTCGCGGACACGCAGCCGCGGCCTCCTCCCACCCCGCCCGGTCCGGTCTCGCCTAGCCCCGCCCCCGCATCAGGCCACGCCCCCGCACCCCCACCCACCCAGCACAGCTCCCGCCCCTCGTGACCCGGCCACTCCCGCGCCTCGGCCCCGCCTCCCAGGGGAAGCGTCCTCAACCCTTGTGCTCCAAGGGTGGCCGCCAGCCTGGCTCCGCTGGTCTGGCTGAGTCAGGCCCCGGCTGTCGGCAGCGTGACCCGGGAAGCTGGGAATGGAGACGGCGAGTAGAAGCAAGGGAGGGAGGAAGGGGTGCGGCCGGTTTGGGGAAGGAGTGCGGGAGCAGGAGCCGGCAATCCTGGCTCCCGTTGGCGCCTGTCTCCTCGTGAAGGGCTGTGTGATCGTAATGGAGCTCGCGGAACCTCTCTGAGCTGCATTTATTCACGAAGACTTAGTGTGGGCCTGGCTTGTGCAAGGGATGTGGCCGTGAACAGGACCCACGTGGCGGCACAGCTCCTGGTTAGGTGTGGTCTCTGGATTCCGGTTGAATCCCAGCTCTCCTTCCTACTGACTGAGTGACCTTGGCAAGACACTCAACTTCTCTGTACTTTATTATCCTCATCTGTCATTTGGGGGTAAAACACACACCTTATAGGGTTATTTTGAAAATTAAATGAATTCTTGCTTGCAGCTTTCCTAGGAATGATGTCCTAGGGCATAAAAAGTTTCTAAGTTAGTCTTGGAGCTTATATTCACCCACTTCATCTTTCTTTCTTATGATTTTCTTTCATTATGCACTATTTCTAGACATATTAAAAAGAACATAACATAAACACCGTATCCCTGTCACCCCGTTTAAGAAATAAAGCATTATAAATATATTCTCTCTGCTGGATTTTAGTAGCCAGGCCCTGTTATCCTGTGCCCTGGAAGCCTCTAGAGTGTCCTGGCTCCTGTCCAACCTCTACACTGCTCACAGGCTGTGAGGGATCTTGATCAAACAAAATTTGGTTTCTGCCATAACCCTGCTTGAAAACCTCCACCCAGAAGATAAAGTCCAAACACATCTCCTTGACATCCAAGCCCTTCATGTCTGACCCCACTTTGCTCTTCCGGTTTGGTTTCTGCCACCCAAGACCCAAATCTCCCTAAACATTTCTTAAGCATCCCCTGCTCTTTGCATATGTCAGCCCCTCCGCTCAGGGTCCACTCTCCTCCACTCTATCCAGGAGCAGCACCTTTGGCCTCCCAAGCTATAATGGTGTGTGGGTGAGTGTGTGTCTCTTTTCCTAGACTGTAAGCTCCTGGCACCCAGCCCACACCTGACTCATCTTCATCTGTTCCTGGTAAAGGGAAGGTGTGCACTACACTACACAAGGGTAGTTGAATGTGTTTGAGGCACCGTGCACAGGTGTGAGAGAGGGTGGTCATCTACAGTGACTCAAACCCCCTTCTTTCCTTGGGGAGCTTACAGTCATCAGCTGTAAAACTGCTGGGGAAGAATATAGGGGTCATTAATTGGGGTCCTTATTTTAAAGAAACTCTAGCAAAGCCTGATTTCCTCTGCATTTCCCCTCCTCCTCATTTTCCCTTCTCCTTGTGTCCCTGTCCCCTCTTTCTGAGGCTGGTGGTTCCTCATGATGAGCAACTCTCCTCCGGGAGTAAGATGTGGGACACGCAGGGACACTTGTGGTTTGGGGGATACCGAGTGGATGCAAAGCCTGGCCCCAGACAGCCTAAGGTCTAGGAGCAAAGAGAAGGTGCTTACAGAGCAGAGGCTCCCGACTTTTTTCATCAAGTCAGACTTACTTGCAAAGCAGGATTTCTTCACAGAGAGAGGAGAGCCAAAGTCTTTATTTAAGTGAAGTGGAAATAAACTGGTAAGCACGCTCAGACTATGGGGAGGAAGTTGGATGCCTGGGGGAGAAATGGTGAGGGGTGATTGCCTCTATGGACATTTTGAATTTTGTTCTATGTTCACATCTGACCTATTTTTTTAAGAAAAACAGAAATGATATATTGGATGGTAATCAGAAGAGCTGGGTTCTAGTATTGCAAATACCAGTTACAGGCCTGTTCACCTTGGTCTCTCTAAGCCTCACTTTTATGATGACTACTTGTTCTCAAGCTGAAAGAACAGGCACAAGGGAGATCTTTGTAAGCTAGATAGGCTGGGGCTCACTCAATTATTTACTCTTCCTTCAGATCGTCTCAGTGGCCAATAACTGTGGCCTTCTCTATTGGCCCTAGTGTGTGTGAGTCACTGTGTCTGTGTGTGGGGTCTCTCTGTGTACCTGCACATGTCCAGGTGTGTCCAGGTGGATCTGAGTATGAAATTGACATTACAGGTCCCCGCCCAAAGGAGTTCCTGGTGCAGGAGGAGAGATGGCCATATAAACAAGTCCTTCTAGCATTCTTGAACTCTGATAAGGGCCAAAATAAAAGGATGGAAAATGTGGGTGCACAGAAGAGGAAACATGATTTCAAACAGGCAGCCTGTGCTTGGCGTGCTCTTCCCTCAGGACCCCCAAGGCCCACTCCCTCGCCTACTTCAACTCCAGGAGCAAATGTCACCTTTTCAAGGAAGGCTTCTTGACCACTCCATTTAAAATAGCAACACTGCCTCACATTCCCATACCCACCCCTGCTTTATCATTATCTAAAGCACTTACTTTTAATGATAGTAAAGTGACCTAAAATGAAACTAAAGTAAAATGCTGTTTAGCTCACTCATTTCTTTGTTTTCTTGTCTGTTTTCCTCATTAGAATGTAAGCTCCATGTGGGCAGGGGCCATGCCTGTTTTGTTTGCTCCTGTTCCCCAGTGCCTAGAACAGTTCCTGGCACATAGTAGGTGCTCTGTAAGTACTTGTGGATGTGGTGCTGATGGGGCGGGTGTTTGAGGATGGATGGCAGCAAGGCCAAGGCCATGCTGGGAGAGGAGACCAGAGGTCTGTGGCTGCAGCAGTGGACTGAAGGGACATCCCACATTGTGGGATCAGATGGTGATGTCGATGGTGGAGCAGGAACACTCCAGAGGGAACAGGAAGGAGAAAACCCAAGACATTTCGGGGGCCATTCTGTATACCCCCAAAATGCAAGGCTGAGGGTCTGGTGTCCCACGGATATGTGTGGAGGCTGAGCCCCGCTGGTGTGTGGGGGAAGGTGATGGTGGACTTGATAGTGATACCCCAAAGAACATCATTAGATCTCTTGGCTAGGAGAGAGTACCTGGGAGGGCATTTAGAAGGGAAAAGGCCACAGAAGTCTCTTGCTATGATGGCTGGATTGTAGACTCAGCGAGGGCAGAGATGTCTTTCCGAGCACTGGAGAACAGAGGGCAAGGCTGAGGGTGCTCATGGGGCCAGGGGCTGGGCAGGCACTGCGGCGTGGCCAGGAAGGACCAGGAAGGAGTGAGGTCAGATTCGGAGGGCCCCAGGAGCATGTGAGGAGGCGGCAAAGGAAGGAAGTTGTATTCAGGAAGAATTCCCACTCGGGGGGCCTTTATCAATGGGAGCCGCCTAAAGGGAAGGAGGCAGCCTGCTCGCTGAGCCGCCTTGTGGACAGAGAAGGCAGAGCAGAGCCACCATTCACAGTTTACTCATTTACTCACTCAATTTATTAAGCCCGGCAAGGTTGGAGTCCTGGACTTTGACCTCATGCCAGGGAGAGGTGCTGCGGGAAAGGTGTGACAGCTCCAAGCAGGCTGCGGTTATGCCTAGCTGGGAGACCAGGGAGGGCTTCCAGAAGAAGAGGCTTCCGAGCCGGGCCCAGAATGACAGCCAGGAATTTGAAAACCAGCTGATCAGGAAGAGGGATGGTTGACTCGAGCTCCGAACCAGGGGCGTTTTAACGTTTACTGTTTCGTTTAATTCACCCAGCAACTCAGAGGTAGTTGAGGCAGAGGACGTAGTTTATTTTATAGGTGAGGAAATAAGGAGCTTGGGATCAATCCCAGAGAAGGTAAGTGCCCAGCTCAAGGTCCCCAGCCTGGAGGCAGCCGAGTCAGGACTGGAACCCAGGACTGTCAGTATTTTGGCCAGGGGCTTGTCCTGCAGTTTCAAGCTGCCACTGGTTCTTTCAGGGTTCCATTCATTGCTGCTTTCCAGGGCAACATGGAGGAACTGCCAGACAGTCCTCCACACCGAGGATCTTGACCTGCGGCCTCTCCAGCACGTGGGTCAGTCCTGGGCCTGCTTGGTGGTTGGCCCAGGGTAGGCAGTGACCAGGATGGAAAGGGATGTGTTGGACTCTGAGTCCGAGGGCTGAGTGCTGGCCCCAGCTCTACCATGTCCTGACTTTGCAGCTTTGGGCAAAGCACTTCACCTCTCGGGACCCTTTGGTTTCCTTCTCTGAAAAATGGGGATGCTCTGCAGTCCCATATTCCCCACCTCCAGAAAGCTGAGAAACTGAGGACATAGTGGGTGCAGCCTTCGCCGATAAAAGTTAGCTATTATTATTTCTAAGGAGCTGGGGGTTGTCCCTTCTGTGAGATGATGATAAGAACAAGTATTATGGTGCTCCGACCACAAGCTACGTTTCACTGAGCCCTCCTCAGGCCTAGTGCTGAGTGCTTTACATGCACTAACTCATTTAATGGAGTGTGGACTTGAAAAAATTGGAGGGACAACTATCATCAATATGTATGGTCTATAAATATGATGATGGTAAAAGTATCTGGCAAAGCAATGTAACTAATGGATGCTCAAGTCTCAGAGCAATTGGGGAACTTTGCAGACTGCACCCCTTGGCACATCTCTGGGCCTTTGCTTCCTTCGTCCAAGTGGCTAGCATCCTCAGAGCCATTTCCAATTCCGATTCCGGGGCAGTTCAGCTGCAGTCCCAGGAGGGCAGCCAACAAGGGGCCGGAGCAGCTTATCGCTCCGCAGTGACTCCCCAGCAGGCAGACTGTCTCCACTGCCACTGAGCAAAGCTGATAAAGAGGACAGACCCATGTGTTTACTGTGGCGGAGTCTGGAGAGAAAGGGGCCTCCCTGGGGCAGCCCAGTCTCCTCTGGGAACAGACTGTCTGTTTGCCAAGATACCATCACATTCCTGCAGCCACAGCCACCCTACGATGGATGGGTTGGAGGTGGGGGTGGGGTGCATAGAGAGGAGGGGAGGGTAAAATATGACAGTGCAGCCTGTCCAGTCGGACTTCACAGCCTCTGTTCTCTTGGGGCTGCCACTGAGGAGGTCCACACCAGGGTTCTCCAGGGGTCTGTGGTTTCAGAGCCTGATGGTTAAGCATTTCATAAAGTTTGTTAATAGCCAACATGGTCTCAGCATTCTACAGTTTACAAAGCATTTTCTCAGCAATTTATCTTTTTTGATCTTCCAGATAACCTTTGATTTATCTGGAAATGAATCAAAGGGAGATGCCCAGTGAGGCTCAAGGTGAGCTCAAGGCCAATGACCTGGCCAGACACTGGGGCTGGAGCCCTGAGTGGCCTTCAGCTGACCAGCTCAACCCTCACTGAATACTCATAGAGGGCTCACCGTATGGCATTGACTGTTCTAAGCACCTTAATCTTCACAAGAGCTGTCACTGTGTTCATTTTACAGATAAGAAAATAGAGGCAGACACAGGTAAGTAACTTGCCTGAGGTTGTACAGGCAGAAAATGGGAAGGCTGATATTTGAACCCAGGCAGTGCAGCTCCAGATTTTCTTTCTCCTAAGTCACTTGGTGGGCATGTGACCCCATTCTGGCGAATGAGATTTGAGGGGAAATCTGCCAGGGAGTTTCTGGGGAAAGGTTCTTTACTCTGAAGAAAGAGACAACAGGAGAGCTTTTCTTCATTGTATCTGATGTGACACCTGGACTGAGGCAGCCATTTTGCGACAATGAGGGAAGCCAGCCTGAGGCAAAACTGACTCACCGAGGATGACAAAGCAAAGAGAAGGAAAGAACTGGTCCTTTATGACTTTGTGGAGCTGTTCTAAAAGGCTGGGCTCTGGATTTCTTTTTTTTTTTTTTTCATGAAATAATAAAGGTTCTTATTGTTTGAACCACTTCAAGATGGGTTTCCAGTTACTTGCAGCCCAAAGCTTCCTAATGGACACAGCTACCATCTGCTGTCTCCAAGCCCATCCTCCCTCTCAGAGAGCTTTAGAAAGCATGCTCTGGATCAGCTCAAGCTATGGTGCTGATGAATGAAAGCTCAGAGAGAGGATGGCTGGGGCCAATGTTGCTGGGAAAGCCTGCCTTTGTAGCATAGAAGAAGAAAGAGAAGCAATTGAAATAGTCAGAGATGAGGTACTTTCAATCCCTAAATTGATCAGATTAGATATTTTGGGCCAACTGTTGAATTAGACATTCAAATTATCCCAAAGTTATCTTTCCTTTCATTTTCTTAAAAATTAAAAAAAAATTTCTCTTCACACCCATTGCCACTGCTATTTTCCTCAAAGATTTTTCCACTAGTGATTTTGCCATAATTAGTAGAGAATGATATATTGATGTTGGGATGTGAATGCTGGGCAATAGGGAAGGCTCACTCACCAGCTCTGATGCACAATGATTCAATCCTCACCTTAGCAGATCTATAAACTTGATGTGGACAGTCAGGGTGGCCTGTCAGTGGTTTAAAAACAAGTTTACTGAGGGATGATTTACAATAGTCAAAGGCACACTTTTTAGGTATATGAATGAATTTGGACAATTGTATATAATCATGTACCCTCCACCACAATCAAGATATGGGGTATTTTTACCACCCCCCAAAGTTTCCTGCCCCTTGTAATCAATCTTCTCCACCCCCTGTACCCCCTACTCCAGACTCTGACAACCATAGATCTGATTTCTGTCTCTATAGTTTTGCCTTTTCCAGAATGTCATATAAATGGAATCATCAGGCAAGTGAATCTGGCTTCTTTCACTCAGCATAATGTATATTTCATTGTATGGGTATACCAGAGTTTGGTTATTTATTCAGCACTTGATGTTTTTTGTTTGTTTGTTTTTTGTTTTGCTATTTATGAATGAAGGTATTGTAAACATTTACGTAAAGGTCTTTGTGTGGGCGTACTAAGTAAACATCTAACAGTAGGATTGCTCAGTCATATAGTAAGTGTATGTTGAACTTTGTAAGAAATTGTCAAACTGTTTCTACAGTGATGGTATCATTTTGCATTCCCTTTAGCAAAAGAGTGAGGATTCCAGTTGTTAAGCATTTTTATTTTTTGCCATTTCATAGCTGTATAATGGTATCTCACTGTGGTTTTAATTTGCATTTCCGTAATTACTACTGATTTTGAGCAGTTTTTTACGTACTTAGTTGTATAGTATATCTTCTTTTGTGAAGTATCTTATTCAAATCCTTTGTCTATTTTTAATATTTCATGTTGTTTGTTTTCTCATTATCGAGTTCAGGAGTACTATGTATATTTATTCTGGATCCTCCTTTTTCAGGTATATGTTTTGCAAATATTTTCTCTCAGTCTGTGGCATGTTTTTTCATTCTCTTATCAGTGTCTTTTGAAGAGGAAAAGTTTTTAATTTTGAAGTCTGATTTTTCATTTTATTTTCTTTCAGGGTTTGTGCTTTTCGTGTCCAACCTAAGAAATTTCTGCCTAACCTGAGGTTACAACGATTTTCTCTTATGTTTTCTTCTAGAAGTTGTATAGTTTTAGTTTTACATTTAGGTTTATGATCCATTTGAAGTTAATTTTTGTATAAGGTATGAGGTGTGGATCATGTTATTATTATTTTTTTGCATGTGGATGTCCAGTTGCTCTGTGCTGTTTGTTGAAAACATTATTCTTTCTACAGAGAATGGCCTCAGCCCCTTTATTGAAGATCAACTGACCGTATCTGTGTGGATCTATTTCTGAGCTCTTTATTCTGGAACTGTGACTGTTTAATTGTCAGACCCTGATGGCCCCTGTCCTTTGGCATCAGCAAAGCCAGTAGGTTTCCTTGCATAGAGAGGAATTCTCTAGCACGTGGTCAAGGGAATGCTGTTGGTGACGGTAGACCTGGCTTCAAGCCTTGGCTCTGCCAGCTGGTGCTGGAGGGCCTCAGTTTACCTCCCTGAGCCTCAGATCCTGGGAGTAATGTTGTGATGATGGTTAAATGAGGTAATTCTTGTGGTCTTATACAGGGCTGGGGCAGGCACATGCAGGCCCTGGGGCTGCTGAGGCCCTCCCTGCCCTCTTTGTTCAAATCAGTGATTCTCCCTGGCTGGGTGTGGGTCGCTGATCAGAACCAGGGAGATGCACGTAGTTTGAAAAAATATATATGTAGTGTTGTCATGCAGTTTCATATTTGGGAAACAAAACAAAATCGATTCTTGTTTTCGCATTGCAAAACACTGGAGCTTAGGTTGAGGAGCAGCAGAGCAGCCTCCTGGAGACCAGAGAAGCAGGGCCAAGTCAGGTTTGTGCGGTGAGAATCCCATTTCCAGTGCACTATGGGAGCTAGTGTTTGAAGGGGCTGATCCTGGAAGTCCTTGAATGCCAAATCGAGGGGCTTAGACTTCATCCTGGGGATAGGATGTGTGGGACGTCCTCAGATTGAAGTGCTCAAACCCTCTGACAGCAGAACTCTGACCTTACGCTTGCCTCGGCCATCTCTTCTCCTGCTGGTAGAGTCCACTGATGCCTTTACGTCACTGTCTAGCATGGATCTGCAAATGCTTGTTGGATGAATTCATGTCTGAAAGCATGTGACATCCAAATTGGAACTGTGAGTGGATTGTGGGCAGAGCACTGGATTTGGAGTCTGAAAACTTGGGTACAATTTTAGTTCTGTCGGAGCAAGTTACTTCCTCTCTGCAGACCTAGGGTACTTCCAGTTAAGTAAAATTAAAGGGGCTTTCAGTGGGCTGGGCAGCCCTCCCAGTCTACGACTCGTGAGAAACATTGGGTTTGCTTGGAACTGGGTCTAAGTGACCCAGAGTGAGATTGGCTCAGGTCCTTTCTTTGGGAACACATCCATTTCCTCCTTGCAGAGGCTTGGAAACATCACACTTCATTTTTTAACAGCTGTTTGAGGATAATTTCATTATTACTCTCATTGAGTACTTATTATGTTCCAGGCCCCGTGCTGGGTGCTACTTACAACTTCACTTAACCCTCAGCAACCATCCTGTAAAGTAGAAGTGAGAAAACTGGAGCTCTGAGAAGTGAAGACCTTTGCCAAAGATCTATATATCCAGATATGCCTCACTCTAAACCAGGGGTCAGCTAGTAAAGGACTTTGTAAGCCAAACAGTCTCCGTTGTAACTACTCAACTCCTCTGTCATTGCGAGAAAGCTGTCATAGACAATACAAAAATGAATAAGCAGGGCTGTGTTCCAATAAAACTTTATATATGGACACAGAACTTTAAATTACATATAATTTTGAACAGCTTTATTGAGATACAATTAACATAGTGTATAATTCACCCATTTAAAATATACAATTCATCCATTTAAAGTATACAATTCAATGGCTTTTAGTATATTCACTGACATGTGTAACCAATACCAGAACCAATTTTAGGACATTTTTATCACCCCTAAAAAAAACCCTGTACCCTTTAGCAGTCGCTCCTTATTTATCCTCAGATTTTCTCCTCCTCCCCCCCAGCTCTAGGTAACCACAAATCTATTTCCTGCCTCTATGGATTTGCCTATTCTGGATATTTTATATAAATGGAATCATACAATATCTGTTTTTTTTGTGTCTAGCTTCTTTCACTTGGCACAATGTTTTCAAGGCTCACCCATGTTCTAGCATGTATCAGCACTTCATTCCTTTTTATGAATGAACCACATTTTGTTTATCCATTTATCAATGGATGGACTTTTGTGGTTTCTACTTTTTTGGTGCTATTATGAATCATGTTACTATGAACATTTGTGTACAAGTTTTTTTGTGGATATGTGTTTTCATTGGTGTATACCCAGGAGTGGAATTGCTGGGTCATATGTAACTCTATATTTAACCTTTTGAGGAACCACCAGACTGTTTTCCGAAGTGGCTACACCATTTTACTTTCCCACCAGAATTTCATATAATTTTCTTATGTCCTAAAATCTTCTTCTTCTTCTTATTTTTTTCAAACATTGGAAGATTTAAAAGCCATTCTTAGCTTGTGGGTCATACAAACAAAGGTGGTGGGCCAGATTTAGACCATGGGCCAAAGTTTGCTAAACCCTGCTCTGAACTCACACTTTCACCTTCTACTGCTTTGCCCGGAGCTTGGAGAAAAGAGCGGGGAGAGAGAATGGAGTCAAACAGCGTCTTGGCCCTCTGAGAGGTGAAGGTCTTTGTCAGTGCTTCCAGTACACCTGCAATACAGTTGAGCAGGCGGGCAGGCAGACGTGTCACTTCTCTTAGATCCCACGGACTGCACACCAAGCCCTCCTGTTTTCTTCTGCTCACTCCTCAACTGGGGAGAAATCCAGCCGAAAGGCAGTAGGGAGAGTAAGGACTTTCATCTGGGTCTCTAGGCGTGTGGGAGAGAGATTAGAGGTATAAGGCTTGTTCCCATTGTCCCCACTTCCCTGGGAGATGTGGTGCATTCAGAGCGACCCAGGTTCTCAGCCTCAGTTTCCCCATTTATACGTTAAAGTGTAAAGAGGGCCCCACACAATCCATTAACACAGACTGCTCACACAGGGCAGGTGAGCAGGGCCCTATTTTTCAGCATGGACTTCCCAGCTTCCATGTTGTTGTATCTTCCCCCCTCCAGCATTTTGCTCCAGAATGAGCTCAGGGGAGGCTGGTCATCACTCGGGGACTTTAGAGAGAGCCCTAAAGCTGCCGTCACATTGACCACACTTGGCACTGAGTCGAAGCTTGCTTTGGTGTCTGTAGCTGCTGTGGGATTTGCCACACCCATGTTGCCCACCATGGAGCCCCAAAAGGTGACCAGTGTGGCACGAGTGCCCCCTCAGCCTCCAGAGCCTTCCCTCTCCTCTAGCTATCAGTGGCATGGTATATATATGCTCTACACCCATCAGACTCTTTTCCAATCATGTTGTGTCATGGAAGCTCTCCCAGAGCTGGAGATAGACAGACTCGGCTCTCAACCTCCCTGCCTTCCTGCTGTCATTAGACTTATTGGCCTCTGAGCTTCATTTTCCTTCTCTGTAAAGTGAGTTTTAGTACTAACTACCTGAACAAAATTATTGTGCATTTCTAATGAGATAATGGTTAACATTTTCAAAGCATACCCATTTGGTGTCCCATCCTCTCAATAACCTCCTCTCCACTAGAGGTCAGCGAGGCCAGCAATCTGACAAAGTCATCTGATGATAGTGCATAAAGATAATAATAGAATAAAAGCTAAAATTTGGTGAACAAATATATACCGTGTGCCAGGTCCTATTCTGAGCACTTTATGGATATTAGCTCAAGTAAGTCCAAGTATCATCTTCATTTTACAGATGAGGAAACTGAAGTTAATTTACCACAGGTCACACAAGTAAGAGTGGGTAGAGGTAGGCTTTGAACCCGGGCAGTTTGGCCCCAGACCCTGTGCTCTCATCTGCTAAGCTCCCTGTAGCTACCAATAGCTTCTGGTGATGGCACTGACCCCAGCAGAGAGAATTCTGTGGAGGCAAGTGGTACAGTGTAGTGGTGGAGGCACAGGCCCTTGCTGGTTGTCAGTCTTGGCTTCAAGTCCAGCTCTGCTGCTTTCTAGCTTTGTGAATTTGGGCAAGTTCGTTAACTTCTCTGAGCCTTGGTTTTCTCATCAGAGGTGGTAAGGGTTGAATTAGATAAAAGAAAAAAAAAATACCTGACTCAAGTCCCAGTCCTAAGAGGCTTTGCTTAAAGGATTTCATCCTTCTTTCTCTCTGTTTCCTTTCCATGTCTGGGCTGTATGAGAGGAAGGTTAGGAAGGGTCCAAAGGGATATTGCCAGGAAGAAGTAACACAATCAGAGTTGGAAAGGTCCACTCTGAAGGAAGTGAAAGCAGTGACTTGGCTTGACCTGTAGGAGGACCCTGCATGTGTCTGAAATATGAATGCATAAATGAACGAAAGAATAAATAAAAAAAATAAATGAATGAGTGGGAGGGCTAAAAAGATGGGGAAATTAGGCTGCAGGGGAGAAGGCTGAGAGGGCTTCCTAAAATCCCAATGACCAGACTAGACCATCAAGCTCAGGGAACAGATAGTGGATCAGTCAGAATCGGCTAGGAAATACTGTGGTAACAAACACCCCCTAAATCCCAGTGGTTAGACAACCACCATGTTTATTTTTTGTTCATGTGCTACATTGTAGGTTGTTAGGGTGCTCTGCTATTCAAAGTCACTCAAAGATCCTGCTGAAGGAAGCTCTATCTTGCCATGCTTCCATAATGAAGGAGGCTGGGAGAAGAGAATGTGGCCAACCCTACACTGGCTTTTAAATCTTCTGCCCAGAAGTGTCACACATAACATATGCTCATATTTTATTGGCCAAAACAAATCAAAAGGTCACACCTGAGTGCAAGTGAGTGGAAAAGTGCAATCCTACTATGTTCCCAGAAACAAGAGATTAGAAATCTGTCAACAGCCCTCAAAGGTATAGGCCAGAGGGAGGCAAACAGGAGGCTTGGGCTGAATGCAGCTCACAGACATGGTTTATTTGGCCTGCACAGTGCTTTAAATATTTTTATATGGATTCCAACATTTAAAAATCAAGATAGATCATATATAAATTTGTATATCTAACGAGATTTGAAAAGTTGGACTATCTGGCAACAGGGATCCCAGTTGTTTTAATTAGGATTAAGTTTGGCAGATTGTAACAGAAAACTCAAAATAACAGTAGCTTAAATAAGATATATATTTCCTTCTTTCTCAAATAAAGGAAGCCTAGAGATAAATAGGCAGCCCAGGCCTGCCATGGTAGACTCAAGAAGTTATTGGGGGCTTTGGCTTCTCTCCCTGTCTTCTCTATTGCCTTCAGTTTATGGTTTCCATCTGCAAAGATCACCTCATGATCTGTGATGGCTTCCTGGGCTCCAGCCATCACATGGATACTGTAGGCTGGAGAAAGAGAGGCAGAAGGCTACAAAGGGTGCCTCTCAGTTAAATCAGCTCCATTGTTGCAGACTTCCTGGAAGTCCTGCACATTTCCACTTACATCTCATTGGCTAGAAAGTCACAATTTGCCACAGACCCCACCACTCCCTGATGTCTTTCCAGCACTCAATGACAGTCACTATTTATCACTGAGCTCGTGCTATTCTGTTGTTTTCTTATTCTTCTTCTTTTCCTTAGTGGAATTAAAAGAAGAAAGAAATATTTCCTATACTCATGTCTCTATTAAAATCAAAAGAGTAAAAAAGATATACCAAGAGAGTCATGTGTTTCAAGAAAAACAAGAGAGGAGGCATATTTCTTTGGGGAAGAGACAAATTTTCCTATCTGTGAATCATGCAAACAAAGTGTGCTGAAAAAATACAACTTAACATACCATCATGAAACAGCTGGCTTGCTTTACTCATTGCTGTGGCCTGGCAGGGATTTGAATGGGTGTGCAGCTTCTTGGACAAACTGTGGGCCTCAGCCTTCCTGATTCTGCATGCGGCTCACTCCTCTCCCTGGGAGAAGAACAGTTTTATTTTGTCCAACCCTTCTTACCCCTCATTTGGAAAGATCGCCCCCTTCTTTGTATCCAGGGCTTATTTTGAGCAAATACAAAATCGCCTTGCAAAGTTCAAGATCATTATGGCAGGCAAAAATGCAGTAAAATAGCACACCACTGTCAGGTAATTACCAAAAATCCTTTAATAGCTGATATTATTATAAATTATATACCCATTATAACTGGGACAATTGTGCCCTCTGTTTTCCTTGCCCTGCATTGGAACCCCAAACAATGCCGTCTTGTTGGGGGAGAATGACCTGGGTGTACCTAGAGGCAAGCTGGGAGTTTATATGGGCCACCTCTGCTGACCACAGCAGCCGTGAGCCTCTGAGGACACCCTGTTCTTGGGTGGGGATGAGACTGCTGTCTGATGAGGCCTCAGAACCAATCCTCTCTCAAATTCCCTCTGGCCTTCTTCACTGCTATTGCTACAAAATCCCTTCCCCATGAGCCTCCCAACTCCCTCTTCCCTGTCCCCTACTCCTCTCCCCGTCAAGGCCCAGCTCAAAGTCCCTTCTTGCAGGCAGCCTCTCCTGATTCTCTCTCCTAAAGCTCCAGACACATGACAGGTCTATTCTGTGGTGTGTGTGTGTGTGTGTGTGTGTGTGTTTTGAGTGAGGTGTATAAAGTGCACAAACATTAAGTGGAAATCTTGAACTTTTAAAAATATTTATACACCGTGTAACCCATCCTCTCCCAGAGCAAGATGTAGAACATGGGTCCTCTCAACTCAAAAATGTTTCTGTGCATGAGAATCCTCTTGGGAGCATGTGAAAATGGCCTAACCCAGAGATACTGTTTCAGTGGATCTGAGGAGGCCCAGGAGTCTGCAGATAAACTGCACCCCAACTTTCAGATAGAGGGGGCCTGCATCCCTCCCTTGGAGAAACTCACTCTTAAGGCCTGCTGGGGCAGGTCCTGTGCCTTTTGTTCTCCCCCCAGCTAGGTGGAGGCATGCCCTAGTCCCCTTGATCTCGGGCCCAGCAAGGCTCTGGACCTAGAGTGGCACCCATAGGGGTGGATTCAGGCTGGGTATGGCCTGAAGTTACGCATTTGGGAGGCTGTTTTCTAGAGAAAGAATATTCTGTTAGCTGCAAGGCCTTAGAAGGGCCCCCTGCAAATGAGGGACTGCAACTCTATTTGCCCTGCTTTCTGTGCCTGTGGAGGCCACTAAGAGTTTGTGGTCTTAGAAGTGGTCAGGGTAGGAAGTCCTTTGATGGAGGAGACAGATCATCTTCCAGCTGGCTCCTTCCACCCACAGGAACAGTCATGGGATTCTGCCTCACGTTAGAATCTCCAAGAGAGCTTCAAAAGCAACCTCACCAGCTAATTCTGATGAGATTGGCCTGAGATGAAGTTCAGGCTTTAGTGTTTTTGAAAGCTCCCCAGTGATTCTAACACAGAGCCAGGGCTAAGAATCCCCGGGCCCAGGCCTGGCTCTGACTTGTAATCTTTCTTTATCTGCTCCTGACTTATGCTAAGACGAGGCCAGGTGACTGCATCTGCCACCATCACTTACCACCTCTCCCCACAAAGGGGCCAGGGCTCCTGGCTGCGTCAATACCAACCCGTACCTGACCCACCTCCAGGACCCCTCTTCCATCTTGGGGATAAATCAACCAATATTGATGGCCATTTATTAAGCACCATACATTATTTGCAATCCTCTTAGCAGCGCTTCATTTTCACAGGGAGGAAACAGGCTCAGGAAGCCTAAGTGATTGGCTTGAAGTCCCCCAGGGGGTTTGTGCTGGATCAAACCAAGGTCTTATGGTCCCAAAGCCCAAGCGTGTTTCCCTGAGCTAGGCTGCTTCTAGAAACAGTGCCTGTTTACTGAATGCCAGCCATGCCCTGGGGACAGACCCCGGGCTGACTTACCCATTAGGCACCACAGGCACAGTTCCTAGGGCCTCCATACCAGTTCCTTAAGGACCCCCCCCAAATAATTTAATTTTAATTTCATTTAAAATTAGAAGGAATAAATGAATTTAATAATAATAGTGAACATATAATAATGAGTCCAACTTGGATTGAATTTGTCTTTATGTCAAAAGACTTGCAAAATAATTTTTAAGTTTTTTGTGTGTGTGCATGTGGAAGAAGGGGGGCCATGAAGACGAAAGTATCTGGAGTCCATAGAAAGCCTAATGTGACCCTGCAGATCATCCTGGGTTCTGGAAGGTCCGGGTGACTGCGTTCCCCATCCTCACACCCCTGCCCCATCCCAGAGCATGGCTAGGGCTTTGGGGATTTAGGCAAGAAATATTTATTCTGCACTTTCTGTATGCCTAGTCCTGGAGAGGTAAACAAGAGCATAAAGCCTGTCCTGGTCTGGCTAGGAAGAGAAGATGTACACAGAGGAAACCAAGAGCAAGACAAAGCAGGATGCACTGTCGTCAAGTCTTATATCTCATCTTGTTTTCGTCATTTCGTTTGTCACTTAGTCATGTCCTGCCTTATAGGGTCAATGAACTGTTTCATGTCTCTAATTCTTCAATCAATTGTTCTTTTGATGATTTATTCCTTCCTTCAACAAATGTTTATCATTTGAAATATTTATTTATTATTTTAAAATATTTTATTTCATTGTTTCTGAATGGGTTGTCATGCAAAAATTCAGAAGGTACCAAAGGGTTTACACCAAGAAAAGTGGTGGGCTGGAGAGGGAGAGAGGCTTCTTTTGTACTGAACACTCATTGGTACTGTTTAGATCTTGTACCGTGTGCAAGTCTGACCTATTTAAGAGACTGGATTAGAAAAGCAAGCAAACAAAAAGATCAAATGAGTATGGGTTGAAAAGTTAATTTCCCTCTCACCCGCTTCCAGCCTTCTCCTCTCCAAAGACAACCGTCTTTGCTAGCTCTTTGTGTATGTGCATAAGCAAGCATATATGCTTTTTAGAAAAAAAATGACACAAATCGCAGTGTACTGTACATATTGTTGGTTAACTTTTGTCACTTGAAGTCTTGAAGTTCTTTTCATAGTGAGGGTTGCCTCTTTTTCAACAGCTGGATGATTTGCTATGATTTATTTAGCTAGATCCTCCATTGATAAAATTAAGGTTATTTCCAATCTCTTACCTTTTATTATAAAGTTGCAATAAGTGTAACTTTCAAACACACCATCTCCCTCATGAGCAAGCAGAATGCATGGTATACGTGGACAGTGCAATCGCAGCATCAGCAGATGTGGACATTGCTGTAGAAAGGGAAATTGGTGTGGCTTCCATGCCAAGGCCAATCTGGCCGTGTCTCTAAGAAGTTAAAATTTCCCTCCCTAGATTGCTGGGGTACCTCTGGAAGCTGGGCTAGGGGTCCAGAGATGAGGAAGATGCAGCCTTTGCTCTTTGAGGTGCTCTCAGATGTGGACAAATCATCCCCAGCCTCAGGAAGGATGCCAAGTAGTGCCAGCAAGAAGCTATGGGCCAGTCACTGGGGAGAGAGAGAAAAAACGTTTGCTCAGAGGAAAAGGAGGAAAGGCTTTCGAGAGCAGGGTACAGGTGGGGACTTCGGAGTGTCCTGGAGAGCAGGTGTTCTCTTGTTCAGGGTCCACAAAGTGGGATGGGATAATGGGGTGTGTTCTGCCTGTAACAGAGCTGGGAGGCTGCGTCCTCACCCATTGGCCATGGGGGTCCATTGAAGGGTACAAAATCTAGGAGTGTCATGGTCAGAGAGGAATGCTAGAAGGTTCTCTCTGGCCATGAGGTGGAGGAGTGCTTGAATGCAGATGTTTCTTCAAATAAACTCCTGGCTCCTGAAGAGGAGGGCTCCCTGCATTAAACTTGTTTGGCCCATTGTACACGCATAGTAGAAATATGCTGTTGAATTACAGTCAAGCACCCAAATGTGCCATATCTCTGGGCATTGTTTGTCAGATGAAAGCCCCTGAATTCCCCTGTGGGCTGGGGGGAGTGAGCCTCCTCCAGAAGGGCCTGCCTTGGAGTTGTGGCCTGACGCTGTTCACAGTGACTATGATACTCTTTAGACGCCTCCTGTCTCCATTCTAACCCATGAAAATTTTGCATTCAACTCCCTGATATATCTGGGTTAGTTTTAATATTAAAAGTGGAAGACAGTATAAATATATAATAATATAAAAAGAAATCTCCCCAGCATCCAAGAGTCAAAGTCACTTTTCCGGAAGATCACTTCACTGTGAGAGGCCCCACATGACCCCAGATTGGGTGCAGCTAATCCAGGTTCATGGTAGCAGCGAATCCATGAATCTACCGTCCTTACCTGGTCTCCGTGCAATGCCCCCCTTGCCTCTTAACAACCACGAGACTCGCTGCTCCACACTCATCCACGCCTTTCTCCATTCATTCATTCGTTCATTCACCTGGTATTGCTGAGAGCTGACTGCACGCAGAGCGTTGCCTCTCTCCCGTGGAGCACTCACAGAGCAGCTCTAAGTCCTCTGCAGGTGCTGTCTCATTCAACACTCACAACGACCCACCCATGAGGTAGACGCTATTTTATTAAACTCATTTCCCAGATAGGGAAACTGAAGCAAAGAGAGGATAGGTAAAATAACCAAGAGCAGAGGCAGGATTGCGGCTGGGCAGTCTGACCCCAGAGCCTGCGTGCTTTCTCTCCGGCAAGCATGTCACTGCGCCAGTTGGGATGAGAAACCTTAAGAACTGTGGTAAGGGGCAAGGAGCCCTGGGAGCCAGGAAACCTCCCCTCAGTTCCCAGCTTTGCCTCCAGCTGGCCCTGTGATCGTGGGCAAGTCACCCTCAATTCCTGGTACTCAAATCTCCCCAGGCTCCCTCTAACCACCCCATCTGCTCTGACTCATGAAAGGTTATTTAGATAGTGGTGGAGCAAATACAGCCCAAAAACTGTGACCAGCAGTGGGCAAGAGAAGTTTCTCCTGGCTCCCTTACACAGCCCACCTTCCTTCTCCGGGTCTCCTACAATGATGAGCTGCTGAGTCCAACATTGTACCAGGACTTTATCCCATTTAACCCCTACCTCAGTCAAACAAATCCATTTTATAGATGAGGAAATCAAGTCTCCAAGAGGCTAAGTAGATTGCAAGGTTGCAGTTAGTTTAGAAAGCCTTAACCTGGTAATGACTGACTCCATGCTCATTTCACTAATAATAGTTACCATTATTGGGCATTTATTAGGTGCCAGACACTGTGCTAAGCATTTTGTTGTTCAAAACAACCTCCCCACATTATTCTTATGCCCAGTTAAGTCTCAGGCTCCCCATCTGCAATCTATAACCTGGGAATAATAGACCCCCCTTGGGGTTTGCTGCAGCAGGTAAAGGAAACTGCCTGAAACCACGCAGCTGGGAGGTGGCAGGCAGGATTTGAACCCAGGTCTGCTGGACCCTGTGGTCCTCGTTCCTAACCATGACCCTGTCCCGCCCAAGTACAGACTGCCTGGAGTGGCTATCATGAAAGCAGTGGTCAGTTCAGAGGGCCTATGGTAAAATGCCCCATAATTTAGGGGCAGGACCAGGGAAAAGTGATTCTTTCTGAGAGTAAATAATAAAAAGCAAGCAAGCAAGCAAACAAACAAAAGACTAAAAGTGGATGAGGTTAGTAATTAGTTAAACCCAATATCTCATATATCTTGGTGGTCCCCAGGGTGAATTTAGGTGATACACATCTCATTTTAAGTTATGTATTTATTTTAATGTGATAAATAGAACTGGCACACTTGTGACTTTATGGATATTACTGTTTATGACAAAGCATAAAAAAAGGTCATGAGTTGATTTAAAAGATTAAGCAAATAAACACAATAACATGAGAACACGGTTCAGATGTTCTCTCACGCTCTCAGAGATGTGACAACAAATCCTGCTGATTCTATCTTGAAATATGTCCAGGATCTGACCCCTTCTCCCTGTCTCCACTGCTGCCGCCCTGGCCTGAGCCACCTTTGCCTCTCCCCTGGACCACTGCCTCAGCATCCTAACTGTCCCCCTGCAGCCACCCCTGCACCCTGAGGCTATTCTCCACATGGCAGCTAGAGGGAGCCTGTCAAAACAGACCAATAGCTCTCCCCTGCTCAGAAGCCACCAGAGGTTCCCATCTCACTCAGGAGTACAGCCAAAGACCCAACAGTGCCCCCCGGTATTTCTTGGATGCCCCTGCCTCCCATCATCTCCTCACTCACTCTGCTTCAGTCAATTCGCCTTTTAGATGATCCTGGAACATACCAGGCACATTCCTACCTCAGGACTTTTGCACTTGCTGTTCTCGGTGCCTGAAACACTGTTCCCCCAGATTGTGTCACAGCTATATTCCTCACTACCTTCTAGACCTTGCCTAAGTGTCACCTTCTCAGGGAAGCCATCCTGGACCATTTTCTCTGAACCTCAACCTACTTTCTCCCAGCATTCCTGCCTCCTTTCTCTGTTTTACTTTTGACCCTGGCACTTTTAACTTCCAATACATTGTACATCCTGATTATTTTATTTATGATCTGTCTCTCCTACCACTGAATTCTTTGAGCTTGGGAAGTTTGTGTTTTGGTCACTGCAGGATTTTCTTTGTCCATCAGTCTCTTATCAAGTTAGTTAGGATGAGTCGGGTGTCCTCCCAATCCATCTGACCATGTGAGAAGTGGCCCCACCTCCCTCTGTGATGCCTCTATCCATACGCAGTGGCCCCTAGAGTCCATCCTGTTCCCATGGCCCGAAGCCAGCTCTGCCTTGTGTGACTTCTGCAGTGTCTGGTGCCTTGTGTCTCCTGGCTAGTGTGGGAACTTCTGAGGGGCAAAGAACCATGCTTTCTTTCATAGGACTAGGTGTTAAGAAGATGCTCACTTCAAGCAGTGCTGGTTCAAGGCCCAACTCTGTCAACTTCTGGCAACGTGACCAGAGACAAATTACTCAACCTCTCTGTTTCCTCTAAAACACACCAACACATACATGCACACAGATCTGATAAGAATAATACCTTCTTCATTGTGTTCTTGGGGGGAGTCAACAGAGTAGTGTTCAGAAATGCTTGCTAAGAGCTCTGTGTTATTATTTGGACACCCTCCTCATCTCTTGGCACAGGGATGAGCACAGAGCTTGGTGAATTGACTGATTTTAATTCAACTCCCCACAAATATGTATTGAGTGCCAACTATGTGTGACAGGCACTGTGCTAGGGGCTGGGGAGAAGAGATGGGCAGGTGCTGTCTCTTGTGGCTTAGTTTCTTTGATGGCACAGACAGAATGGCATCAAATGGGCCTGTTTGTGACTCCATTCCCTCAGCACTGCTGTGTGTGGTCTGTGCCAGATAATTTCTCCATCTCTGCCCCACTGGAGCTGACATCCAGAAGCAGAGGAGAACAGACAGGGAATTGCATGGTTATGAATTATGATGAGCGCTGTAAAGGGGAAGCACAGGACACTTTGGGCAAATAATGGAATAATGGGGAAATAATGGAATTTGGGCTTTGAGGGGTTGTTGAAGACCTGTGTGAGGAGTAGTGAGGCTGCTGAGACCTGAGAATGAGCAGCTGGGCCCGACGGCCTGTCACTCCCATGGCCACTGTCTGCCTCCGGCCCCCAACCCCAGGGAACTGGAGCTTGCTCTCCAGAGTGGCAGCCTAGGAGGGAGGATGTCCTTAGACTGTAGCTCTGTGGTCCTGCCCCGCTGGGTCCCACAGTACACACCCTCTAGTGGCCACAACGCATGCTGGTGCTGGGCTGGACCCGCCCCTGAAACCCAAAGACAGTGGGACTGCCACTGGCCTTGCCTTTCTGACACTGTCTCCACTCAGATGGAGTCTTCTGTAATGAGGGCTAACTCTGGGCCCTCATGTCAGCTAATCTTGGCAACCACCCCAGAATGATTCCCATTTAGCAGATAAGAAGCCTGAGGCTTAAAGAGCTGAAGGAAGGGTCAGTGCTCAACTCAGGCCCACTGGACTCTGGATTCCCTGCTCTTCAAGTGTCATCCTCCTGAGGCTTAATGGCATCATTCCTCTCCTCCCCTCTCCTTCCACATCGCCAAGTGGGCAGGAGCCTGTGTTACCACCCAGGAAAGAAGGCACCCCTCCCTGGGAAGATCACTGCTTCAGTCTCTCCTTGGCCGGAGACCCCAGGAGCACAGGCCCCTGGAGTACAGACCCGATTCAGGGAGCTCCCCCAGGAATTCTGCATAAGGGACATCATTGTACCTCAGGGCCTGAGGGAAGTGTGCTGGGGAGGTCAGAGCCACAGCACAGCTTGCCCTCAGGGGCATGCATTGAGCATTTCTGGAAGCACATACTTCCCTGCGCTGGGTGGGGGAGGCTCTGCTTGTAAACCCTCTCTTGTCTGCTGTCCCATTTCCTTTGCTTCCCATTATATACACAAACACCTTCTTCTAGCCAGACTGGTAGGATTCCAATTCCACTGCTGCCACTAATTACAAGCTTGAGCAAGTTACTTAATGTCTGGTGCCTCAGTATCCTTATCTGTAAAATGGTGGTAACAACCAAATCTACCCCAAAGTGTTATGGGGTGTCTGGGGACTCACCACATAACACTTTGATTCAGCAGGTTCAGTGCAAATGGACTACATTTGCAAAACCACTGTCCCAAAGGACGTGCACTGGGAACAGAGATCTACACATCACTCTAGCTGTATGGGGTGAGCATATATCCATCCTGGTTTATTGCCTGTTGTTATCGTGCCTCCTCTGGTTTAGCACTTTAGCGCCCTAAAAAGTATCCTCGTCCCAATGGCAAGTTATTGTGCCTCAGTTTCCTCATCTGTAAACTGGAGATAGTTTCTATCAGGGTTATGAGAATTAAATAAATCCATGTAATGCTTGGAACATTGCCTTGTGCATGGCGACGACTCAGTAAGCAAGAGCTATTATTACTGTAATCCACAGCCAAACCAGCACATACACTGATTTAAAACAAAAACACTTTACATGTAGTTTCTCTTTGTATTTTAAAATCCATTTATTTTCCCGGGGACGAGAAGTGACTGGAAGGGGCCACAAGAGGAGCTTCTGGGGTACCGGTCATGTTGATTTTTGAGCTGGGCGCTGGCTACGCGATGTGTTCATTTTGTGAAAATTCGTCCTGTTTACTTGCGATTTGTGCACAAAATGCACTATTTCCTAGAATCTTCACGGCTCTTTGAAGTACGCAGGGCAGGCATCACGAATCCCATTTTCAGAGAAGCAGCTGAGGACAAGAGCGCTGTTTCAATTCGCTAAAGGAGTAGGGGATGGGGGAGAGGAGGTTTCTCAGTTCGGTCCTCTACCCGGGGAAGCGACCGCCTCTCCCAGAGAGCGCGGCGCGAACAGTACCTTGCTCCAGGTAAAGCTCAGCAAATAGTTGGAGTCCTTCCTGCAAATATCGCCCCTCCCCCAGTGCACACACAAAACTCGGGGCCGGGGACTCGCACCGTCGCAGACTCACAAGGCCAGCCTCACATGTGGGCACCCCCGAGGGAGAGCCGCGCGCCAGCGCTCCCCAGCCCCTGCCGGGGAACGGCGCCCAGCCGCGAGCCAATGAGAGTAGTGGAATTTCTTTCATTCAGCGCAGGGCCGGGATATTGCCCGGAAAGGGGCGGGGCGCCGCCTGGGGGCGGGGCCGCCGCGCACGGGAGAGAGGGAGGTGCCCGCCCCGCGGCCTGGCCAATCGGCGCCGCGCCCGGGGGGGGAGGGGGGACCAGGCCTTTTTTCCGTCCGCGCGAGACCAATCCCGACTTTACAAGCTTGAACTTTTGCCACCCTCGGACGAGCGAGCGCGCCCGAGGAGGTACCCCGCCGCGCCGGCTCCAGGGGCTGGAGCGGCCTTAACCCTTCCCGCGCCAGGCGGCCCGCTGCTGCCGTCGCGCCCCCACCCCGCTCGACATCCGGCGGCACGGGATCTTGCCCCCCACCTCCCTCCGGTTTTCTTGAGGAAACCTCGCTGGGGAGAGCATGACCCCTACCCTTAACCCTCTCCGCGTTGCAGGGAGTAAGCTGGGGAAGGGAAAGGAGGAAGCACGCGGCTTCCAGGAGTCCCAGGGCGGCAGCGGTCCGCCTAACTCCCAGGGAGTGCTGTGGCGACCAAGCGGAGCCGGGGAGGAGAAACTCCCGGCTTCTACCTCACCACCTCTAATTGCCCGCGTTTGGCCCAGCAGAGCCACCCCTGACTTTGTGCAGGGGGTGTGGGGTCCTGGTGTCGTCACGGAAGATCTCGCTACCCCAACATAGCTGCCGTCCCCTATTCCCCAGAGACCCAAGCCAGGAACGCACACACGCACACCCATTTTTATTTGCTTTCCCTGGGTTGAGGGTTTGGATCAACTCTAAAGTGCACTGTGTTTAAAAGTTTGTACACATGCCAAAGAGAGGCAAAGTGCTCCGTTCGGTGCGAGTTTCAGTGGGTCCGCCGAGCCCTTGTGCGCCCGCTCGTGGTTTGTGTAAGTGTGTGTGTGTGTGTGTGTGTGTGTGTGTGTGTGTGTGTGTGTGTGTGCGCGCGCGCGCGCGCGCCTGCTCGCATCCATGCCCGGGACGCAACGCGAGCCAGGGAGCGGGCCTCGAGCGCTGTCAGGACCGGGGCGGGGGCGCCGGGGCGGGCGGGAGGCGGGGGGCGGGGGCCGGGGCTCGGCCCGCCCCGGGAGCCGGCCCCTCGGAGCCTCCGGGCCCTGCAACGGGACGTGTTCTCCTTTAAGAGTTAAGAAACTTGAAACCTTGTTTGCGCAACAATCAGCGCCGCGGAGCCGCCAAAGTGTCTAGACTGGCATATGATGGGAGGCAGCCAATGACTCCGCGGCGCTCCTCCGGGGGCCCTCAGTGTGCGTTTGAGGAGAACAAAAAAGAGAGAGAGAACCGATCGGGGAGCGAGCGAGGGAGCCCAGCGGAGAGAAAGAGCCGCCGGGCGCTGCCTCGGCAGACCTCGCAGGGACCGCGGGGCCACCGGGAGGCACTTTTTGTGGAGAGGGGAGGCGGGCGACCTCGGCCAGCCGCGGCGCCGGGAACGTCCGAGCGCAGCGTGGGGCGGGCTGCGACCTCTACCTCGGTGGATTGCATTTTTAATTAAGGATTCCCAGCAGCTCTTTGGGATTTTTACAGTTTCCACTTATGTGTTGACACCCGCGTTCACGAGAAACTCTCTGAGTGCATCTAGAGCCTAGGACTTGAGACGGAGTTGGCCTTTCGTGCATGCAAATCCAGGGATTTGGGTTTTGTTGTGTTTTTTTCCCCCCACTTTTTCTTTTTTTTTTTTTTTTTTGCAGGGGGTAAGAAGGGAACTGAGGGTACCAAGAAGCCTGCCCTTCGGATTCTGCAGGAAAAGTCCACGTAGTTAAGTGCTTGGGTTTTAAAGGGAGGGCTTCCCAGGCACATTTGGGGGCTCGGCGCTCGCGCTTTGTGCTCATGGACCAGCCGCGCAACTTCTGAAGGCTCGCCGGCCCATGCGGTTTCTTTCTGGCGGCGCGGCGTCTGCAGCCCCCCTAAAGCGCGGGGGCTGGAGTTGCTGAGCAGCTTGGCCGCCAGGGTCCATGTAGCCGCTGGCCGGGCACGGACCGCGGTTCGGCGAGCGCGTGTTTCGGCCACCCACTGCCCAGCGCAACCTGCCCGGCCGTCCCGCCCCGGCGAGCTCCCTCATGTTGCAGCCCTGCGGCGCCCCTTCGACGACAGGCTGTGCGCGATCTGCACGGCACCCTGCGACGGAGCTTCATGTGGGGCTGCGGCCCGCGCAGCCGGCGCCTCGCTGAGGGAACGGACCCCCGGTAACCGGAGACCGCCTCCCTCCCACCTCCGGCGCCAAAGGATATCGTATGTTCAGGTCCAAACGCTCGGGGCTGGTGCGGCGACTTTGGCGAAGTCGAGTGGTCCCCGACCCGGAGGAAGGTGGCGGCAGCGGCGGCGGCGGCGACGACGAAGATGGAAGCTTGGGCAGCCGAGCTGAGCCTGCCCCGCGGGCACGAGAAGGCGAAGGCTGCGGCCGCTCCGAAGTGCACCCGGTAGCCCCGCGGCGGCCCCGGGACGCGGTCGGACAGCGAGGCGCCCAGGGCGCGGGGAGGCGCCGGCGCGCAGGGGGCCCCCCAAGGCCCATGTCGGAGCCGGGGGCCGGCGCCAGGAGCTCCCCTCTGGACGTGGCGGAGCCGGGAGGCCCGGGCTGGCTGCCCGAGAGTGACTGCGAGACCGTGACCTGCTGTCTCTTCTCGGAACGGGACGCGGCCTGCGCGCCCCGGGACGCCGGCGATCCCCTGGCCGGGGCGGCCCTGGAGCCAGCGGGTGGCGGACGGAGCCGCGAAGCCCGCTCGCGGCTGCTGCTGCTCGAGCAGGAACTCAAGACGGTCACGTACTCGCTGTTGAAGCGGCTCAAGGAGCGTTCGCTGGACACGCTGCTGGAGGCGGTGGAATCTCGCGGCGGCGTGCCGGGCGGCTGCGTGCTTGTGCCGCGCGCCGACCTCCGCCTGGGCGGCCAGCCCGCGCCGCCGCAGCTGCTGCTCGGCCGCCTCTTCCGCTGGCCCGATCTACAGCACGCCGTGGAGCTGAAGCCCCTGTGCGGCTGCCACAGCTTCGCCGCGGCTGCCGACGGCCCCACCGTGTGCTGCAACCCCTACCACTTCAGCCGGCTCTGCGGGCCAGGTGAGCTCTCCGTGCGCAGCCGGGGGGGGGGTCCCCACCCCTGCCCCTTTCCGTGGCCTTGTTTGTACACCCCAGTAGAGTTGCCTCATCCTGGCCAAGGGGAGTAGGAAGGCGACGCGGGGAGTGGATGTCTGAGCCCACACATCAAATGGCAAGTTCATCTTAAGGCTCCAGCCAATTTAAAAGGGTACATATTGGAGTTTTCTTTTTGCAGCTTCAGGGATGTAATGCCAACTTCACAGATAGTAAAAGTGGAGGCCAGGCCTAGAAGAGGCCAAAGACATTCATGCCGTCTGCCATGCGTTTACCCTCAGTCTAGCATTTGTGTACATGTGCCTGAACCCATTCTTTGCTTTCCTGTGGCCAAGCAGATACAAGTGGTGATATTGAGTGCAGACAAATCATGGTTAGAGTAGAAAGTGTTTTTAAATTGTCCACTCGTTCCTTTGTATGCTTAGGAGCAAAGTTTTTACAAGGTAACCTCTCTCTGAAAGTAGATGCACTCTTGGCCTTGTTTTCTCCCAGCATCCCTTGGGTGTTGAATGCCTGGGTCCTCCATGGTCTTCTTTCTCAATTCATGTTTCCTGCTTTTTTTTTTTTAAGTAGAGTCAAGGGTACTCCCCTGCCCTGGGATCCTGGAGGCATCCCTAAGTGGGAGAGGGGCCAGATATCTTATTACCATTCAGAACACCCACCCCAACCCCCATCCCCGCTTTCTTTGTTCTCCTCCTGGGATTTCCTGCACACTCTCCACCCTCAGCCTTGCTTACCTGGGCAGGCCTTGGGTGCTGGAGCAGAGGTGGGGACAGCCAGAGGCCCCTGGTCTGATCAGACCCCTGCTCTGATCACTGCATTGCAGGGAATACTCGTGTTAGCCTGTAGCAACTTAGTGTATATGTGAATCCATAAGGCAACATAGGGGCGCTTCTGTTTGGGGCGGGCAGCTGTCATAGTGTTACTGGCTGTTGGGAAGTGTTACTTACACTGGGAAGGCTCAGAGGGTCATGTCAGAATTCTCTTGACTCCCTTTCGGGAAGGGGAGGGTGGGCCCAGCAGGGTAGATTTGTCCCAGGTGTGTTTTTTTGTATGGGGGCGGTTAGTGTTTGGAGGGGAAAGTAGGGAGCCCCAGTGGTGGCTCCTGAAGAAAGGGCACTGATGGCGTTGGGTGGGGAGAGGTAGCACTGATGGAGGATGGGTCAAGGGAGGTAAGGAGTGAGGAGAAGAGGGCTAGCTGAGAGCCAAGCTCAGGCAGATGGCCAGAAGGGGAAGAGTGAAAAAGTTGGAGGCAACAGACAGGACCCATCCCCACCACTTTTCCTTGGATTAGAAGTTGGCTTGGGTGTTGGTGTGAGTTTGGTGGACTTGGCACCAAAGAAGTTGAGTAGACATGGCATTCCACTGCAGTGCAACACTTCTTACCTGCAGACAGGTTCCTAGGTTCTGCCTGGCCAGTACTGGGCAGTGGCAGCTTGATCTTGGACCAGTGACTTCCCTTCTCAGTCTCCCAACTGTCAGTGAGGGTGGTGGCTCTACGAACACTCTCCTTATCTCATTTGAGACTAAGCCTGGAGACTCTTTTTCCTGCCGGAAGGAGGCACTATTGCAAGGGTTGCAGTGTCCTGAGTCTATTCCCCTGTTTCTTCACCAGTCCCATGGGGCCCCCATTCAAGCCTCCCTGGGGAAACTGGGAGGACTGATGGTCTGGGAAGGGTTTCCAGTAGGCGCCAGGTTGACCTTCTTGCTTCATCCCCTGCCTGGTGGCTTGGGCCGCAGGGACCAAGAACTGGGGCAGCCCTTTGCTCCCACCTCCTCACCCCCCACTCCTGGCCGCCAGCCTGGCTCCCATAGCTGGGCCGGCGCATAGCTTGAGCTCAACCGTGCTCATCGTGATAAGGAGACTGCGCCTTCCAGGGCTCTAGGGGAGAGGGCTGGGGCACTGGAGCAGACAGATAGGCACACGGCTAGAGAGTACACTGGGACTCCAAGCAGGACAATTGAGGGACACCCACCTGGCACCAGTTACCCCAGTGCCCCCTGTACCTCCCCCCACCAGTCCAGTGACAGGCGGCCCCTTCCTAGGCACTGTGTACCCCTGCGGCTCAGAGAGCTACTAGTCCTGCTCCATCCTGCAACTTGCTTCAGGTCCTTGGGGCAAGTTTCCCATCCCTCAGCCTCTTCCCCATCAGTAAAGTTGAGGGGATTGGACAGAATCCCTGAGGTCTCACAGGCATGATTCCAGGCGACAGACACCCCTCCTCCCCCATCCCCCGCTTCCCTCAGAAACTGGGGTCCTCAGCAGAGGACCTCCCCTGTGCCAGGCTCTGCCCTGGGCACTGCCCCGCGGCCTCCTGGCCTCCCTGCCCCAAGAGAGTCTGGGCTCTAGTTCTGTCTCCCTCTTGTGTGTTGTTTTGTCCCGGGAAAAGCCAGTTCGCTGAGCTCCACGGGTGCCTATGTGGACGGAAATGTGGAGAAATACTTTAATCACAGCTCTAACCTATGTTTATAGAGCTCCTTTCTCCTGAAAGTATCCATTAACTTTGGAATAAATCTTCTGCTCTTTGCTTCACCACTTTTTTTTTTTTCTGTAATTATATTCAGTAAATTACTATTATCCAAGTTGCGCCAGGGAAAAAGAGACAGAGTGAGAGAGAAAACTTCTAAACGACTGGAGGAGGCCGCCTAGGAAAACATAGGGTTCCCAGGCCAGGACTATAGGAATTAGAATGGGCTAGAAAGTTTTCCTTTTATTTGGCCTGGCACTATCCCTTTGAAATGAGATCAATTTCAAGTTGGGCTTCCAAGACCCCGCCCCACCCCTCGGCGGCCCCTCTCAGCCCGCCTGCCCCACTCCTCCTGGCTCCTCCTGCTCCTCCTTGGAGGTGAGGAAGGGGTGATAATGTGCAGTTTGCCTCTTGCTGGCGCCAGCCGGCCGCACTGTTTATCTGGCTGCCTGGGGGGGAGGGGGGAGTCTGGGCAATTAGGCTTAGCTGGCCTTAAAGTGCCAGGGGCTCCTTCTCTGTGTCTCCCATCCTGGGGGCTTGAGCCTTCAGGTTCCGGGGGTGGAGGGGATGGACACTGGGAAGCCCCCTCTCTACTCTCGGCCACCCCTTGGGAGGGGGGAAACTTGGAGGTCCAGGGAAGTATGAGGATCCTTTCCCAAGCAAGATGCTGGGCTGCAAAGATGGGGGTGGAGGGTAACCTCCCAAACTGAAACTCGGCCAGGCACTGGGAGAGGCTGTGAACTCTCTCCTGGCTTTTGAATTAGGGTCTAGATCCCAGAAGGCTGAAATACCTCCCTGGGGGCTAACCAGAGGCATGTCTGGGCTGAGCTGAGCGGAGAGCTTGCCTTCTGGGACCCTTGGCCCCTGGCTGACTGCTCTTGCCTCTGAAGGCAGTTGGAGGAGATTACTGAAGCTGACGCCTGAGGCTGGATGTCTGAGGGCCCGGAGTTGCTGTGCGTCTCTGCCTTTCTTGATGTCTTTTTCTCTTTGTCTACTGCATCCTCTTCTTTCAGAGGGTCCTGCCGGGCTCTAGGAATTCTCCCCCTAAAGTTTAAAGCATGTAAGTTATTTAAAAAGTCAACACAGCTTTCGCAAGTACTGAAAACAGTTTCTAGGAGGGGAGTGACCAAGGGCAGCTCTTAGTTTCTCATCTGACCTTTGTCTGTCCCACCTTGCCCATCTGAGTTAATGTCTGGGACTCCATTCTCCCAGATCCAGGCCTGTCTTGTGGAGTGGAATGGGGGTGGTGGTGACAGGTTACCTGGAAGTGTTATTCATGATAACCCCAAAGTGGAGACAACCCCTGTGCCCTTGGCTGATGAATGGATAAATGAAATTTAGTATATTCATACCATAGAATATTATTCAGCCATGAAAAGGAATGAAGTATGCATATATGCTATGTATGAATTTTAAAAACATGCAGAGTGAAAGAAGTGATTCCTTTCGTGTGAGATGTCCAGAATAGCCAAATCTATAGAGTCAGAGAACATGTTAGTGGTTACTAGGGCCTGGGGGGAGGGAGGATTGAGGAGTGACTGCTAAATCCGTACAGAGTTTCTTTTTGGGGTGATGAAAGTCCATATGCTACAATTAGATACAAGCGAATGTTGCACAACTTTGTGAATATACTAAAAATCACGGAATTGTATGCTTTAAAAGGGTAAATCTTATGGTATGTAACTTTTATCTCAATTCGTTTTTAAAAAAAGGTTACCTGGTATTGTCCCTGATTGGCTTTCCGTTTTGCTTAAAGTAGAATAACATCCGCTGCTACCTGATGTGGGGCCTTGGGCAGGTCATTTTCCTAGCTGGACCTCCGTTGCCCCATCGGTTAAAAGAGTTGGGTGATAGCCATCTCTGACTGTCTAAATCTCCGTGTGGAGGAGAGGAGTTTCTAAACCTTGATACTTTTTTACTTGCCTGGAATGGCATTTAAAGATTAGCTTCCAGCCTCTATAGTTATTGAACAGTGCACACCGTTTTGCTGGAACAGATGGGGGTCTGGGGAGGTCTTTCCGGAATGCTTTGCAGCTCCTCACTAGTAGGTGTGTTTGACATTTCAAGTTGGTAGGTTCTCTTTCTCTCTCACTTGCAACATTAACCTCCCCACCATGCCCCCAGCTCAGGTGGGACCATGGGTGAGGGGCGCCACGGGTGAGGAGCACCATGGCTTAAGGCCCAGGTTGCTCCTGCGACAGGGGGCTTCGGTGAGCCCTTCCTGCCCTCCACCTTTTGGGACCCAGGTAACCAGCCCCTGAAAGAGATGCTGGGATTGAGTAGAGTGGCTGCCCATCACTGCCAAGTTTCACCTTTGGGACAGATCTGGGGGGCACATGTCCATAGCTCCCCTCCATGTGTTGCCTGGGCCTCAGCCATTCAGGAGTTTTGGGGAAACCAACCCTAATACAGGAATCGCATGCTTTCTGATGAGTTAGTGGGGTGTAGTGGGAAGGGTGTGAGGCTGGGGGTCAGGTCCTGTCTGGCCACGAGCCAGTCTCTCCAGGCCTCAGTTTCCTTCTCTGTACAGTGGGAGTGCCAGCCTCAGTTCTCGTTTCCTTTGGAGCTCCAGCCCTTTCTTTGTCATGACTCTTGGGGTCTGGTCTCCAGCCTCTCCTAGGCCTGAGGGCCTGGGGATAAGGTGGTGCCTACTGAAGGCTAGCAGCTCCCCTCCTTGAATCTTACCTGAAGTCTCCTTTGAGTCCCGTCTTCACCCCCTGGGGTCCTCTTTCTCCACACCTTTGTCTATGAGACATGCCCAAGTTGACTATTATCCTCTTTGTTATCTTTGTCCACAAACATTTAGTGAGCACTTCCTGTTCATGTGATGTGCTGGGCCCAGTGGGAGGAGGGGGTGTAAGATGGGATGCCTTTTCGTTCCTGTCTCATTGGGGTGTAGAGCAGTCAGGTAGGTGTTAGTTCAAATCCCAGCTCCACCATAATTGGTTGGGGGGCACTGGGCTAGTCAGTTTTTTCATCTGTAAAATGGAGATAATAATGATCATCTTACTTATTTATTTTTTTTTTAGTTTTTGAGAGAGGATGAAATAAAAATAGATGCCTTTGGAGCATGATTAACCATTCTTGTACCTGAGGTCCAAAAATAAAATACAATAAACAGAATTAAAAGTGCCTGGTACGGGGTTAGGTATTCAGCAAATGTTGGCTTCTCCCCAGTGGCTACTCGATTTGCTTTTCCTTCTCCCTAACTTCTGCCTACAGAACATTCCCTTGTTGCTAGACCTCAGGGCCTTCACTTTGGGAAGGAACTTGTGGTTGGAAAGGCTGGAGTGAGAAGTGAAGCCTTGTTGGGTGTTTGGAGCAAAACAAATGCTCCTACAACTAATTGAGCCTTATTACAATTGTGAAAAACACTTATTACCTCTTGTGTAGTTACTGATACCTGCCTAATAACAGTTATTACCACTTTATCACTACTGAGAGTTTGTTTTAGTTTGCGATTTGATGGTGTTTAGTTTCATTTATGGAAAATGAAGGGTCATTTCATTCATGCAAATTGTTACTTAGTTTAGCAAATTGTTACTTCCCGTAAAGCAATAGGCTAAGGAATTCTTCTGAAGGAAAAGTATATGTTTTTAAGGAGGAGTATTTTGGGCAAACGAAAGGAAATCAAATGAAAAATACAAAAGAGTCACAGAGGGTCTGAGCCCAGAGCCTAAGTGATGGGTTTAGAGCCTCCTATTGAGGAAGTTGAGCTGGGTTTGGTTCCTGGGTCCCAACCTGTCTCTCTCTTCCCTGCACTGAAAAATGTTATTTCTAATGTAATTTGTTTGGAAATGGGTTTCAGTGTCTAGGCCTCGGCACTCACACTCAGCTCTGACTAGGGCTGCCAAATTTAACAATTGAAAAAACAGGATACCCAGTTCAATCAGAATTCCATAAAAATAATACACGATGTTTTAGTGTAAGTATGTCCCAAATACTGCAAGGGACATACTTATGCTAGGAAATTATGCATTGCTCATCTAAAATTCAAATTTAACTGGCCTCCTGTATTTTATCTGGCAACCCCATATCTGATTTCCCCTGTACCCAAGAATCTCTTGTTATAATAATAATAGTGTTCATGGAGGTATTTTCCCACAGTGCTAAGAGCTGTACTAAGCACTTTACATGCTTGGTCTCCTTTTGCCCTCCCAGCAAGCTTGGGAGGTTAGTTCGATTATTATCCCCATTTTGGAGCTGAGGTAATAAGCTTAGAGAGGTGAAGTAACTTACCTGAGGTCACACAGCCAAGGGTTGGCCGGATAGGTTGCAGCCCAAGTCTCTCTGTAACCCAAGTCTGTGGCCTTGGCCAATGCTGTTCCAGTGGATTTGGGCAGCAGAGGTGGGGGGAGAAAAGGAAGGCTTCCTGGGAGCTGGGTTTATTGTTTGAGGAAATCAATATTTAAGTGCCTATAGACTCACAGGTGGGAACCTGCGTGTGATATGTTGTCTCCTGTCTTCCAGAATCACCGCCACCCCCCTACTCTCGGCTGTCTCCTCACGACGAGTACAAGCCACTGGGTAAGTGTGTCCCTGTGAGAGGTGTGCACCTGCGGCTCCCCTCCAGTGCAGCACCCAGCCGCAGAACTGGAGGGGAGGGGTGAAGCTGGGCGGGTCATCTTTGAAAACGGGAGTGAAGTTTTACAAACGCAGGAGCAGTTGGGCCAAAGCAGATCCAGCCTCTGCAGAGGGCTATTTACATCTTGAAATTCCACTGCTCATCGTTAACCTCTCTGTGACCTTTAAACATGGGCCCGTGGGAGATGGATGGGTTCTGACCTAAGCAGAGCACAGAAGGTAGGTTACTGTTTCTACGACTCTTTTCCTCTCTGTCCCCCCCCCCCCCAGCTTTGGGTCCTTCTCTTTTAGTGTGTTTCAGTTAGTAGTATGACAGATAGGTTGGGCATCAAGTCTTGGGGGTGTTCCCTTTTTTAGGCCAAGAAGTTCACCTGGGTAGAAGCAAAAATGGGAACATCTGGAAAGAATGTGTATCCATACAGAAAACCCCAGGCAAGCTAAACGGGGTGGGGGGTGGGGGAGGTGGTAATGTCATTTTGCATAAGCCCTTTTCAGAGAAGAAACATGTCTTCTCTACAGTCACAGGGTTAGATGATCAAGTCATATTCTGGGTAGGTGCATGTGGTTTTAAAAGTAGAGATCGCTTGTTTCCTGGCCCCTTTATTTCCAGTGGGGATTCAGAGCACAGTCTCTGAGCCAGAGAAGTGACAGAGTCTGCCAAATCCCAGTGGTGGGGCCAGTCAGTTTGGCCTTGGTAGTACCAGGAGAGCAAGGGCTTGACCCAGGCAGCTCCCGTGGGACTCGTGCTTTAGAAGTCGGATGGCGTGGCAGTGATGCTAACACATTCCTCTCAGTGACCACAGAAAGTGGGTTTTGTTTTGTTTTTGGTAAAGGCCTCCTCCCAGTGGAGCATGTCAGCATCATCTGGGATGTTCCTTCTTAGTGTCGCGGACTCTCAGGCATCCGGTCCAGTTTCCCTTCCAGGCCCCCTCGTAAGTTGGAAGTGGCCCCTGGGTCCCTTCAGGAGGTTGTCCTCCTCAGGCAGGCAGGACAGAGGATGTCCTGCGAGGATGCGTGAGTCAGCGGCTGAATCATGGCTTGGTTCCACGGTGGCATCCCCACTGTTTGTTCCAGAAGTCTGGCTATCCCATGGATGGGAGCACTTGATTTAGTTCTCTGGGGAACTGGAGAGGCCATCTGGTGGGACCCTGCCACGTCACACACAAGGGAGCAGGCTAGTGAGGGGGGACGGCGTCCAGCCACTGAGCTGTGGGGCAGAGGCAGAAACCCAGGGCAGCCCCGGGTTCCAGTCTGCGGTTCCCCATCTTTCCCTCACAGGCCTGTCTCAGCATTTTCTAAGTCAACATAACCATGCTAGTTGTTTAGGAGGTCCCTAGTTCCATTAGAGAAAAGGAAATATTCAAACATTCTTAGCCTGTGGGTCAGCCTGGGATAAAGCTGCAAAAGTCTAGACACTGCTCAGCCCTTCACAGTGACCGTTTGGAAACCAACAGGTGTCCCCATTATTTCATAAATGGGACAACTGAGGCCCAGAAAGAGGAAATGATGCTTGCAAGGGTCTGCAAACTACAGCCTGGCTGCCCGTTTTTGTAGGGCTCTCAAGCTGAGCATGGTGTTTACATTTTTAAATGGTTAAGAAAAAAATCAAAGGAAGACTGTTTCATGACATGTGAAAATTATGTGAAATTCTAATTCCAGTGCCTGTAAACAGAGCTCGACTGGAACACAGCCATGCTCATTCATTTACGTCTTGTCTGTGGATGCTTTGGCACTAGAATGGCAGAGTTGAGTAGTTGCAACAGAGTGTATGGTTTGCACAGTCGAAAATATTTACTATCTGGCCCTTTACAGAAAAAGTTTGCCAATCCCTGATACAGCTGACTGATGGTGGAGGTGGGACTCGAACCTGGGGCTCCAGCTTCCAGACTGGAGTCCCTCCTTGGGGCTTCAGCAGCCATCAAGGTTGGGATCATTCTTTTTCTACAACAGCCGCTGTGGCACTTCACACAGTGAGGGCCTCGCTAGGAACACCAGATGGGAGGGTTTGGCGAGTGCGTGAGAGCCGGGAAAGGTGGGGAAATGGCTTGTGCTTCCGACTCCTGGAAACCTCCCGATGCTGTGTTGGCCCCACGGCTGTTCTCGCAGAACTAGGATTCAGCCTGTGATGTTGCAGTTTCAAATGAGAAGAGGCTGCAAGGCTTGGGGCACTGAGCACTTTGGGCACATTAGGTAGGAAAGCAAAACTCTTAAGAAGTTCCCACTTAGGTGTTGAGGTTTTTGTTCTTTTAAAAAGATTTCCCATGTGTCCATATTTCCCTCCCAACACATTTTACCAACAGATAACTTTTTCGGGCCCTGATAAATAGCTGGAGTTATTTTTTGAGTTATTTTCTTTTCCTTGCATTGTTGCTTTTTCATAAACAAAAAGTCAGTCCACTTCTAAGCTCTGTGATCACATGAGACCAGGAAAACAAAATAAAACCCAGAACACCCAGTCAGCACCTGGCAAGTGGGAAATGAAAAAAAATATATATATATAAAAGGCCAAATTGGTTAATGTTTCATCTTCCCATTCCCTAAGCCATGTGGTAAAAGGAAAAAATTCCTGCAGGACTGAATGGAATTCTAGCCAGCTAGGGCCGAGGCCAGTGGTTTTGTCCCAGAAATCCTCTCAGCCTGGAGGGTTTCTGCCAGGCCAGGTGGGACCTGCCAGGACAGAAGAGGAAGATGAAAATGCCTTGGGTCTCACAGAACGTGCCGTCAGACCTGTGGACAGACCTCACCCTAAAAGGGCAACCTCCCATTGCTGGTGACAGAAGCACAGACCCAGGAAAAATCTTCCAAGCACACCCACCCCAAGAGGCATCGACTTGTCGGGCTAGCCAGCTCAGTGTTCAAGAGAAAATGGAGCCCCTGTGCAAAAGAATTTCCCTTTCTCATCTAATTACACTGCAGATGGGAAAACAAATAATGCCATATGAAGTACTTAAAACTACTTTAAAGAAAGAAAAAAAAATGAGCACCTTAAAAAAGCAGTCCAGGCATTGAAACTTGCTGTGTGAGCAGGTTTGGATGATAGGGGGTGGGGGAGAGGGGAGAGAAAAAAAGTTAATCTGGGAGCAAATGCTTGAGCCCTTAATTAGAGGGGTGTAAGCGAGACAGAGTGAGGATGGCTGGTGACTTGTTAAAACAAAGTTTCCTCAGCTTCAGCGGGAGGAAGGAAGGAAGGAGGGAAGGAAGGAAGCAAGCAAGAAGGAACAACTCCAAGAATTTTAATGGTTGTAATTAAGTACAGCAACGATGAATTGTTTAGAGGCTTAATTTAACCTTAACCCGGGAGGTTCCAAGTTGCTACTTGCTTGGTCCCCTGAACCTGGGTTATTTCTGTGGTCAGGGCAATTGAAACTTTCTTGGGTGCCAGGGGCACAGCAGCCAGAGAGTCAGCACTTTCCAGCAGAGCTCCAGGGCTGGCCGGCCCCCGGTTGTGGGCTAGCGTGGGACAGGGTTCCAAAGTGGCATCAGGAAGTTGTGAGGGACATGCTGCTCTCTGCAAGCACACACAGGCACACATGCAAATGCACAAGAAGAAGAAAAGAGAAGGGACTGCCCCACAGCTAACTGAGTTCTCTTTCTCTTTCCTCCCACAGATCTGTCTGATTCTACATTGTCTTACACTGAAACGGAGGCCACCAGCTCCCTCATCACTGCTCCGGGTCAGTTCTCAGGTTGGCCTTTTTTCTCCTTGCTTGGCGCTGTTGTGTCAAAACTTTATAGAAGGTGACAGGTGTGTGTGTGTATGTGTGTGTGGCAGGGGGGCAATGGAAGCTTTTTTGATTTCCCCTTCTCCTTTTCTTTTCCTTTTCCTCCCACTCCTTGGAAGGGAAGATGGACAATGTTTTAATCCCTGGTGTTCTTGGGGTTTAGAAGAGTCTGTATGAGTGAAATCTGGAGATGATAATTTTTAAGTGCCTCTCAATGACTCATGTTAGCCAGCCAACCCTACCTTGTCTCTCAAGGAAATTATAAAAGCCCAGCACAACTCTCAATTCCTCATTTTAGCTAGGGATCCTCATCCCCCAGCTGCTGAGAACAGCAAAATGGATGAGCTGTACATTCATCTCTGTGGGCTTCTCTTCCTGTCCCCGCCCTGGGGGAGGGGCCGATGTGGAGGGTCCGAGAGTGGGAGGAAGAGGAGGAATGGGAAGGATGAGCTTGTGGGGAGGGTCTGGTGAGCAAGGAGTTTGCTGAGCGCCAATGGATGCTGGAGTAGGAAGCAGAGAGAACCCTGGTTTGGAGCTTCCTGCCCCTGCAGTTATGAGTTGGCCATAGAGACCCCCACATTTGGGGGAAGCCTTAAATCAAGGTTTCCCTGAGAAGTGAGAGGTTGGTGGTAGATTGGGGCATGTGAATGCCAGGAGGACGCCGGCGGCAAGACCTGTTGAGCCCTTTGGGACCATGCTGGGTGGGGTGCACAGTGGGGATGGGGTGGGATGGAGCAGACAGCCTCTCAGCTGGGGCTGCATCCCAGGTGGGCATGGCTTGATCTCTACGGGATTCTCTTTCTCTGTTTGTCTGTGTCTGAGTTCTCCTTCCTGTACCCACACCCATCTTATCATAGCAATAACAACAACCGTAGTCATAGCTGTCTGTTGAGGGTTTACTGTGGCCAGACCGTGCACTCAGCCCCCTTTAATGCATTATCCCAGAACAGGCCCAGGCTGGGGCAGTGGAGAATCTGAGAGGTCAAGTGACTTGTCCAGGGTCGCACAGTGGCAGGGCTATTGCCTCCAGGGTCTTAGGCACTGCTCTTAGGCACTGCCCTGTCACCCACTTTTTTGAAAGGGCTGCATGTACCTTCCATAAATTTATTTCTCACAAAGTTCCATCGTTCTTGCCACGGTGCTGGCTGCTCATAGCTGCCTGGCCATTTCCTGTTTCCAGAGCCCTTTCCTATCCATTCCCTATTCTCACCTTGACCATGGGAGATCACTGAGAGTACAGCCATTTCAGAGATGGAGAAACTGGAAGCTGGAGCAGGAGCATGACTTGCCCAGGGTAACAAGGTCATAAGGTGGGCTTATGGCACAGGGGTCACTGGGGTCCAGGTCCGCTGGGTCCCATTCCTGTCGGCCCTCTGCTCTCTGATGGCCCCTCTGTAATCGGGCCACTTCCTTCTCTTCCCTGCCTTTTGGCCTTGTCTGGTTATAAGCGCTTTCCCTCAGAGACCCAGCCAGATGAACATAAGACATTAGCGTTTCAATCCATTCCTTTTCCCTTGTGCATTTGTGGACAAAAGCCACAAAGAAACGAGAGGTTACGGAAAATGTTTGGATGTATGATTCTGCATCCCTGACAACTTTCAGAGTATATTGAATGTAGGTGGATTGCATTGGGATTGTTTGTCTGGATGGGTAGGTGACGCCCCCTCTTCTTCCCCCCAGCATTAATGGTGGAAATTCCTGTGTGTGGAGGTGCCTTACAGTTCTGGCATTTTTGCAGACACGGTCTCACTTGATCCCAGTCGTCCTAGATGGGCCTAGGGTGCCACTCAGGCTGGAGGGAGCAGACTCCAGAGCACCTGCAGGAGACCCCTCCCTCAATCTGGTTCCTAGGAGAGCTCACCCTCTGGAGGCTGAAGGCTGGAATCTCTCCAGAGACCTTGGGGCCATTAGGTTTTGCTGCCTTTGGGGCCTAGCCAGTCTGTGTTGAGAATTTCCTTTTAGGTATCTCAAAGCAGAGTTTTTGCTACTGGACAAGGAGACAGCTCTTGCTGCTCTTGACAGTGAATGAGGGCTGTATGGCTCTCGATAAAACTTCTTGTCCAGTGGCCTGGGATTCTAAGAAGCTGAAGGATATGGGGAAGAATTGTAGGATTTCCTACGGCAGGGAGATTGGTGTGAGTTCTGGGTGTCCTCAGTAGGTGAAAGAAGCTTTCCCCATCATGGTCATCCAGGCCCCTTCTAGGGACGATGTGCATCCCCTCTCTCCACGGGGCCTCACTGTTTAGTTTCAGTGGGCTATACCTGACCCCTGTCCTCCGGGAGCTCCCAGTGGGGCTCAGGGAGGCATGTCCTAGGGGATGAGGAAAGGCCCAGAGCGGTGACAAGTCTCAGTGGATGGTGAAGGCACATGATGGCATGCAGGAGGGCAGGGTGGGAGGTGAGGGGCAGAATGTGTTGGGCCAGGCCAGGACATTTGATGTTCAAGGACAGAAAATGATGATGATGACAACAGTGGCATTTATTGACCCTCAACTGTGTGCCAGACTCTCTGTTAAGTACTGTCCATTCTCCGTCTCGTTGACTTCTTACCATAACCCAGGTGAGGAAACTGGGGCTCAGAGCTGGGCTAACTGCCCAAATTCCCAAATTGTAAGTGGCAGGCCTGGGATGTGAGCCTGGGCAGCAGCAAGGGTCTACCCAGAGTGGGGAGGTGAGTCAAGATGGAGCAGTCAAAAGGCATCTGGGGGCAGCCTGTCTGATTTGAGTACCAGGGTCCGGGAGTGGGGCGGGGTGACAAGGGTCACAGCGTTCTGTGCTTGTCCAGGCTGCCACCGGGCAAACGTTGTGGATGACACCACGCCAGCCAACTGCCCTCGGCCCCGTCTGTCTCCGACATCCAGAGGGGCTGCTGTCCCTGAGAGCCTCGTCCCACTCTGTCCCTTGGGACAGGTGTCCTGCTTGTGCAGGGGTCCTTGTTTGTCTTGCACAATGACAATCCCAGCGCCCAGCCTGGAGTTTTCTATTTTTACCCCAGCTTCAAGGTCTCTGCTTCACCTTCCTGTCCTGTTGTTGAGGCCAGTTTGGGGAATGGTGGGGGTTTGGAGGCTCAGGCACAAGCCTGGGCAGGCAAGGGCACATCAGTGGGCAGGGCAGGGGGCGACAGGAAAGAAAACGATCTTATTTCAGGTCTCTGCTGAGTAACAGGACACTCCCATTCAATCTCTACATTCAATCCAAATTTAGACATCTGATCCCCACTAAACAGATGAGAAAACTGAAGCTCAAAGGGGTCAAGTGGCCTGACTGAGGTCAGTGAATTGGGGCAGAAAGTGAGGCTTTTATCAAGTCTAAAGACTCTTACACTAGGAGTTTTCAGTGGGGCTTTGGGTAGAATTGAAAGGCTAGAGGTCCCTCTGATATCCCTGCATTCAGAACCCTGGCGTTCTGGTTTCCTTCCTAACTCAGGGCCTTGGGTGCTGCCCCTTGTGACTGTCTCTTCGGGCCATCCTCTTCCTCTCTGCTGCATCTTTACCCTTCTCCTGTTTTCTGCATTTCAGTTTAGCATTGGGAGGAAATCAAGAAGATTCACTAGTTAAAGAAATTCATACACTGGTGTGAGTGGCAAATGCTTCTTTGCCATTTTAAAGTGGAATATGCCATAATTCAAAGACTTGCAGGATGAAAGGCTGCCTGGGAAAGGTGGTTCTGAGTAGGGCAGGGCTCTTCCTCCACCAATAGGATGAGCGTGAGACAGGAACCTCAGCCAGGCCAGGCTGGGTGCTGGGTGCTGGGTGAGCTCTGGGGCCTTTAAAGAGTGTCTGAAGTGGGGGCTGCTTTAGGATCCAGGCCTGCTGGCTCCATGCTGCGGGGCTGGGCAGTGGGGCAGTGGGCAGGCTTCCCTAAGAACCAACGGCTTCCCTCTGGTATCCGATTCTAGTGCCTGTTGGGTAACTGCTCAATGCTTTATTAAGCACCTACTCTGTGCAAGCTGTGATGTAAGCTGCATAGCGTGGGGCCCAGGCAGTCCCTTCTGGTGATCTTGATTATATAATGTGCTGGTATCTCGGTCCTGAGAGCATGGTTCTTTTTAGAGCTATGTCAGTGAGGGAGAGCCCCTCATTTTACAGGAAGGCCCAGGGAAGGGAGCTACCCAAGACTACCTGGAGCATTGGAGGTTGAGCGGGCTATGGGAGACTTTCCTCCATCACCCCAGACTGCAAGCTCCTTGAAAGCACAGATCATTATATAGGATGACAGATTTTGGAAACAGAGGCTCAGAGAGGTTAGGAGGCTGGCTGAGGGCTGCACAGAAGGTATAAGTAAGGGGAGCCAGGTTACAACTCAGGTTGGTCCTTGCTGCCCGCCTGTCACCTGGTAGGAACTGCACCATTCTTTTTCCCTTCCCTCTCAGTAGTTCCTCAAGAGGTGGCCCTGGGTTTCAGGACTGTCTGATGCTCAAAATCTGTGCCTACAGAAGTCAGGGGGGGCATGCATCTGTGCAGTATCATTTCTTGCTTCTTCCTTGATTATGGGACCTGACTGTTTTCCCCTCTGACATCTTCATCTAACACAGACTCTAGAGCTCTGCTTCTCCAAGGCGCTCATTTCAGTGCAGTCCATGCACACTTAGCCTCTACACCAGTGGCAGGCAGAGGAGCTTGGGCTCTGCAGCACTGCACCCTGGGTTCAAGACCTGGCTCTGCCATTTACTAGCTGTGTGACCTTGGGGCAGTCACTTAACCACTCTGTATTTCAGTCTTCTTGCCTGTAAAAGGGACGATAATAACAACATATTCCTTGTGCTGAGGGTTACATGAGGCTATGTCTCTGAATTAGCCAAGGCCTGGCACATGGCACATGGAAGGTGTGTCAGGTACTGAGCTCAGGACTGAGGGTCCAGGGATAAAAGTTGCAGCATCTCTGCCTTCAGGGTAGTCACCGACAGGTGAAGATGCAAACAGTAGTACAGGGATAGAAGTGGTCAAGAGGCAGTCTAGAGGAGACAGAGATTAGTGATCGACTCTTGGGTGGTGGGGAGGCTGCCTGGGAATGCTTACTGTAAGAGGTGATATCCAAGTTGGGTTTTGAAGGACAAATGGGAGCCTACCAAGTGGCAAGTTTTGGAGACGGGAGAGGCATTCCAAGTAGGAGGAATGGCACGTGCAAAGGCCTGGATGTATGACGACAGCCCGATGTGGTTGAGAAACCAAAGGAATTTAGAGGGATTTGGGTTGCAAAGTGCCAGGTGTTGGTGGGAGATGAGGCAGAGGGGTGGCCAGGGCCTAGGTCATGTTTTCCTAAAGCTTTTTTCACTGAAGCATAACACACCTACAGAGTACACATTAGAGTCCAGCTCAGTGAATTTTCACAAACTGATCACAACCAGATAATGGGCAGAGCCTGCATAACGGTTCCTGTCCGTGACCATGCTCATTGCCTGTGGGCCCTGGGGCTGCTGCAGGCTGAGTGGTTTAGAACTGACAGGAGGAGGGCAGGGGAGAATGTTTTCGCTGAATAGGGTTTCATTTCTCTTCGGAGAGCAGAAAGGATGTTTTTCCTGCAGCTGAGGGCAAATGGTGCCCTGACACATTCAGACTTGACCCTAGGTTGGCCCGTGTGGTTTTAAGAGGTGACCCTCGTGTGGTGCCTCCATCCATTCCCCTTCCCCCCGGGGTCAGGCTCCAAGTCAGAGCTGAGCGGGAGCCCGGCCTGGAGGTGGTGGACAGGCTGAGCTCCCAGGCCAGGACCAATTCGGAAACGGCTCCGGCCTCCTCAGCTTTCCTCAGCAAGGCGGGGAGGGTTGAGGGAGCACTCACCTCCCTTAGGGACTCACATCAAGCCCCTGCCGTGTTTATGTTTTTGTTTTTAGCTTTGACCCTCAGAAGAAAAAAAGCCTTCTTCCTTCCTTAAACCCCACCCTGGGTACTCACAAAGGGACCCATTCTTCCTGGGCTGGTTGTTTGAAGCTGGAGCAGGGGTGGTGGGGGTGAAGGGCAAGAGTGACAGAGGTGACTCCAGCAGTCCAGGAAGGCCAGGTGGTTGTGGAGGGGGCCATGCCGACCTGGCTCTGCTGAGAGGCAGTGTGGGGTGGTGGGCAGCACACAAGGGCAGTTTCTAGCCTTGGCTTTGGCTTTCACCTCAGGCAAGAGCTTTGCCTCTCTCTGCTCAGTGTATTCAGCTGTACACTGGGGCCATTGGGCCACTGATGTAAGGGGCCCCCTTGGTGCCGATGTTTTCTGGGTTGTAAGGCTCCAAGGCCTTGGGGGTTGTGCAGAGAGCCGGGGCTTCCAGCCGGCAGCATCTCAACTTCTCATTGTCTGAAAGCAAACCTCTGGCTTGAGACAAGGTCACACGGAGGGAGGGAATCAGTCTCCTGGACCCCCTGTCCCAGAGCACTGGAGCTTGGAGGCTGGAATAGGGATACACTTGATGGATGAGAAACCCAAGGCCCGGAGAAGGTGACTTGGCAGAGGTCACCCAGCTCTTAGACCCTCCAGGGTCTAAGAAAAAGATCCCAGGGCTGGTGTGTTTCCTGGCAGTAGACTTTTAGGTGACAAGTCAATGTATTAAACATTTATTGAGAACTGTATGCCAGTGGCAGGTGATATAAAGCAGAGAAAGCCTGGATCTTCTCCTCCAGGAGCTGATAGTTGAGAAGAAGAGGCAGACAGAAAATAAAGAATGGTGGACAATTGTGCCAAGTGCTTCCCTGGAGATGTGGACAAGGCCTTCTCACCAGCACAGGAAAGGGGGACTCTGTTGGGGTGGGAATAGGGGCATTCAGGGAAAGCCTCAAGAAGGTGATTCTGAGTTAGGTTTTGTAGGATAACTAGGAGTTCACCAAGGAGATAACAGGGTATAGACAACAGTTAGAAGGAACAGCTTGTTGTAGAAGCAGGGAAGTGTGCAATAGTATCGTGTATTCCAAGAGTTCGGTCATGGCTAGAAAGCGTTAATCTTTGAGAGATGGGCAAGTGGGAGAAGATGAACCAGAAAGGTTTTTCTGAATACTGGAAGAATGGGCTGGAGCAGAGGGATTGTGGTCACTGGGGCCAGGAGATCCCTGGGGTATCCGTGACACTGAAGAGGCTCCGAAATTGGTCTAGCACCCAGCAGAGGACCTCGTCCGTGGCAGAGGGTCATTGTGGAATGAGCTAATGAATGCATTTTTGCCTGAAATAAAGAGATATCCAGAGAAGGCACAAAGAAATAAAGACAGAAACATCTTCACACACATTCCATAATCCCAGCAGCTAACACAGAGCTCTGTGGCTGGTGGTGAGTCCTTCCAACAGTCTATGAAGTGGCCACTTTTATTAGCCAAATAAAAGAAGGTGGGAACGGAGTCTGAGAGGTTGAGTAACCTGCCCAAGGTCACCCAGCTAGAAAGAGGTAGGACCGGGATTGGAACCCAGGCAGTCTGGCCCCTGTTGGGTTCCCTCAGTAGGGCTGGCACGGAGCCCCCCTGCTCCCTGAATGATGCTGGACTCCCTGGGTCCCCGAGATGCTGCCTAAACAACTGCCTTCTGGACCCGAGCAGCTGTGCCCATGGAGGGCTGCTGAATGAGTAAATTAATGAGACAATGCAAGGAAGCAAGTTTGCTTCGGACCCTGAACTGGCGGGTGGGTGGGCTTCTGAGAGGAGGCTGTGGGGCCAAGTGCCTGCCCAGGGCTGCTGGCCTCCAAGCTGGAGGCCGATGGCCCCCACCCCTCACCGGGGGAACAGGCAGGTTTTCTGAGGAGACCTGGAATTCCAGAAAATGCACTTGGTTGCATCCAGCCTAATCACAACCATGTGTCTGCTAGGCCCCATGGCCTGCCCCCCTTCTGCCCCAGTGACTGCAGCCCCACTGGCACGCTTTCCTCGGGCGTCGCTAACAATCGGGAGCTGCGCTCGAAAGTTTCCTTGTCAGGGTAGAGTGGCTGTTGCCAAGAGCTACTTCTTTGATGCAGAAAATGTATCCTGAAGGTACTTTGTCAGATGTTTTTATATTAAACATTTTCCCTCCGTGGCCCTTGGCTGCTGAGGGAAGCAGAGACGCGTTGCTTTTCCAGTCGCCCTTTGTGGAAAGAATTTCTGACATTCATGGGCCTTTTCCCTGCTCCCCCCAGCCAGAAAGGGGCAGGCCTCAGGAGCTGGCACCTCTGCAAAGCAGGGGCCGTCCTGGCCTGAGGGGTGGACGCTGCCCGCACCCCGTGGTAGAAGCTTCTGGATTTGGAGCACCAAGAAGTCCTGTGTCTGGGGCAGACATCAAAGCCACCGTTCCAGACTGCAAGGCGAAATGCTGCAGAGATGTTAATTGATCTTTGAAAGGAGAAGTTGGGAGCTCAGAGATAGGAGCCTGGAAGTCATTTTAATCTCGGGTTAGGCCGGTAGAGCCAGCTCTGGAAAGAGCTGGGAGAAGCTTGGCTGCCAGGCCTTGTGTGCTGTGTGGGGGACGGGCTCTGTCACACGACCTGCAACTGGACTGGGCTGTGGCCACTGTGTGGCTCCTCAGCAGCCCTGGGAGTCAGCGAAGGGCGAGGGGCTTTTCTGGGCACCCAGAAGGCTCTGCAGGTATGGTCAGTGGGGTGCGTGGTGGGGAGGGCTGCGCTGCTCCCTCCTCCTTGGCTGAATGGGGTGAAATGTCCACGTCTGCCCGTCCGGGGTGTGTGTGCCCAGGAAGTCTAGTATGGTGGCTCTCCCACCCTTCCCACCCTTCCGCACTCTACAAATTCCCTGTCCCCACTCACCTTCCTCCTCGGCCTGATGTCCAGAGACTGGGGGAAGTGCTCCAAGACCAAGTGCCAGGTCCCGGCCCTGCCACTCATGTGCTGTGTGTTCTCTTGCAAGTCATGCAGCCCCTCGAGGCCTCAGGTTCTGCCCTGGGAACGAGGAGGCTGCTAGGCCTGAGGGATGTACAGCATCACTCCCAGGCCTGCCCTCCGGCCTCCCGCGATTCCGAGCCAGGGGTGCCTTGAGGACTCCACAGAAGAGGAGGCACTGTTTTCAAAGCAAAAAGGCTCTAAGCTGCTCTTCAAGGGCAGATGCTGGGAATGGGTCTTGGGGGGCTCGATTCTGAGGGCAGGGCCTGGGTCTTCCCCACCTAGCCCCCAGCTCAGGGCCTGGCGTGCGGTAGATGTTGGGAGTATGTTTGTGATTCACAGAAGGGCCCCCCCAGCATTCATAACAGAACAGATTTCACAGAGAAGCCAGGGCTTCTCCATACCTCCTTAGCTCGGATTGTCTGTCTCAGGCCCAGGGAGTCTCTGGTTTGGGTTGGGGGAGCTGGGGTGAGATGACATCTCTGGGGCCTCCACTGTTGTTGGATCTGAGGAGGGTGGAGAGGGAGGAGGAGAGGTAGAAGGTTCCTGTGGAGAGGGGCCCTGTCTTGTTCTCTGTGTCTGCCCAGCTGCCTCTCTGCCACCTGTCCTCTCCTTCACATGACAAAGGTCAGAGGGTTGGAAGCCCAGGCTTTGGGGACACAGACCTGCAATCTAAATCACTCGGTCTCCCTTTTTGCAGCCTTAGTTTCCTCTTCTGAAAAGGGGGCTGGCTTGGCAGTATCTCATGGGGCGCTACAGAGATGGAACGTGTGCAGCAGGGAGCATGGGGCCTGCACTCATTTAATTCTCAGGTAATGGCATTAAGTGAATTGGTAATCAAGTGCTAGCTTGCGGGATAGGATTATATGAGGAGGTGAAATCTGTCAGTGAGCAAATGTTGACCACTCTGAGCCTAATGTGTTTGGGGGGTAAAGAGACGAGAAGATGCCCAAGAGATGGGGCTTTGTCAGAAAACTTCGAATCTAATTTAAAAGGTTGGGGAAAAAAATCTCCTCTTAGAGTGGAAGGGTAAATGTTGCTTCCTAACTGAACAGTGTGGGCTGGGAAAGAGCTGCTGCCCAGGGCGGCTGCAAGGGATGCTGGGATTTGAGCTGGGCTTGAAGGGAGGGGAGGGTTTCTCCAGGCTGGGGGGAAGGCCTCTCAGGCTAGGGAACCGCTGGGCAAGGCATGGAGGTGTGAAGATGCTTGTTCTGGGAATGGGAAGTGGTCCTGGCCCAGGGGCAAGGAATAAGGCTGACAGGGGGAGAAACTTTCTCTGTAGTAGGCCAGAGATGAGCATCCCGGAGATACTTTTCGTCAACAGATGGATTAGAGACTGAGTTTGTGTGGACCAAGAGTATATAGTGCTTTTTGCTTTTGTGTTTTTAATGTAAACTTTTTATTGATGTGTAAGATGCATATGGAAAAATGCACACATTACAGATGTGCAGTTTTCACAAACTGAACACATCCATGTAACAGCAACCCAGATCAAGAAACAGAACATTCCCCTCTTAGGCCTCCTTACAATCACTATCCCTCCCCAAGGGTAACTAACCTCGTCCTGCCTTCTAACACCGTAAACTAGTTTTCCTGCTTTTGAATCTGGTGTAAATGGAAGTACACACTATGGACTCTTTAGGGGCTGGCTGTCTTAACTCAACAGAATGTTTGTGAGATTCACCCATATTGTTGTGTGACGTTGTTGAACGTTCATTCTCAGCACTGAATAACAGTCCACTGTGTGAATGTACCTCAGTTCTCCTAGTTGGGATTATTATTATTCTATTTGTGGGCACTTGGGTAGTTTCCAGGTTTTGGTTCCTACACATGATGTTTTTCTGAGTATTCTTGTACAAGCTTTTTTGTGGACATAAGGACACATTCCTCTTGGGTATTTCCCTGGGAGTGGAATTGCTGGATTATACATCATATGTGTGTTCATCTCTGCCAGACTATTTCCCACGACCACCGCATTGCAGCCAGAAGCACTTGTAGGGGAATTTTGGTTCATTCCCCCCACTTCACAGATGAGACCCTGAGCTTGGTCCCACAGCCCCCGAGTGGCAGAACAAGGCCCAGACCTGGGGTCTCCCCTCTCTGTCTGCAGGGCCTCTACCCATAAGGAGGAGATGCCCATCCCTATTCACCTGAAATGGGACCCTCACTCACCTGAGGCAGGATTTTTAGCTCTAAATCCTTTTCTAAGGATTTTAGGTGGTGCACATTGGGAAAAACAAAAAGGAGAAAAGAGTGAAAGGAAACTAAACATTGGAAAAGAAGTGTGTTTCCAATAAACTGGGCCTTTCACCGGTAGCCAAAACATTACATTCCTATACCCCGGGAGCAGCTGCAAGCCCGGGTTCGCCTCTCTGGGCTGTAAATCTTGCTGGGAGCCGGGTCGGGGCACTCGCACCGTCTGTGGGACACACAGACAGGCAGTGTCCTTTGGGGCTGTGAGTCTCTGGATCTTGGGGTGACATCGTCATTTTTCCAGTGGGTTGGCTAAGCCCCAGGTGGAGGGGACGCGGAGGCCTCTTGTAAAAGCGCGGGGTCCCGGGCCTTCAGAGAAAGCGGTGTGTGAGTTACCGTAAGAGGTTTTCTTCGCTTGCCCACCCCCTCCCTTTCTTGGGTGCTTTGATGGGTTTGAGGTGTTTATAGGCTTGATTCATGACCGAGTTACCAGGGTTTTCCACGGAAATAACTTATTAAAGGGGCCGTGCACACAGCGGCATTGAAGTCTGGAGGGTGGTGTGCATCAAAGGGTGGCGGCGGGTGAGCCGGTCAGCATTTCTTGCGGCCCCGGCTCAAGATGCTGGCCAGGGCCGGCAGGAGGGGGCAGGACTGGGCTGGAGGGAAAACATTGGGCTTAAGAAAACACTCCTCAGACAAACCCAAATTCAGGTCCACGGAAAAGAAGGGGGAAAGTTAAAGCCCAGGATCCCGGGCCAGCCCCTCGACGTGGAGCTGCTCCTTGGAAGGAGATGCCAGCTGCCCACTGCCTGCTGCCAGGGATGGGTGGAGGGATAGGCCAGGCCATGGGGGAGAAGTAGTAGAGGGATTTTCTGGATCTCCTCTTCCTGAGAGTTCTTTTCTTTTAGTTTAACTACATCTGATTTGTCCTCTGAGGCCTATGAAAAGCCTTCCTTTTCCAGGAAGCCTTCAGAGATTGCTGCAGCCCCTGGAAGCCTTCAGAGATTGCTGCAGCCCCTGGTGGGCGCTCTCTTTTCTGAACTTTCAATGGCTTTCTTCTCTGTACTGCTCCCTTGCAGGGGGTTGGTCTTACTTTGAGTTTATCCTCTGTCCTCACCAGACCGTGAATGCCTTCTGGAGGTACCTGGGTCCTCCTCTGCCTCTTGGGGTTGTAACCAGGAAGCTGGTGGCCCTGGCACATGGCATTACCCATCTCACGCAAGAAGACGGGGTTTGGAGTCACCCCACCCCCACCCCCACCCCCAACTCAGTCCTGGCCCTTCACAGAAATAACATCAGTAACCAGAGGAGTAATAATAATAATAATGGCTAACATTTGAGTACAAAAACATGTAGTACACATTTTACCGTTTCCTGTTCTTGAAGCTCATTCATTCCCCGTCAGGTGGATTCTGTTACTATGCATTCCCATTCTACAGATGAGAAAACTGAGGCTCAGAGGGGAGAAGTAATTTGCCCAGGAACTGCAAGCTGGTAAGTGGCAGAGCTGGAGTTTGGACCTAGGTCTGCCTGACTCCAGAGCTTGAATCCTTGGATAAGTTGCTTTCCCTCTCTGGGCCAGAATTGCCCCTGAACCCTGATGTCAGTGAGTTCACAGACCTTGTGAGGCTCATTGTTGTTTGTTCTGGTTTATTAAGATACAGTCTACATATAGTAAACATTTTTAAAAATGTATACAGTTCTGTGTATTTTGACAAAAGTAAACAGTCTTGTAACCGCTCTCACACAATCAAGATGAAGAACGTTTCCATTACCCCCATTGTCCCATTGTTGTATCCCCAGCCTTTCCCCTACCCGTAGCTGTTGGCCATCACCAATCTGATTTCTGTCCCTATAGTTTTGCCTTTTCCGGAATATCCTATAAATGGAACTGTAACGTTAAATAGCCTTTTGTGTCTTTTTCTTTAACTCATCATAATGCTTTGAGTCATCCATGTTTTGCCTGTATCAGTAGTCTGTTCCTTTTTATTGCCGAATAGTATTCCATTATATGAATGTACCACAGCTTGGTTATCAATGTACCGGTTGATGGACGTTTGGGTTATTTCCAATTTTTTTTTTTTTTTTTTTTTTTTTTACTATTAACAGTTGTATTTAGGTTTTTGTGTGAACATAAGTTTTCAGTTCACTTGGGGAAATACCTAGGATTAGGGTTCCTAGGTTGTGTGATGAGGGTATGTTTAACTTTGTAAGAAACTGCCAACTATTTTCCAAAGTGGCTGCACCATTTTGCAATCCCACCAGCAGTGGATGAGAGTTCCAGTTATTCTCCATTCTCACCAGTCCTTGTTATGGTCAGTTTATTTTTATTTGAATTATTCTAAAAGATGTATCTTGGTATTTCCTTGTGGTTTGCATTTGCATTTTCCTAATGGCTAATGATGTTGCACTTATTTTCATATGCTTATTTGGCATCTGTATCTCTTCTTTGGTGAAGCATCTATCCAAATCTTTGTGTATTTTAGAAATTGTGTTCTTTTCTTATCATTGAGTTTTGAGAACTCTATATATTCTGGTTATCAGTCCTTTATCAAATGTGTTTTGCAAATATTTTCTCCTAGTTTGTAGTTTTGTATTTTCTTAACAATCATTTTAAGAACAGAAGTTTTAAATTTTGCTAAAGTCCAATTTATCAATATTTTCTTTTCATGCTTTTTGGGTCATATTAAGAACTCTTTGCCTAACTCAGGGTCACAAGGATTTATTCCTGTTCTAGATGTTTTATAGTTTTAGCTTTTACATTTAGGTTTATAATCCATGTTGAGTTAATTTTTATATGAAGTGTGAAGTATTGGTCTGGCTTCTTTTTTTTTTTTTTTTGCATATGAATATCTAGTATCATTTGTTACAAAGTGTCCCTTTTCTCTTTTGTATTTTGTTGGCCCTTTGTCAAAAATAATTGCCCATGTGTGTGGGGGTCTCTTTCTGGAGCCTTTGTTCTGTTCTGTTGACTTTATATCTATCCTTTCATCAGTATCACTGTCTTGTTTACTGTAGGTTTGTGGTAAGTCCTGAAATCAGGTAGCATGAGTCTTCAACTTTGTTCTATTTCAAAATTGTTTTGGCTATTCTAGATCATTTGCATTCCCATATAAATTTTAGAATTGGCTTGTTGATTTCTATAAAAAAGTTCTGCTGGGATTTTGACTGGAATTGTACTGAATCTTTAGATCAATTTGGACAGAATTGACATATTGACAATGAGTCCTCCAATCAATGAATATGGTATATCTCTCCATATATTTAGTCTTTGATTTCTCTCATACATATTTGATAGTTTTGAGCATACAAATCTTGCACATATATTGTTAAATTTATCTCTGAGTTCACTTTTCTTGATGCTATTGTGATTAAACTTTTTCCAATTATTGATTACTAGTATATAGAAATACAACTAAGTTTTTTATCATAAACTTCTGGCATAGAGTTTTTTGCTTGCATGCTGGTGCTTGATGTTGTGTTTCAGAGAAAGAGTTGTAAAGTGGAGAATTTTTTCTCCTGGATTGTCAGAAACATTACTTCTGCTTATGATGTTCCTGAAGAGAGTGTGTGAATTTATCTGACCGAGAGAGATGTGACATCTTAGGCAGGTCACCGCAGCCTTGGGTATCAGTTTCACGTCCTGTAAAATAGAATACAGTAAAATGGAAGAGACTGGAACTGGATGGCTTGGTGAGGTCCCTTCCAGCCCTGAGCCTGGGTTGAGTTCGGTGTGATGTTCACGTAAACCCCAGGACGGGAGATTTGGAAGTCCTCATCACGGGAACCCTCTCCTCATTTCACAGAACCGGCAGGATAGGGCGCTCGCCTGGGGCTGCACAGCGGCTGCCTGGAGAGGCCAGGTCTCCTGTTCCTCGCCCCCCACCCTGCACCCCGATTTGGACCGGGAAAGGCGGCCCAGCATGGGGACTGGGAGGTGACTGCTCAGCTGGGAAGGAGGGAGGGAGAGGTTGGAGAGAGGGCCATGGGTGCCAGCAGCCAGGAGGCCCTAGGCTTTCCCAGGAGCCACAACCCTCCGAAGTGGCCAAATCACATTTGGCTGTTTTCAATGTGTAAAGGCACTGTGCCTGGAAATGCAGATTTTGGCCGACTTTGCCCTGAGGTACTGAGTGTGGAGTTTATTTTTATTTATTTATTTGTTGTTGTGAGTGTGGAGTTCAAAGGCATTTAGTAACTCTCTGGTTTGGAATCAGGTTCTGGGCATCGCTTGGGACTTCATCAGTGCTCATTCCATTTGCTGCAACTGGGAGAGGGCAGGAACCCCCGTTCCCCTAAGTCACTGCAGGCAGCCCAGGAAGCTAAAGCAGGGGCCACAGGGCAGAGGGGAGAGGATGAAGGGCAGGGAAGAGCCTCATTAGTCCTAGAGACCCTGGCCTGGTCTTTATTTAATAGGAGCAGCTCTAAGCACCTTACACCCATTAGCTTTGCTTTTCAGGACACCCCTGTGAGTTATCATCCCACTGTAGTCACGAGGAAACTGAGGTCCATTGAGGTTTCGCAGGGAACAAGTGAAGGAGCTGTGATTTGGAGACAACGTTTTCTCTGCACCCAGACGCTGCTGTGCCCTTTCCACCCTCCATGCTACCTCCTGCTATAGAAGGCTCCTTGGCACGGAACATAGTGGGTCGTGGTGGCTGTGCCTCCTGGTTGGTGGGTGCTACCCAGGGTCCAGGCGGAGGACGGCGCCTTGGCCAGCAGGATAGCCACAGCCGAGTTGGCCTTTCCATCTCTCCCTCTTTAAGGATAGAAAGAAATGTAGACCCTGGCAGGATCCCCGAGAGGATGCTGGAACACCGTCTGTTCTAGTTTGCTAATGCTGCAGAATGCAAAACACCAGAGATGGATAGGCTTTTATAAAATGGGGGTTTATTTCACTACACAGTTACAGTCTTAAGGCCACAAAGCGTCCAAGGTAACACCTCAGCAATCGGGTACCTTCACCGGAGGATGGCCAATGGCATCCGGAAAACCTCTGTTAGCTGGGAAGGCAGCTGGCGTCTGCTCCAAAGCTCCGGCCTCAAAACGGCTTTCTCCCAGGACGTTCCTCTCTAGCAAGCTTGCTCCTCTTCAAAACATCACTCCCAGCTGCACTCAGTTTCCTCTCTCTGAGTCAGCTCATTTATATAGCTCCACTGATCAAGGCCCACCCTGAATGGGCGGGACCACACCTCCATGGGAACATCTCATCAGAATCATCTCCCACAGCTGGGTGGGGCACATTCCAAGCAAATCTAACCAACACCAAAACTTCTGCCTCACAAAACTACAAAGATAATGGCATTTGGGGGACACAATATATTCAAACCGGCACACCGTCCCAGGGCTCTTGATCCACACAAAAGACTTGGGACCTGAGGTGACCACAGCCTGCTGGCCACCAGAGCCACACCACAGTCCAGGGCTGGGCTGGAGCCGGAGTGGATGGCCTGGTGCTGGCCTGCTTGGCCCCCTTGCCTCTGCTGGAAGTTACGATTCTTTCCCCTGCCAGAGTCTTCCCCTTTGGGAGGGAAATCAGGAAAGGAATGGAAAACCTGACTGCATTTTTTTTTAAGATATGCAAAGTGAAGGACATAGGGGAAATGATATGAGGTACTTCAGCCAGAACAAACAAGCAAATAGCTAAATAAAAGGGAGCTAATTGAGGTTGAATCTGGGTGAGAGTTATCTTGTCTTAGGGAGTTCTTAGAAGCAGAGCCTGAGACTGGGATTGGATGCTTGTGGTTTATGGGGGGGCATGTGCTCAGGAGAAGGGAGTGTGGGAAGCAGGAGAGGGCAGCAAAGATGTCGTCTCAGCTTCGGCCTGATCCCCCTCCCACTGGGAGCCCCAGAGCAGGAGTTGGTGGCACCTTGAGACAAGGGGGTGGTGGGTCTTTTGTTCCCCATGTCAGTCAGTCATTGGCTGTAGGGTGTGTGTGCTCGTGTGCACACTCATGTGGGGTAACGGTTGCTGTGATCACCAGATCTGACCAGGGCGATTCTCCCTATTAAAGGGACGTCTGTGAACTATTAGCATCCCCAACCTCCCAGTAGCTGGAGATACAGGGACCTCGGTGGGGCAGGTAACAGCATCTCCCATGTGGATATATGAGGGGTTGTTACTATTCTTTTTACCTTTCATGTATGCTTGGGATTTTTCATAGGGAAAAGGAAAACCTGCTGAAACAAGGTTCTGAGAAAGAAGAAAAAGGGGCTCACACCCGTGCCCTTCTTTCACCTGAGTTATTTCACTGTTACAGATGGGGAAATTAAAGCGCAGAGAGGTTGAGTAACTAGCGCAGAACGTTAGCAAATCAAAATGTAGTATATCCAGTAATATTTGAATTTCAGATAAACTAAGAAAAAATTTTAGTCTATGTATGTCCCTTGCAATATTTGGGATAATTATAACCTAAAAGGTTATTCATCGTTTTATCTGAAATTCAGATTTAACTTGCATGTATTTTACCCGACATCAAAGCCTATGCTTTTCAACCCCGATAAGTATGGCATTAACAAAATGTTTTCAGAAGCATCATCTTGCCAGGTCCTCACAAGGATGCAGACTTAGACCAGAGGCCATTAGAATCATCCGGGCAGCTTTGGAAAAAATACTGATGCCCAGGTTTCACCCCAAACCAATTAAATCAGAATCTCTCTTGGAGTTCTTGTCTGTGTGTCCCACTCCCCACTCTCCTCACCATCAATTCATTTCTAAAACTCGGCAAGTGACTCTAATGAGCAACCCGGGCCAAGAATCATCGGCCTCTGCCTGGCTCTTGTTCTTGAATGTGGAAAGGAATAAACCAGAGACAAAGAGGAGACCTTCTGGCACCTAGAAAGTGCCCAAAGCCGCCTTGGGCCCAGGAATGCGCTGGGGAGAGGCAGAGAGCCTGTGCTCCATCAGGAGCTCTCATCACCCTCCCCACTTCAGCGTCCTCCCTATGGCTTCCTGCTACCAGCAGGCGGAAGTTCAGCCTGGCATCTGGGCCCTGCCCCAGCCCTTGTCCTAGCTCTTCTCTCTACTTGGAGTGCCCTGCCCGTCTGTTCTTTGTCCATCTGGCAAACTCCTTTCCTTCTGAAGGTCCAACTCACATGTCACTTCCTCCCTGGCCCTGCCCTGTCAGCTCCCCAGCAGAGCTGGTCACTTCATCCTCCATCAACTCTTGGCGCAGGTTTTGGCGATAGCACTTCACTTCTTGGCAGAAGTGGGAGAGAGCTGCTTGCCCCTTTCACTAGCTCGGTACTTCTCCATGTCCTGTTCCCTTCTGTGTCGCCAGCACATGGCATGGGGCCTGTGTGGTGTGAGCACTTGCATTGGAGGGAGAGGAAGGATTTTGTTGGGACGGCAGGGTCCAGTCTGTCTTCCTGGCTCCACTGTCCCCGGTAGGGTACTCCTCTCTCGCCACTTCTCTTCCTGGCTGGCACTTAAGCCATTTGCCTGGAGCCCAGGCCTTGTGCAGCCCAAAGGTAAACAGGTTTATAACAACTTGGAGGAAAAAAAAAAAAAAAAGCAAGTGAGCCAGGAAGTCATGCAGTGCCAGCACTGGGCCTGGGTAGGTGGAAAAAGGCCCCTCTGGCAAATGCAGAGCCTTGCAGCCAAGCTCCAGCCGGCCGGGGTTGAACCTCCGCTTCCCAGAACTCTCTGGATAAACATGGAAGCAAAGCACGTGGCCTCCCACCCTTCAGAAATGGGCCACGGCCGCTGGAGAGGACCGAGGGGCTGCAGAGGAGGCAAGGGGAGTGAGGACCCCAGTTAGGAGAGGAGGCTCACTTGCTTTTTGCAGCCTCATACTTAATTCTGCTGCAAACATATGCTAAGCCACCTATCAGCTATTTTTACCTCAATGGCTGGGGGCTCAGGGATCAATAAAGGAGACCCTGTCCATCAGGAGCTCTCTTTCTTGTGGGGCAGACAGTTCCAGGACAGGGGGACTAAGGAGCTAAGGTTGGGGATGGCAAGGGCACGGCCGAGGTGTGCAGTGGGTGGATATGGCCCGTCTCGGGCTCCGAATTGAGCTCTGGGTGCTGGTGTGTATGGTCACTCATCAATATGTCTGTCCCTTTAACAACCTGAAACCTTAGAGGAGTGCATAAAATGAGTATCACAGTAATCCAGGACGTTTGGAAAATAGAAAAACATTGCCTGATATAGAACCACCACACTCAGTTTCCTTTGTGTCCCTTTATCATTTTACCTCATCCACCCATTTTCACACGCTGACAGTACAGTGGCAGAGAAGATAACATTTTCCTTTGTGCCCTCTTCATCTAACATCACATTGGAATCACTTTTCCATGTGGCACCCCCAGGCTTCCATGTGCTGATGAATAACTGCTTTGTCCACGGGGCAGGTCTGCCCCTAAATCTTCTCCAGGAGGTGGGTGGGATGTGAGGGTGCAGGCTGCATTTGGGGTCAAGAGCAGGTTCAGGTGGATAGGCTAACCTGTGAGAGGAACGAGGCAAGGCAGTGGACAAGACGGTGGACGGTGGAAGCTGAGACCGTCTATTGGGAGTCTTTGAGTCCATGAGGTGCAAACATGGGTGTCCCTTTCTTGGTCCTGTGTCACTGATGGGTAACCAGGTGGAAACTGCTCAAGTCTGCGGCCTTCTGGGCACTAGAGGTGACCAGCAAGTGGTTTGACGTGTCCATCTCCCGGGGAGAGCCCTCCCCGGCTCTCTAACTCCCAGCACAGCACACAAGGATGGGGTGGGTGGGCCGGCAGGATCTGCTGGACCAAGTTGTGCAGAATAGAGCCCCCAGCAAGGGATGCGGGGGTAGGGTGGCGGGTGGGGTGGGCAGCAGTGGAACCTTTATGGTTTGCTTAAAACATACCTGTTCGCTTTTGTTTTTCAAACTAGCACATGGCTCATTGTTGGGAAATTTGGAAAGCGTAGAAAAGAGATGGGTAGGGGGGAACTCCCATAATCCCACTCTCCAGAGATAACTGCTGTTAACATTTTAGCTTATTCTGTTTAACTTTTTTTCCATTAAAAATACAATTTTGCATCTTGCCCTTTCCCCTCAGCATTACATATATATTTTCCCATGTCATTAACACTCTTTATAAACACTGTTTGGATGGCTGCGTTCTATTCCTGCCTACAAATCTGCCAGGGCCGACATGTTGGCTTGTAATTGAACACCTGGCCTCCCAGGTGGAAGGATCAGCAGGAATCTCCGTGGGAGGTGGGGATTTGGATTTGCCAGCAGTGCAGGTGGGGCTCTCTCACCCCATCAGCACCCCACTGAATCGCAGCTGGAGGGTGTTGTCCACCCTGCACTGGCCTGGCCCCAGGGAGGTGGACGCCCCGCCTGGATGGCATTGACCACTCCCTCCTCTGGGCTTCTACAGCCCGGGGCACTGTCTTTCTCTGGTCACCCCAGCTGGGGGCCCAAGTGGGCATTAGCCCTCCTTTCTGGACTCCCAATGAGGAGGAGTGTTTGGCCCTTCTTTAGTCTTGCTGACTTTGCACGGTATGGCTTTGGAGTCAGGCCGTCCAAGCCCTGTGGTGCAGTAGCCTTGTGCCCTTGGGCAAGTTCCTTAACAGCCTTGGTTTCTTCTATAGAATAAGGGTGATAGCAACGGCCGCCTTGCCAGGTGAAAATGAAGTAATATATGCCAGGTGCCTAGGACTGTGCCAGGGGCACAGTGGGGGTTGTTACAAGTTGTTTCCACGGGTTTTTCTATCTTCTCGCCCTCCTCTCACCCTTTTACCCGCACTGCGGTTGACAGGAATGAGCGACCCCAGGGGTAATGGTTGACTGGAGTTGAATGAGCCAACTTTGCTTCCTTTTCTTCTGCCCACACTCTGGTTGGGGAAACTGAGGCCACCCTGAAGTTCCGCCTACACCCCGTGACTCTTGGCAGGTCCCTGAGGGTGGCTTAGGAAATGCCTTTGGACATTCAGGAACACACTGGATACATCAGTTGGTGAGCCAGGGAAATTAGCACTAACGAGCTCATTTCGATAGCAATGAGCTGAATCTCCCTCCAGCTGCCAGACATTTACGAGGCTGGCTGGGTGCCGATGGCCGGAGGCCTCCAATGGCCCTCATCCCTCAGCCTTCCTTCCGGCTGGAAATAATTCGTATTTAAAAAATAACAATAATAAAAAAAAAAAATCTCCATCTCCTCTGGCCTTCTGGTTCCTTCGGTCCCAGGTGGGGAGAGGGTGGAGCCGTTTGCCCTGTAAACTCTGTGCAGGGCAGACAAGAAAGGCTCCTGTTCTCCCCTCCCTTACGCCAGCCTCCCCGCCTCTGCCAGGAGGTTGGCTACTCCACGGCCCCGCCTGAGGGGACCCTCTGTAGCAGCGCCTGCTCTTAGTTGGGGAGAAATTGCATACATTTCAGCAGGATCTTTCCTACTCTGGGCCTGTTTCTCCATCTGTAAAATTGGGCGACGTTGGGTGGAAGGACTTGTAACTTTCAGACCAGTATTGTATGGAAATCAGAATTCCAGGCTTGGTGTGGGAACCAGCCTCACCTGGAGCAGGTGTGAAATGCAGGTGCCCAGGCGTGCTAAGTCAGAATCTCCGGGATGGGTCCTGGGGACATACTTTTGTTTTGGGGAATTTTTAAAATATTGAGATCAAATTCACATTACATAAAACTCACTGTTTTAAAGGATATGATTACGTGGTTTTTAGTATATTCACAGTGCTCACCATCACCATTCCCTAATTCCAGAGAAGCATACGTTTTTAGCGAGTGACCCAAGAGGTTCTCATGTCACCGCCCTCCGCAAGGGTGTGTCCCTGAGGCGTTGGTTTTGACCCTGGCAAGGCTGCTCACCTAGTGGGGTTTTGTGCTGAGAGAATCAGGTTTGGGGACCATGATGCATTAACGTGTGGTATCTCTGGGAGGAGGCCAGACCTGGGGGTGGGGTGGGGTTGGGGGGTGAGTCCCCACAGTTTTCCAGGGAAGCAGAAGCCCCGCCCCTTTCCCCCGCCCCTCCCCCAGCCTTGTCCGGAGTTCCACACACACTGCTGCAGGTGAGCAGGGACTGACTTGGGGCTGTGACCCTTTAGCCTGGGATTCTCTGGGCAGCCTGAGCGTTGGGGCTCACAGCCAGGACACGGGCACAGCAATGGCCTGTGGGGCTCTCCCCACCCTGGGGCTGCCATTTTTGGAACCTCGTCTTGGCCCACCCCTCCCTGTCTGAACACCCCTGCTCTGAGCACCCCCTGTTGTGATCTCACCGATGTCACACCCCATCCCCCACAAATTCCCCTTGAGGAAACCACACCTCACAGGCTTTTGTGGGGGGGGGGTGGGGGTCACAGAGCCACAAGGTCTGGGATGGGGTGGGGGTGGCAAGTGACTTCAGTTCCCACGGGGTCTTTTCCCACTCACCCTCAGTTCACTGCGAATGGCTCAGGGCTCCCACCCTAGCCAAGACTGTGCTTGGAGGTGTTGAGCAGGTGCTTCCTCCTGGACCTTCCCTGCAATGAGGCAGTTGATAGACCCACTCATAGTCCTCTGCAGCTCTGTGATTGTGGTGCTGGGGCCCCGTGGGGTTCCAGTCAGCTCCCTCGGACAGGAATCAGCAGCAGTGCCCTTGCTGATTGGCCCCTCCCCTGGGAGGTCAGCTCTGTGCCCCAGTCCTGGCGAAACTCACGGCCCTCAGGGTCACCACCCGCATGTCTGACCCTGTTCACTGTCAGTGCCCCTTCCCAAGTCCCCAGCCTTACGTAGGAAGGCAGCCACCTTGGGACTGCCTGCTGGACTCCCTTGCCTGAACCTGGCTTTTTTCTCAACCTGGGAGCTTTTTTTTTTTTTGATTAAATTCAGTTTTATTGAAATATATTCACATACAATACCATACAGTCATCCATGGTGTACAATCAACTGTTCACAGTACCATCATATAGTTATGCATTTATTGCTATGATCTATTTCTGAACATTTTCCTTACATCAGAAAGAATCAGAATAAGAATAAAAAATAAAAGTAAAAAGAACACCCAAATCACCCCCCCCATTCCACCCTATTTTTCATTTAGTTTTTGTCCCATTTTTCTTCTCATCCATCCATACACTAGATAAAGGGAGTGTGATCCACAAGGTTTTCACAATCACACTGTCACCCCTTGTAATCTACCTTGTTATACAATCGTCTTCAAGAGTCAAGGCTACTGGGATGGAGTTTGGTAGTTTCAGGTATTTACTTCTAGCTATTCCAATACATTAAAACCTAAGAGGTATTATCTATATAGTGCATAAGAATATCCACCAGAGTGACCTCTCGACTCCATCTGAAATCTCTCAGTCACTGAAGCTATGTTTCATTTCGCATCCCCTTTTTGGTAAAGAAGATGTTCTCAATCCCATGATGCCGGATCCAGATTCATCCCCGGGAGTCATATCCTGCCTTGCCAGGGAGATTTACACCCCTGGGAGTCATTGACCTGGGTGTTTTTACTGTGTTCTTTCCCAAATCCTCAGACATGATATCCTTTCCTTGGAACCCCCCACCTGTAGCTGGGCATGCTAGAGCCCTGCTGTCCCTGTCAGCCTGTGCTGGCCCACCCTGACTGTGTGCCCTTTCCCTCATCTGGGAACTAACAAGTCCCCTCTAGCTCTGCCCTGGATGTGGCATCTGCCCCAGGGAGGCCAAGTGGTGGGTGTTCATGCCCACCGGCCAGAGACCTGCAGTGCCTCATTGCAGGTGGAACTCTGGGCATCCCTTGCAGTCTGCAGTGTGTCCATGGTGAGAGAGGGTCAGCGGAGGGTCTGTTTCTTAGAGGGATTGGTGGCTCTAAGGTGATCAGTTTTCTCCAAGCGTCCCACCCAGCCCACGACTCCCACCAATCCCACAAGGCTGACTCGAGCTACATTCTCTTGGGGTGGCTGGTGAGGCCTTGGCTGGTGAGCAGGAGCCTCTGGGCTGGGAGGGACTCACTTTCTGCATCTGTAAAATGGGCCTCCACCTGAAAGGGCTTTTGTGAGTGTGGCGTGAGGTGATGTACTGTTGCCTTCCTAGCTGTCATCGCCACCAGTGCCCTCGTGCTACAGATGAGTACAGGAGGCTCCCAAAGGCATTAAATGACTTGTCCAAGTTGGTGAGGGAGTCATCCCCAATAACATTTCCTCTTTCTTTCTTTTTAAAGTAATGCCTGATTAATGGAGAGCATTTAGAAAACAAGAAAAGCACAAAGGAAAACATTATGTTTAATTCCACCACCCTGAAAGAAAATCATTATTATTTTTTATTAGCTTGGATGTTATTTTTCTTGTTTTTTCTCTTTCTTAGCAAAAAATGGGAAGTAGCAATGTGTGTGTATGTCTCCAAGTACATATAGCTGCTTTCTAACTCCCTTCTTCTCATCAGCAATGTTGAGGACATTTTCTTACTTCAACAATTATCCTCCTGCATGATTTTTGATGGCTCTTAGCATTTCATTCTATGGATTTGCCATAGTTTACTTAACCAGTCCCCCAAGGTTGGACAATTAAGTTGCTGCACAGCTGTCTTTACTATCATCAACAGTGCTGCTTGGCGAGCATCTTGTGCGTAGTCTCTGTGTGCATCCCTGGGTATTTCCTTAGGATCAATTCCTAGAAGTGGAATTGCCAGGTCAGAGGCCATGTGCATGTAAGGTCAGACTGCCCTCCGGAAAGGCAGGATCAGTTTACTCTCCCGGCAGCAGCCGTGGAAGAGATGGCCTGGATCCTCCAACTCACAACCCTTTGCTATTTCCAAACCACGAGCCCAGAAAGAGTTGAAAAAAATAAAAACCACCGCGCTGGGAGCAACTTCCTGCCAGAGGAAGGGAGGCATTTGGTAAATAGTCCACTCCCATTTTTTGAGGGAATGCTCTGTGGCCTGCCTTGGACCAGGCGATTGGGAACCTGCAGACGATCTAAGACCTGGCCTGTGTCTTCAGCGGCTTCCCATCCACTGGGACAGAGAAGATGGGCTCCTCAGGGCAGCCAGCAAATACTCTCAGGGCGACAGGAGAGCACACACAAGACCAGGGCAAGTCCCAGTCCAGTCTGGGGCCGGGGCTGCCCTGCCCCCTCCATCCCTGGCATCCGGTTTAGGTTTACGCCGGTGCACAGAAGATGTGCAGTGAATATTTGCTGAACAACAAAAAGCAGTTTGTTAGCAGTGAAGCTGATCATGAGCTCCTTGAGGTCAGGTTTGCATCCTGTTCACAGCTGGCCACGCCCCAGGGCCTGGAACAGCGTTGCTTCTCTGTAAATACTTGCTGAGCTAACACAGGCTTCTTGGGAGAAATGAGTCCTTAGGCGGGCCTCCGAGAAAGTGGTCCAGATCCCAGTGGGAAGATGGGAAGAGCTAGTGTGCTGCTCCTACTCAGCCATCCCAACTGCTCTCTCAGGGACAGCGAGAGGCCGGGAGTCTGGGCACCAGTCAGTTTCATGCTCCCAACTCCTGTGTCTGAGCCTCAGTTTTCTTAAGGGACTAGACTTTGCTCCCAGGGGCCCCCTCCGGGCCCTCAGGCCAAGAATCTGGGCGTCAATGATCAGGACCAGGGTGCAGAGGGCATCAGCTGGCCAGACTCTGGCCCCAAAGGTCCAGAAAGTCTGGGCCTCCTCTGGGCAGAGGGTAGCTGCTGCCCAGCCCTGGTCCCCATGCCCCAGGTAGGGCCCTCTGTGGTGGCTGGTGGAGTCCCCTGGGAGGGGATATGGTAGGGAGGTGGTCCAGCCCTTCCCCACTGGTGCCCTTCTGTTTCGAATAAGGTAGTGGATTGTTTATTTGAGAGGAGAGCCCCAGCCAAACATCCTGCTTTTAAAATCCGGAGTTCCAGCCTGCCCTCCAGGCCCTCCGCCCCCCATCCAGGGAGCCCCTTCTTCGCCACCCCCCGCCCCAGGCTGGCATGCCCCTGTTCCCCAAGCTCCAGATGCACCCTCCACTCACACCTCCCCTCTTCCTGGGCCCCACAATAAAACAGCTCAGAGTTTCCCTTCTCTCTCTGTTTCCCTTTACTTGTTCCCTTAAATATTCCCTCACTTAGGTCAAGATACGTATTTCCTATTCGAGGAGGGCACCTTTACTTGGGCAGAACATTTTCCCATCTTGGACTTGACTTCCATCTTCAAGATCTGAGTGCTGACTCCCATTTTGTTGGTGGATTGGTTCTCAGTTATTTGCTGAGAGCGCATGGTCTGGCTGTGTGACCTCAGACAAGTCCCATTCCCTCTCTGGGCCTCGGCTTGCTCATCCACAGAGTGAGTGGGTAGTGGATGGTCTCTGGGGTCTTCTCCACCTCTGCCTCTCTGTCTGTAGGTGAGGCTCACATGGTATCAGGTGGGGAGGCCCCTTCAGTCCCTCCACAACCCTGTGGCACCCCCACCCTTCCCCTGCACCTCACTTCCTGCAGCCAGAGATGAAGGTCTGCTCTGGATGGAAGGTGCAGCCAGTGGTGATGTGTGCTGGTGCCTGACCGGTGGGCCCTGATAACAGGCTGGGACTCCCCAGGAATTAGCTGCAGGGTGCTGGGGAAGGGATGGCATGTGGAGCAGGCTGGCACCCGTCTCACCAGCCAGCCACTGCTCACCCCCTCTGGGGCCTCCTTGCAAAGCCCTCTGGGCAGGTGGGAGAGGGTTTCATGATACCCAAATTCTGGACTTGTGGATAGAAAGGGACACAAGAGTCCCTGCAACTTTGGTGACTCCTGTCCTATTATGCGTTTGCAAGGTTGGGGAATTTCTGGCCCTGATGAACTTGGAATGTTCTGAAGGCCATGTGACCCACAGGCTCTCCCCTAGCATATGGGACAGTGTGTGGATTCTGGAAGTTAAAGTTCTCCCCCTGAGCGAGCCAGCTTTTTGTCCCACATCCTCAAGGACCCTGACTTAAGCCTATTGTTTTGCTGCTAACACAGAGGCTCCGAGTTCCTCTCTGAATGGAGGTGGGGGGTTGGGGGCTGGGATCTGTGCATACCTGCTTACTAAAACTCAGTCACACATTTGGAGAAAATGCCATTTCGGAGCACCCCCCTGCCTGTGGGAGGCCGAGACAACGACCGCCCTGGGTTTTGTATCTTGAGTTTTGTTCAACTGAGGCATGGCTCTCTCTGGTTGTGGCTGGTTCCATGCCCTTGGTGGATATAGTAATTAAATTGCACGGTGGCCAGCCCAGGACAAGGTTCAGTTTGAGAATAGCTGACTGAGGATGCGCAGAGGGCTCCCTTCCGGGGGTGAGCAGTCACCGTGGCCAGTGTGTGAACCCAGCAAGCCCCTGTCAGGCTGGATCCCTGGCAGCTTCAAATCAGAGTTAAGGGTGAAGAACTGAATTCCTCGGAACTGGGGGCCGGTGATCCAGGGATGAGAAGACTGATTCTGCGCAGGTGGTGGATGGTCTCTGAGTTCCTTTCCACCTCTGCCTCTCTGTCTGTAGGTGAGGCTCACAGACATAGATTTAAAGTCTACGTAAAGAAAGGGCATATTTAAGCCTTTTTCTAGGAGACTGTGCATTGGACATTTAGTATGTCCGGTTTCATATAACAGAACTGATAATACAAAATTCCTTTTGGCCTGATTTTCCATTTACAAAGAACAATCCAGTTAGTCTAATTGGTCTTCCTGGATCAATTCCGTTGATGAAATTCTCATCCTTCCTTGGCAAGTGGGAAGACTGAGGCTTGGCCAGAGCTTGCCCGGTTTGCCAGGGTCACACCGCCAGTGAGGGGGGTATGAATGGGTGGGGGTCTCTAGCTGCCAAGGCCTGCCCCTCCCCACCTCACCTGTGCTTCACTGCAAGTGCTTTATCTCCTGTTGTAACAAGCCCGTCCTTGGAAAGCGGGAGGCTCTGGGCAGACTCTTCTGTTTCCCCATGGGGAATTTAGCTTGCCCATCCCCTGTTGGTATTTGAGAGCCCCTGGCCCTGCCCTCCTCTGGGAGTGCCCCAGGCGGTTGGGGGCTTCTAGTCAGTGAGCTGGGAGATGCTGTTTGCAGAGGCCATCTAGGGTCTTTGGCCCTCTCCACCTACCTACCAGTATTTCTGCTTCTCACATGAAGATTACTCACAGGTGGTTTTTAATTCCAGGTTAACTTCCCCTGTCACACCCCATGTTTTCCCCTTAGTCATATTTTCTTATTAAAAATAGAAAATGAGATAACATAGGGGCAAATCTTCATGACTGGGATTCAGCAATAGAGTCTTAGATATGACACCAAAAGCACGAACAATAAAAGAGGCGATAGATAAATTCGATTTTATCAAAATTTAAAACTTTTTTGCTTTGAAGGAAATTATCAAGAAAGTGAAAAAACAACCTGCAGATGGGAGAAAATAGTTGCAAACTATATATCAGGTAAGGGTTTACTTTCCAGAATATATAAAGAACTTTTACAATGCAACAACAAAAAGACAACCCAATTAAAAAATGGGCAAAGGGCTTGAATAGACATTTCTCCAAATGAAGATATACAAGTAGCCAATAAACACATGAAAAGATGTTCAACATCATTAGCCATTAGGGAAATGCACATAAAACCACAATGAGATACTGCTTCACACCCAAAAGGATGGCTATTATTTTAGAAAACGGAAAATAACAAATGTCGGAGAGGATGCAGGGATACTGGCACTTCTAGTGCATTGTTGGTGGGAATGTAAAATGCTGCAGCCACTGAGGAAAGCAATATAGCAGATCCTCAAAGAGTTAAATACAGAATTACCATCTGACTTGCAATCCCACTTCTAGGTCTCCACCCGAAGAGAGTGAAAACAGGATCACAAACAGATACTTGTACACAGTGTTTAATAGCAGCATCATTCACAAAAGCCAAAAGTAGGAAGGGGCCCAAGTGTCTCTCAACAGAAGAATGGTTAAACAAAACCTGCTACATACACACAGTGGAATATTACTTGGCCATAAGAGAAAATGAAGTTCTGAGACACGCTGCAATGTGGAAGAACTTTGAAAATATTATGCTCAGTGAAATAAGCAAGGCACATAAGGACAGAAATTGTATGATACCACTTTTAAGAGATGACCAGAAATAGTAAATTTGCTGAGAGATAAAGCAGATTAGAGGTTACTGGATTGGGGGGGGGGGGGTGTTTGTAAAAAAATTTTTGAAAACTGAAAAACAAGATGTGTAAAATCTGATAGAGGTTGACCAAAACACCCCACCTTAGAATACAAGGCAAATGGGAGTGACCTGGGGGTCATCTGGCATTAGGGTAACTTGTGGTGGTCACCTGTGCTCTGGTTTCCTTGTCCCTGTGGGACCCTAACCCTAAACTGACAGTGCCTCACCCTTCCCACCCCTGCAGAGATGGCCTAAAGTTTTCCCTGGGAACCCCTTGGGACCCCTCCCCTGTGCCTTAGCATGAGGTGGTGGTTGGGGGGCACACACAGCCTCCCCCCTCTCCTAACTTGCCCTTTTGCAGCCAGACCCACCCCCACCGCAGCCCCCTGCCAGGAATTGTCCCTGCGCTCCATAAATCACCCTAAGAGCACATTCCTTGGGGGATTTGTAAAATAATCAAAATATTTGGGGAAAAGACCTTAAGATTACTTATGGCTATTAGTGGGGATCCATATATTTTGGCACCAAGCATGGCTTAATTGAAAAAGTATGTGAGCTTGGTGATTTCTTTCTTCCCATTTTTTTCTTTTTTACAAGAAGTAGGCTCAGAGAGAAGTGGTTACAAAAAAAAAATAGGGAGGAATTGAATATCAAAAGAGTTTGTGTGGAGGAGCTGTTTACAGAATTGTGGAAAATATAATGCTAAATGGAAAGTAAGGCCTGCCTCTCTAGGCGGGGATTATTCATAGAGCTGCGTTACCACGCTCATAATGAACCTTTTAAGAGACCTGGGACAACGTTCCCCTTTGCAAAACAAGTTTCCTTCGAATAGCACCATTCAGGCTGCTAAGGGCATTGGGTTACAACAATAAATAAAAATGAACAGTGCCCTTAGAAATGCGAGGAATGCACAAACGTTTCAGTGATTTAGTATGAGAAAACACTATTTAAACATTTAATTGAATCGCATGCTTTCATCTTTAAAATGCTGTCGTTTGAACTGCCACCTGAATCTTTCTCTTCACTTCATTAGATTGCAGGGCTTTTTTAGGGGAAGGGGTCTCCCGCTCCTGCCCCTCCCCAGGTTTTTCCCCTTCCTGCTGCTCCCTAACTTTTGCTGGAGATTATCAGGAAAAGGCAACTGAGAGGGAGTTTGCTTTTAAAACTTCTAGGGAGAGGCTTAGATGAGATGTGCTTTCAAAATGCTTTATTTGCAGGCTTGCTGTTAGCTATGAAACCCTGGGTCAGCCACCTCCCACCCCTCTCTGAGATTCAGTTTCTCCTCTGTTAAATGAGGGGCTTGGAGCAGAGCCCCTGGAGAACTTTGTCACAGCACACATGCCTGGTGCCCAGTCTGTTTCAGCAGGTTCCCAGGTGCTTCTGCTGTGCCTTCCAGGTTAAAAATTACTGGAGTAGAAGCTCTCCTAGGGCCTCCCAGGTCTGGGAAACTGGGGGGAAAGGGCATGATGATCATTGGCACTTCCTGTGGGCCAGGCCATTGCTCAGGGCTCAGGGGCAGTTGCCTTGGTGGATTCCAGGGCTTTGGGATTCTGATGTCCCTGAGGTTGACTTGATCTGGTACCTGCCGAAGGAGGCCTGGCCCCCAGTGGCCTTACCTTCAGTGAGCTGGAATTCAGTGTGTGTGTGTGGACAGTTGTTCAAAGTTGCCAGGATGGTGGAGCGGGTGAGGGCCTGCTGACAGATTTGGTTTGGCTCCTGAGAGAAAGGGAAAATCATGTATCCGCAGCACATTTTCTGAACTTGGCCAGGTTTCGTCCTTCGGGTTTAATGTGTGTGCATGGGAAGCAGACAGGCACTCACATCCACGCTGGCCATGGCCAGCCTTCCGGTTCTCTCCTCAAAAATTTAACCAGTGGCCCTTTATTGATTGCCTGCTATGACCGGGGCACCGTGTGAGCTGCTGTGGGGAGGCGTAAGGGGCCTTTGCTCGACCCTGCCCTTGCGGAGCTTGTAACCATTTTAACAGAAAAGTCGTGTGACCTTGGCAAGTCACCTCTCAGACAAAGGTGTCAGGACACAGGGCCTTTATTTAGACATCAAGAAAAAACTCCTTGGTACTAAATATCTGTATCTTCGTGGGTGTCTTGTGAACTATTTTATTTCTCATGTTCCAGCTAGACTGGGGCTCCTTGAGGACAGGGACACATGTTCTCCTGTAAGCTCAGAATAAGGGGACGTTCCAAGGGCCTGGGAGTGGCCACTCAGAGAATCCTCTTTTGTTCACTTTGCTCCCTGTAGGCCACCTCCTAAGAGTGAGACCCATGCCGGGGACCAACCCGTCCTCGTGGTGCTTTCTGCCTCTCTGAGAAGCCGGGCTTCGTAGTGGCTACCGTGTAGTATAATTTGTTTGGTGCCAAGTGGAGGTTGCCTTAGTTTGGGTTTCCTCAGAAGCAGACCCTGAGACAAAATTTCAAGTGCATATAGTTTATTAGGAATGGAGGGAGTAACCCCGGGAAACAGAAGGAGGAAAGTGGGGAAGGGAAGCAGGGAAGGGAAGGAGGCCCCTGCAGGGAGTGGGTTTCTGGAATTTAAATCTGCTGGGGAACTTGGGGAACCATCTAGAACTCACCTCAGAGTTAGCCCACCCATGGGGCAAGAGCACTGGGTATTAATCCCTCAGTCGTGGGGCAATCCCTCCTGGCACTTCCCAGCACACAGGTGGAGGAGGCCACTGGAAGCCAGGGCAAGTCATCAGCGTCACCTTGTATGTGTTGGTTGTCTATATTTTGAAGCCTTGCGGGTTTATCATGAGTCTTAAGTGATAGCCCCAGTGCAGCGCTTAGCTTGGTGCCTGGCACAAAGTAGATGCTCAAGAAACATTCATTCCCCACTCCTATTCATTATGGGCCGACAGTGCATGCCCTTCCATGGCCCTCCAAAAAGGGCTTTTCCTTGCCTCTTTCACCATTGGAAACTGAGGCCCTCAGGAACTAAGACTAAAACCCAGGTCTCCTGAGCCCTTGGGCCATACGGCTTTCCAGACATGACAGGTGAAAGCTAGTTGCAGAGCCAACCAGTGTGGAGGAGACCTATGGGGTGGGGGTTGGTTCTGTGGCTGTGACACTCACCCCATGTTGACCGAGCTCACCCCGGCACTAGCAGGGCGTTACCTGAGATTTCTAGAGCCACTAGAACGCAGGCTTCCTGAGGCAGGGGTCTCGATCTGGCTCAGCTCCAACATGGTGCTGGGCATAGAGTGGGGTGTCAGAGCTGGAGGGGCATTGGCAGTCAGCCGGTCCAAACCTATGTTTTTTTGAGAAGCAGAAACGATTCCAGAGACAGCAGTGACTTCCCCGAGGTCACACAGCGAGCTGGTGGCACCAGAACTAGAGTTGGGCCGCAGGTGGCCGGACTGTTTTCCTCCCCCTCCTTCTGCAGGAAGCTGCCACATCAAGCACATTTTATTGTAGCTGTTTACGAACACAATTAAAGTCCTGACATTTGATGGTGCCTCTCAAGGCAGTTTGCAACCCTGCTGAATGCTTTGTTCCTAAAGTTCAATTTCATAGATTCCTAATTGATTAAGATAAAAAATTGGATTATAAATGACAGTTGGTGACCATCTCTACTGAACACACACTCTGATCAGGTGTACAACATTCTAATTGAGTAGTTAAGCAAAAATATTCCAGTTAAAGCAGAAGTTTTGATTTTTAGCATTTTAAGTCATTGTTTTTAACATTAAGTCAAGTCATGTGAAAACACTGTCATGATTTTCCTAAAATTGAAATAGTCTACTACAGGAACACTAACCCAGGTACTCTCTATACTCCCAGTAGTATGACTGTCTTGGCTGGCAGTTAGTTTGATTCTGTACTTTTTTTAAACACTCTAAGATAGATTATCAAATGATTCAGAATTACATGGCAGCAATATCTAAAATGATGGCTCTGCTGCCCTTTGATGGTTTTCACTCGCTCCTCAGGAAAGCTGTGGAGAGCGGCCACATGGGAACGCTCCATTTCAAACTGGAGTAACTGGGGCCCAGCGAGCTTGCCCAGGTGCCCTTTCTGTCCTACATGGGACTCTGCTGGGCCAGGGGGACCGGGGCAGTGCTTCTGGGCCTCCTTCTGGGGAAGGGCTTCTCCCCCAGCCTTGCATTCCAGGCCAGCAGGAGTCCCCTTGTCTCTGAGCTTTGAGCTCTTTCTCTGAAATACTTGGTCTCACAGCACCCCACCAGCTCTAGCCTCCTCTCAAAATGCTCACAGGTTAATGGAAGCAAATGCCTAATTAATGCCTAGGGGAGTCTGGGAAGGCTTCATGGAGGAGGTGACGTTCAGCTCAGCGCAGAGAACGGTGAGGGGCACTCCAGGGATAAGGCCCAGAGGCAGCAGTAGTAATATTTGTCAAGCATGTACCATGTGCTGGGGGCTTTACGTGTGTTGTCTTATTGATTCTCAGGACAAACCACCCCGGGAAGGTTGTTTAATTATTGTCATTTTGCAGATGAGATCATTGAGTCCCAAAGAGAAGCTACAGCTTGGCTGGGGTCTCATGGGTCAGGTTTTACAGCCCTCTTCTTCCTTTCATTTCTCCTCAGCCTCCCATACGTCTGCCATGAAGGCCCCTGAGGCCTCATTAGACCTTCCCAGCACTTTTAGGATCTGCAGAAGGCACTGAGGCTGCAGGGTCCTGTGAGAGGCTGTGCCCAGGTTGGGTCCCACCCCTGATCCTTGATATCCCAGGTACCAGGAGAGTGGCTTTGGGCAGATGTGGGCCCTCTGTAAGTCAAGCCGTGCCCCTGGTGCCTCCTGGTTCCCGGAACCCCCCAGCACTGCCACTCTAGGCACCATCTCTCCAACTCTCCCCTCCTCCTGCCTTGGCTCCCTTGGGAGGCCCCCGACCTGCACCAGGGACCCAGCAGGAGTGGCCAAGGTGGCCCTGGTGCAGCTGCTCCTCTGCCACGTCCCTGGGCAGCCTTTATGACACCCTGAGAAGGGAAGTGACTTGCTCAGTGTCACACATCAAGTTTGGGGCCGGGTAGGACTCCTGGTGCCCAGGAATTAGGAACTCCTTCCTCTAATCATTGTGGACCCCCGGTCCTCATTGTGACAGGCTGGGTAACAGGACCCAGTGCTCGCCTCCCAGCTGCACAACTCAGGCCCCCACCCCTACCCCAAACAGCCTCACAGAGCGGGAGGAGGAAATGTAAAGCCTCCTCTTGCAGGGCTTCACCACTCTTTTGGAGATTTGTAGGGATGGGGTCTTGCTGAGGAGAAAGAGCACAGACTGGGGAGCCAGGAAGCTGGGGTCCAAGGGCTGGCTCGACACTCCCCAGCTGGGTAACTCCTAGGCTTTGTTTCCTTGCCCAGCTTCCTGGGCATTGCCTACCCTCACTGCCACAGGTCCCGGAACACCATGCTGATGCCAGGGAGCTCAAGCTCTGAGTTCAAGTCTCAGTCCCCCCTCCCCACCCCCGCATCCCTGGGTGGCCATCAGCTCTTCTCCCTCATCTGTAACAGTGGGAATAAAGAGCCCCTACCTCAGGGAATGAGCGCACACATACAGTAAATGCTCCATAAGTGGGTGCCATTGTCAACTGGTCCTCTGAGACAAGGGGCTAGTTCCCATCCCTCCTTTCTCCCTCAGCTGCTACCATCCCTACCGAGTGGGCTGGCCTCTTGCTTCTGTTCTCCATGAATTAAAGACAGGGGTCGAGATAAAATTCATACCTGCAAAAAGGCCAGAGTTCATCTTGATTTTAGCCCATGAGACTGGGTCAGACTTCCAAACTACAGAACTGTAAGATAATAAATGTGCTTTGTAAAAAAGCAAAACAGAAAAAAAAAAAACGCAGTAAAATGAAACTTTTTAAAATGGTCGTAGTTTTGCCAGGCTCTAGACGATGCTGCCTGGAGAGTGGGCCGGCTCTGCTTGTGCTGCAGGAAGAGTTGACTGTGTTCAGGAATGCAGGGGTTCACACTTCTTCCAGGCAGCCCTCCCTGATCACCTCCATTTGCTCATGAAAACAGGCAGTTCACCCAAATCCCTTCAGTGGTACCACTGGCTGTACTAGGTAGGGGCTCAGTAAATGCATTTGCTAAATTCATTTGCCAATATTGGTTTCTGGGAGTTCCCTCAGCATCGATGTTACCAGATGGGTGACGTCATTCGTCCTTGTTTTCATACCATTTATCAATTTCTCTCGAATGCCTTCTGTGCTGGACATTGCAGGGCTGTGCACAGGAAGTACCTATTACCTGTTCAGCACAGAGTTGGCATTTTACACAGGGTATCCTCTATAATTCTTCCAACCCTGATGGGGATATGATCAATTATAATCCCCATTTTACAGGTAGATTTACTGAGGTGCAGAGAAAAGGCACATGTCAAATTTGGGTAACAGTGCAGAGGTTACATGTCTGTTTTAAGACAACAGTGCAAGGGCAAGAAGAGGCTTTAGTGGATCCTTGCAGAGGCAGTAGAGGGGAGCTGGGGATGGAGTCTCTGTGGCCTGGGGTACAGTCTGTGTCAGTTCACCGAGAAGCTGAGACTCCAGTAGGGTGAGGGATGTGCTGCTTTATTCTTGTCCTCAGTCCCTCTCCACCACCTGCTTGCTGGGAGACCTTGGGCAAGTCCCCTTCCTTCTCTGGGCCTGTAAAGACTGCACACTCACACAGTTCGTCTTTGGATTTTCTGGAAACTCCAGCAGCAGACCAGTTGGGTACAAAAGGAAGGTGCTATCTGTCTATTGGTTCCAGTGCTGCCCTTACCCTTCTAAGGCCAAGGCTCCTTAGGGGTGTTGGGAGTCAGGGCCCCATCTCAGAGGGTCACTGTCAGGCTGGGTATCTGCGTTTACTCCCAGGAAGGCTCCAGGCAGGCCCTCAAGGACTCAGAAGCCTGTCAACTTGGGTGCAGGGCCACACTTCCCAGAGACCCCACTGCAATGAAACCAACAAACCACAGGGTATGAACCAGGTCACGTGCCTGTGCCGGGCCTCAGTTTCCCGATTTGTACCAAGAGAGGAGCGGAGACAACTTGGATCTGTAGTTTTCAAACTCTTTCAGGTGCTGCTATGAAGCATGAGGGATGGGATAGCTCTACTTTGACTTATTTGTGATACTGGGGTTAACAGTAAGATTCTATATGGGGGGAAAAGGGGGGTGCACGTTCCACTGCTGAATAAGATCACCCAGTAGGTGGTCCTTTCCGGCTCAAGTCTCTCTTATGATGGGGGCATTTGTAGGTGTTAAGCCATCCTGAGACAACACCCCAGGGACTGGTACAGAGAACCCCAGATAACCGCTATGGGGGTGGGGTAGAGGACGATGTAGGACACGATCTTAAGTGTTGAGGGCTTGGTCCCTGCCTGGTTACCAGTCCATGAAGTTGCTGCTGCACACATCTGCTCACCTGCAGGAGGAGCCCTACCTGGGTTCCAGGTGGATGAGCCCTCAGCTCTGCCGCAGCTTTGTGGGCGCTCTAGTTTACAAGTGCTTTCCCATCAGCCTCTCCAGGGTCACTCAGTACTCCGGGGACTGGGCAGGGTGGCTGCTGTGATGACCGCATTTGAGGGAGGAGGAACTGAAGCTCGGGGAAGGAGGAGCCTGTAACTCCCTGGGACTTACAGGTTCATCCCAGCAGGTGAGGGGGGCAGGCTCCTCCCTAGACTAGGGAGGGCTTGGCCCATCCTCCTTATGGGGCAGCAAGCCAGGGAACCCACAGTGGGGTTAAACAGAAAGGTCTCCTGGAGGAAGGAAAAGATTCCCAGAGTGCTGTGCTTCAAGCCATTTTGGTAAAAAAAAAAAAAAAAAAAAAACACACAAAAACCTAATTAGAGGTGACAATGGTGACTTTGTCTGTGTATTCACTTTTTCCTCCCTCTTCCCCATACCTCTTCCCAGTCTCTCTGTCCCTCATTTGTTATATCCATGGGAAAACTAGGTAACATTATAATTACTGAAAATATTGTGGGACTGTGGAAGCTGGGGGTGGGGGGTGGGGGTGCCTGGGAGTGCAAGAGGCCCTTTTAAAAAAAAAATTATTTTTTTAGGTTTTATTTTTTTCCTTTTGTTTGGAAATGGAGCCCTTTGCAGTCATGCTGTCACAGTTAAAATAAGGTTTAAATTACAGGCCAGCCCGTGGCTTTTCCCCTTTCTTTCAGAATTTTTGCCAACTTGCAATTTACTTAATGAAATCCTGCTATTCCGTTTAACGGGGATATTTTTTGCAGATGTTGATTTTAACTTAGCTTTACAAAATATGTGAACTGTACCGTTTCTTCTCCTATTTTTAACGGTTTCAGGATTCTAGTTCAGCCATTCCACCGGCTCTGCCATGCCAACAGCAGTGTTTACTCCCATTCCTTGAAAATACTTGTTTTCCATTGCTGTGTCTGCCCTCCCCTCCGCCCCACATACACACAAAGGGGAGGGGTCCCAAACAAATGGCAGAATCTTCCCATGGAAACTCAGTCAAGTTTGGTAACTGGGAGAATTGGACTGATGGAGCTGGGAAGCGACGCCAGAGTTTCTTCGAGTCCAAGGTTTTAAGGAAGTGGAGGCCCAGGGTAAGAAATGATTTGCCTAAAGTCACACAGTGAATTAGGAGCGGAGTGGCTTGAGGCACGTCTGGGTTCTCTGTACAGAAGTGAAGGTAAGGGGTGGGGGGCACTTGTCTGGGGCTGTTTTGGATCTTCCTCCTCCCTCTTCCCCCAGGGAGCTTTGGGTTGACTTTCACGCATTGGGAGGGAAGCTCTGTTTCGCGTCCACCTGACGGACCTGGGGTGTAGTAGGATAAAAACCCTGGCTGGAAGTCTTGAGACTTGGGGTGGGAGGGCTTTCCACTGCTTACTAGCTTCTGTGACCCTGGGTAAATTGCTTAGTGTCCCTGAGCCTCCATTTCCCCATCTGTGCAGTGTAGGTCCCTGTCTCCCTGTATGGTTGTAGGGATCGAATGGAGGTAGCTTGTGGAGAAGGTCTAGCTCCAAGCACAGCAGGTGTCTGTCCAGTCAGTGCTTGTAAAAAATCTTTCCAGACCGCCGGCTCCTGTCCCCAGGGTGGGATGCAGGAGGGGAGGTGTGATGTGCGTCCCGGACCTGTCCCTGAAGGGGTGACTCTGCTGTGCTTGGGTGCCCAGGATTCGTGTCAAACATAGCAGGAAATGCCCCTCATCCTTTGATTCGGAAACCTCCAGCCACTCACGACTTAAGGAACTTAAACCAGAATGGCAGAGGCTCATGTGGAGTCAGAAAAGCAGCGATAAATTACTTAGCCTGGGGAAGCAGAGGCCCAAGAGCATGTGGGACTGGTCAAGGGGGCAGAGTGTGAACTGGGGCTTCCGTGTGGGGCCACAGCCTCTCAGATCAGCAGGACCCCTCTGGCGGGTCCCTCCCCAGCTGGAAGCTGCTGGTCTCTGTTTGCAGCCCCTTTCAGAGCGTCCTGCCTCCTAGCCTGTTGGAGGTCTTGTCTGTCTGTCATTCTGGAGAGGACTGATGGAAATTCGGGAGGTGAGGCCAGCGGGCAAGAGCGAGGGGGCAGCAGTTGAGGGCTCCAAGGGCACCTGAGTGGGGCTGGCCTGGGGTACCGCATTCTGCACAGACGCCCTGCAGGCCGAGGAAGTGCTGGCAGGACAACAGAGCTGTGGGTGGAAGGCACCGGCCTGGGCACTGTAGACGTGGTAATGGCCCGATACCGGGTTATCTCCGAGAGCAGTTTCCCGTGGCCTGTGACAGATCCGCAGAGGACGCATTTGCTTGTTGGCCTGACTGAGAGGGGCATGGGACTCTCCTCTGGGCAAACTCCACATTTGCTGCGTGTTCATAAATTTGTTGCCTTTGTGTGTTTCTGTGGGTGGAGGTGGTAGGTAGGAAAGTGTGACTGGTACTTTTTTTTACTGAAGAATTCATCATGGGGATCCTTGTATTTTCATGACTCTTGTTTCTTTAAAACTGGCTTTGTAGTAATAAATATGAAATACTATGTGATTACACAAATAATATTATATTCTCTTTATATGAAGTTCAAGAAATACTGATAAAGCCAAAGTCTCCCTTTTTTCACCCATTCCACTTTTCTCCTGAGCATTACTCTAAAGCTTGGCAGGATGGAAACAACAAAACATGGAGAATTAAAAAGAAAAACAACATAGCAAGTCCAAAACACTAATAACAATAAATATGAATGTGTTAAAGTAATCCATTAAAAAAACAAAAGCTCCGAGATGGTATTTTTTAAAATCCAATTACAAGCCATCTAGGAGAGACACAGCCACACAAAATTATATATAAGGACGATTGCCACTAAAGGGAATGGGGAAAAAAAATACATTAGTCAATGCTAAACAAAAACAAAGCAAGTTTAGCAATATTAATATGAAGTAATGTAATTCCATGGGGGAAAAAGCATTAAAAGGGGGAAAAGGTATATTTTATATAGATTAGGGTTGGCAAACTCTTTCGGTAAAGTACTGGATAGTAAATAGTTTAGGCTTTGCAGGCCATACAGTCTCTATCACAACTATTCAACAGTCCCATTGTAGCATGAAAGCAGCCGTAAGCAACACATTAACAAACAGGCGTGACCATGTTCCAGTAAAACTTTATTTACAATAATAAGTAGTGGGCCACTTTGACCTTTGCAGACTCTGTAGATGGATCAAAGTTAAAACAAACAGAGAGATATAAAAATCAAGAATCTTTATGCACTGAACAACATAGCTTTGACATACCAAAATCAAAGATGGATGAAAATAAAAGGAGAATTCAGCAAATACCCAGAAGAGTGGGAGTTTATAACACAGTGCTTTCAGAAGTTGACAGATCCAGTAGACAGGGGCTGGGGTAGGGGGAGAGACTATGATGAAAACAGTAAACTTATTCCTCTAAATGTATGTATTTATAGATGCTCTTTCCACTGTACTACTCTGGGTCTCCATTCCCCCTTGGATTTTTGTAACTCGAGTAGTCTCACTGTCTTATCTCTAAATGAGCTTAATGGATAAAGATCAGGGAGAAAAAGGGTCTGTATCTTCAGCTTTGGATGCATTGTACTGTCCTAGAATTCCCACTTATAAAATCTACCTACCTTCTGGTAATTAATCACATCCAGTTGTAGACATCAGAGGAGGTGTGAGACAGGGTGCCCATCCTTCACGAGCCGGCAGTCTGTTGAGGTGCGCACACATGATTGGGTTCTGCCACTCCTTGGCTCCCTGGGCCCCCACCACGTGTTCACTCCCAGTCAGGTAGTCAGGGTCTTGCATGTTCTGGCCCCACCAGCCTCCATGGACTCTTCTTTCTCCACCAGCCCTCACACGGTATTGTGATCTCATCCAGCAGAGCTCTTTACCTTGTCTGCTCCTGCCTCTGTGCCTTTGCCATACCTGGAATACCACTTCCGCCCTTCCCTTCCAGCCCCTTGGCAGTCATGCCTGGATCATGAAGCCTCTCTTCCTCCCCTCCTCTCGTTGCTTGCTACCCCTCATTTTTAATGCTCGGCTCATTTTTCTTCCCTCTGGATTTGGAGGAGAGATTGCGCCCCATCTAGGACAGTGTTTTGCAGAGTAAACATTAGGCAGTGTCTGTGGAATTAGGGACGGGGAAGGAAAGCAGCATGTGCAGGGGCCCCCTGGGTGCTGCATGTGGCCTTAGCAGAGGTCAGACTGAATGTCCACAGAGCCCAGCACCGCCCCTAAACAGAGGAAGGCCTTGGATTGGTCAGAGGCCACCGTTTCCTCCTCTGTAAATTACCCTTGTCTGTGATGTGCCCCAGCTAATAACAACATCTACCTCATCTAGGTGTGCCTGGCACTTGGAGGGCTTGTGGTGCATGCCACTCTTAGTACAGTAGTCCCCTTATGAGTCTTTGTCCTGGGCACTCTTGATCCTGTTTCACAGATGGGGAACCTCTGGCCCAGAGAGGTTCAGGCCATTCATTCCAGACACACAGCCCGGAAGTAGCAGAGCGGGGATTTGAGCTGAGGCCCCTGAATTAGAATCCCACGCAGAGATGCCTGCTGTCCCAGGGGCCTGTCCAGACGCACTGAGTCAGGGCTGTCCATGGTGGCTCCAGCGTGTCGCCTTCCCTGCTGATCTCCCGGGCTTGGCACAGGGACCTGCCACGTCCGTCTGATGCTAGGAAGTCGATTTGGTTTGGTCTCCTTCCTGCCCCTGTCATTCCTCCCTCGAGGAAGCCAGCTCTCCCATCACTGTGCCAGGCTGTTGAACCCAAAACTGGCAGGATTATGAAAAATCAGAGCCAGAAAAGGGGCCTCTTAAATCTTGTTAAAAACATAGATTCCCGGGCTCCACCCAGGCCCCATGAATCAGAATCTCCAGGGGTGGGGCCTGGGAATCTGGACACAAGGGGCCTACAGAGCAGAAACACTGGCTCTTTTAACCCTTGTATTTTTCAGTTGAGGAAGCTGGGACTCAGAGAGGGGCCCGAGTTACCAGCAGGCCCCTGTGGACTTTTACCTGGGCTGTGACCCTGCTGCTTCCCATCCCCATCCCCGCCCTCCCTCTACCCTCCCCCCACCACAGAACCTCTAGAAACCCTGTGCAATGGAAGTGGCTGCAAACGGGTGTGCAGAGGCCCTTCTGGAAACGCAGGCTCTGCTCATGGGCTTCCTGTGTCTTACAATGTTATCTTCAGAATAGGAAACTTTGCCCCATTTTTGCAACGCACATCCTTTGCCTGAGAGTTGGTGGCGGTGCCGGAGCCGGGGCGGGTCACTTCTCAGGCAGAGGCGGGGAGTTGTTCCTACAGTGATGCGAGGAAGGACTCTTTCCCTGCTACCCACAAAAACAAACAAACAGACCCTTTTGCAAAAATAATTCGTCTTGGCCGGACTCGTCAGGATTGTTTGACTCAGTTCCGAGGGCCCGCTGGTATCGAGGACAGGCACCTTCTTAGAGACAGGCACCTTAGCCTTGAGGCCTGGCCCCACTACATGACCCCGGCAAGAGATTTCTGTTCTCTGAGGCTGTTTCCTCTTCTGTAAGGGAAAAAGTTGGGCTAAATGTTCTCTAGCCCTGGCATTCAGCAATTGTTCAACAATTCTTTAGATTCCTCTAGCTTCCTCCAGGTTTCCCTTTGACATAAGCATGATGTTGCTATTAGACAGTGGGTTCCACAACTACTCTATTATTGTAAGAGTTTCTACCAATCCAAGAATGGTTTGCCCCCCTCATCCTCAACTCTGAGACATTCATATGACCCACTAGGGTAGCAGGCAGATTCCTCAAACAACAGACTCCATTTTGAATTGGAAACATGGAAGTGAACTTGAGAACTCAGGAGTGGGACTTTCTACAGGCTTGCAGTTAGCTACAGGCCTGGCTAGTGTTCATCTCTTATAGGCCAGCAGCAAAGAATGTTTATGTTACTTCTTTTATTCTTCTTAGACTGCAAGTCTTAGGGAGGGCTATTTTAGTCTGCGGGGGAAAATGTGTGACTATCCCAGTAAATAACTTGGAACTGACCAGAAGGAATGATGTTTGCAAAAACAAGATTTTCCCTGATTGCCTCTGACATCCCCACTATTTTCTCCTCACCTCAGCCTCCAACATTACCTTTGCCACAGAATTATTAATTCCTCCAATTACCCTATGTTGTTGCATCTTTGCGCACAGTAGGAACTTCATGAATGAGAGTGAGGGATCTGCTAGCTTCCTTAGCAAACGCTCTCCTTGCATCTCTGTGGCACTTCTGTTGGCTGGAGCCCAAACCCACAATGAGTGGTTCTTGAAAACATCCTACCCACTCTTTCCCCTCGGGGAATTTGCTTCCAGGGTTTCAGGGTGGAGTTCCATGTGCTTGAGGCCGGGGCAGAGCAGCTCCCAGTGCCTGGGTGAGAGTGGTCGGGAAGGGACACTTTGGGAAGCTGGAGAGGGTAGGACTGTGGCACGAATAACCTGCTAGGATATTGTTCTTAGTGGGTTTTTACAAATAATTGAGTAGATCTGCCTGCTTCAGATAACTGCCATGAGGTGGAGGGAGAGGGTTGAAACAAGTTATGCTCATATTCCCTACATATGGTGAACAAGCCTTCTGCCCAAACTACGTGGGTCATGTCAGGCCCAGCAGAGCCTGGGGTGTCCGGGGCAGAATAGCCAGCTGTCTGGATGTGTGTGTTGTGGCAAGCCTCCATCTCCAGCCTCGGTGTTTTTGTTGGTTTACCTGATAGCAGTTTTTGAAGCCCAGAGGGAGGGAGCCAAGGATTTGGTAGGTGGAGGGAGAATAAGTGCCTGCCAATTCACCTGCTTCCCTGCCCCAAAAGACAGGGCTTGTCCTCTCCAAGGAACATGGCAGAGGGGCCCCTGCCAACTTCGATGTCTCCCTCTGAAACTGGTTCCCTCACCAGCAGGTACCCTCAGGGTCTTGGTGATCCAGGAAATGTCTGACATGCCCACGAGGGAAGTAGTGGCAGGGACTGGAAGTGGGCAGCGGTCTCGGTGGGTGCTGTGAACACCTCCGCAACTAGGAGAGAACCACCACCTTCCACCTGGAGGCTGGGCCTGACTCCCTGCCCCACGTGAGCCTTTCAGAGGGGCTCTGCCTTCCTCGGGGGCCCTCACGTAGCGCCAGGACAGGGGCACCCTGGGGAGACTGGCCGCTCTGGGTCTCCCTGGCCTGGCTCCAACCCCCACGTGTCCAGAGACACAGGCGGTTGCTCCTGTCTCGGTGCCCTTGGGGACCCGCCCCAGCCGGAACCTGCCATTCCCCGTCAGCTCTGCCTCCCCAACTTGGCACGGCCGTCTCCGCGAGCTGGAGCAGCCCTCGGTATTTCCAGCCTGGCTCGCTGCCCACCTCTCTGGGGCCTTGCAGTCTGTCCCTCGCGGGCCAGGACCAACACACCCTCCCCGCCTGACGGCTCCACAGCCTTGCCCGGGGCCTCTTCCTGCTGCCCCACAGTCCCAGACGCTTATCTTTGACCCCTCACCCCACCCGCTCCTCTGCAAAATGACTGACCCTCTGAGTTGAAAATGCTGCCTTCTCCCAAGGAGAAAACCCAGGACCGGCTAATTTGTAGATCATCAAGGTCGCTGTAAACAACTGTCCTTGGTTCACCTACTGCAGTTGAGGCCTGAGGGATTTCCACACAGGGGTGGGGCCCCTCCTCACCAGCCTGCTCTGATGTGGAAACGCCCGAGCTGGCAGGGTCTTCTGAGCGAACGCCCCGGGAAAGGCTGCTTCTTTAGAATGGGCACAGAGATAAGCGGGTGGCACGTCAGCATGCCCGAGCCAAGGGCCACCATTCCTCCTTGCTGTGGGGGCTCCAGTCCCCTCAGGGTGGCTAGAGTGACGTGGTTCAGCCATCCAAGGGGCCTCCTTTCCGGGTACTCAGAACCCTGACCCCTCAGGGTCACCTTGCCAATTCTACCTGGTTACATGGTAGGTGATCGGGAAGGATGCTGTCTAAGAAACCAAGTTTTGTGGACTGATGCTAACTGGATAGTGTTTCCTGTTGGAGGTCATTAGGAGAGCTGCTTTAGTGGACAGATAAGCACGATTTGTAGTTGGTATGCCAGTTGTTTATACAGCGCTAGCCAGATAAACAGTCCTCCCAAACCGTATTTATATTTTGCATTTGTTTATCGAACTTTTTTTTTTTTAACTTCAATCCAGCTGCTTTCGGAATTCTTACAAGCTCTGGATTTATGAGTCCTAATTAATGGTACTCTATTGTATGTGCACAATCATTTATCTTGGCAGCATGCATGTTTTATCCCAAAGCCTCTGTGCTCAGGGTACGGGAAGCCAAAAGACAAAGTGTCCCTTCCTTCCCTGACGATTTGGGGGGGACATCGTTTGTCTTAGCAGATAAAATGCAGACATATTATGGAGCAGATAAAGCATAAGATTGCAAAGATATTTTTGACTATTTATACCCTAAGGTCACCTGGCTCACACTCCAGGTGACGTAAGATTCTGTGAGGTGTGCAGGGGCCAGTGGAGGATGGAGGAAAGGACAAAGGTAATGAGAAAGACAACAAGAGTTTGTTCTTGTTTATGATCAGATAGGTTCCCTCTATTCCTTTTTGTCTTTCTCTGGTCCTATGGCTTAATTTTGACAATCACCCGGCTAACGTTGGCATTAACCTTTCAGCTTTACTGCTTAACGAAGTGTCCATTCTAACATAACTTAAAGGAGGGAAAGACATTTGACCCATTTAGGAGTTAAGGACACTGCTTAGCCCAAGGGGTCGGCACTCATCTGACTTCACAACTGAATTTCACCATTACAGGGCTGCATTTCACACAAGGGCTGGTTGTCTTGTTCCACTGATTCCCAGATTTCTTGGGGTGATTGTCAGTGCGTGTGAAGGTCTTTCGGAAGCTTGACCCAGAAAAAGAGGTGCTTACACTTCCATCGTCTACCTAACCCCTCCAGAAGACATTTGAAGGACTTTAATAAACCTGAGTTGCAGCTCTAGCTTCCCCTGCCCTCTGCTAACCCAGCTGCTTGTCACTTTTCTTCATCCAGAGAGGATAAAGCAAGCAGATGGAGCTGCAGCAGCCCCTGCCCAGCGCCGGCCTTGGGGGTTGCTTCTAAGCTTTACGTCTTGGTCTGTCCCTCCCTGGCTCGAATTACCAGAGGGGAGGACTCACCCGTTACCCCTACACACACACCCACACAAACACCTCACATACAAGTGCAGCAGCCCTATGTGGTGGTGGGGGGGGCGTGTTCCCATTTCACAGATGGAAAACTGAGGCCCTAACGTGGCTGTAGGACGCCTGTGGCCTGCAGGTGGGGTTGCTACTGTGGGATGGAGTTGGG